>NW_020175053.1:6814982-6851284 GCF_003031525.2 Neophocaena asiaeorientalis asiaeorientalis
CCTGCCCCCGGCCCCGGGGCGGCCCCGCGGGGCTGCGCAAGGGTTCTGAGCCCTGGGAGGTGGACCCGCCCCGCCCGCGCCCGGGGCGGCCGCCAAAGGAGGGTGCCATGGAGGCCCCGGAGTCCCGGGAGGCAGGTACTGTTGGCTTGTCAGGCCGTGGGCCTGTGGATTTGCACGGAGAGGGCGGGCTGGGTTCCCGAAAGCGCCCCGGATTCAGGCCTCCTCCTCTTCACCGTAGGCACCCCGGGGATGATGGGGACGGGAATGGAGGCGCTTTTCCTCCGTAACGGGAGTGACCCACACACTGAGTAGCAGAATTAGCCCCGAGGCCCTATCAGGTTGTGACGAAGTTAGGGCTCCCTTCCTGCCTCCCCTTCATTCTCCCCGTGCTGGGGGTGCCTGGTGGCCGTGGACAGAGCAGCCCCCTTGACTCATTTCTCCTTTCCAGCTCCGTCCTCTCAGGACCCTGCTCTTCCCCTCAAAGAGATTCCAGAAGATAAATTGGGTCAGGGTCTCCTGGAAGGCAGGTCCGAGGTGAGTGGCTGTCTTTTCTTTTTTGAACATTTCGTTGTTTATGTGGAGGGTTGGCACCTTCCTTCGGCCGCCCAGAATCTTTAGTCATCCAAGGACACCCCACACACACACCTGGGGGCCTGCTCTCCAGTCCTCAGGAAGCTCTGCGCGTGGGAACAGGTGCAGGTGACGCCGGGGTGTGCCATCAACATGAGTGTATGTTCCAGCCTGATTCAGTCCAGCCATGTGTCTGTTGCCGAGGACTGTGCTGTGTGCCCAGCACTGTGCTGGGAGCTCTGATGAGTGGTTCTAGTGCCACCCAAGCAAGTAGGTGACAGCTCACATGAGATCACTTTACTCATCTCCACACTCAGGCCCATGGGATGTTTGTAGCAGTTGGTCCTTGTTTGGGGGAGTTTTCCGGGATGGAATTAGGTAGGAGGATGTGGAACAGCTGATGGAAGGGCTGCATTGCAGTGCTGGGGTCAGAGTGATGGTAGCGGGTGCGTCCCTGTGTGCTTTTCCTCTGTACCCAGCTCCTGACATGGGGCCTTCATGGAAAAACTTGGAGTTTTAGAAGATCTGTGGGCTCGACAGGGAATTGGCCCTGGGGCCACTTCTGCAGCTGGGAGAGGTGCAAATCCCTCCTTTTACAGATTTTGGGTTTTGCTCCTCATTTTGTTCCACCACCTAAACTACCCCCACTCATCGTAGTGTTTAGAAAGGTGCACTGGATAAAGACAGTGTGAGGTGGTGAAAGGTCAGAAAGATTGAGAATCCTTTGATTTTTTTTAGGATTTGGCAATTCTGTTAACTTACCACTTGAAAAGTAGAAATGACTGTAAAACATGTATGGTGAGATATGCCTAGCTTCTGTAATGTTAGAATGTGCTGTAGTTCTATAAGGCACTTGGGAGACATGACAAGCACATGCAATACGTGATCCTTGATGGGTTATAGATCCAAAAATTCTATCAAAGGCATTTAGAAAGATTGAGAAAATTTGAAAATATACTGTATCTTAGATCATGTTGTATGAATATTTAATTTCATGGGTGTGATGATGGCATTGTGATTGTGTCAGAGAACATCCTTAGGAGATACAGGCTGAAGAATGTAAGGTGAGATGTTCTGATGTCTGCAACTTACCTTGAAAAGGTTCAGGAAAAGTGGTGTCTGTGTGAGAGTGACCACCTCGGGAGGTACTCCCCTTCTTGTGCACAGATATTATTCCTGAAATACCAGCTTCTCAGGTCTTTGAGTAACTGGTCCTCTCTCCGAAGTACTCTCCCCTTCCAGCAGTCTCATACTATGTCAAGGGTTCTGCTCTGCTGGGACATCCCCCGTGATCTGTTCTGACTCTTCTGATAGTTTTATTTCCACATCTGCCTTTTTTTTGCTTTTTAAATAAATTTAATTAATTAATTAATTTTTGGCTGCGTTGGGCCTTCGTTGCTGCGCGCGGGCTTCTCTCTGGTTGTGGCAGGTGGGGGCTACTCTTCATTGCAGTGCGCGGACTTCTCATTGCAGTGGCTTCTCTTGTTGCAGAGCATGGGCTCTAGGCATGCGGGCTTCAGTAGTTGTGGCACACGAGCTCAGTAGTTGTGGCTTGCAGGCTCTAGAGTGCAGGCTCAGTAGTTGTGGCACAGGAGCTTAGTTGCTCCGTGGCATGAGGGATCTTCCCAGACTAGTGCTCAACCCCGTGTCGCCTGCATTGATTGGCAGGCGGATTCTTAACCACTGCACTGAAGCCCCTCCACATCTGCCTTTGATTCCCACACCCTTTTGCTTCCTGTCCTGCAAAATGAAGACACACCAGACATGGGCTTTTGCTGGTGGGTTGGTAATACCCCTCAGAAAGTCCTGTGCCAGGCTCAAATCCTGTCCTGCTCTTGCCTGTTGACACCTCCATACTGAAACCGCGTAGCCTCTGACAGTGCTCTCTCGCCAGCACCGCATTGTGATTTCTCTGGAGCTTTGTTTCTGCCCATTTCCTCCTTCTTTCTGCCAGTGCCATCACCATTATGCTTCATCCCTGCATGCCTTAGTTATGAGCACGTTCTCAGCATGTGTCCTCACTCCGACCTTCTCATCTCCCTGAAATCCGGTGGGTTTTTTGGATCAGGTTTATTGAGGTGTAATTTATACACAATAAATTTCTCCAGTTTTATATATGTAGGATTTGGTGAGTTTTGGCAAGTGTATACAGTTGTGTAACCAGCACCACAATCACGATATAGAACTTTTCCATCACCCAAAAAGTTCCTTCATGTCCCTTTGAAGCCCATCCTCTCCACCCGCCCCCTTGGCATCCAGTATAATTCTGTCTTTTTAAGAATTTCATGTGGAATTATAAGATATGTAGTCTTTTGTTTCTGACTTATTTCAGTTAGCATTATGCTTTTGACTTCATTTCCTTGTTTGAATCAGTAGCTTGGTCCTATTGATTGTCTAGTGATATTCCATTTGTTTTAGGTTCCTAGGGCTGCCACAGCGAAGTGCCACAGACTGTGTGGCTCAAGCAATAGAAATTTATTGTCTCATAGTTCTGGAGGCTAGAAGTCTAAGATCAAGGTGTTGGTAGGTTTCTTTTGAGCTTCTCTCCTTGGTTTGCAGATGGTGCTTCTCTGTGTCCTCACGTTCTCCCCTCTGTATGTATTTGTGTCCAAATTTCCATTTCTTATAAGGACACTAGTTCTACCATTTTAGGACCCATCTTAATGACCTCATTTACCTTACTTACCTTTTTAAAGGCCTTGTCTTCAAATATAGTCACATTCTAAGGTATTGGAGCTTAGGGCTTCAACATATGAATTTGGAGGGACACAGTTCAGCACATAACATTGTTGCATATGTACTCCACAATTTGTTTATCCATTCACCAACTGATGGACGTTTAGGTTGTTTCCTTGTTTAGGTTATTACAAATAAACCTGCTATAAATATTGGAGTATAAGTATAGATGTGTGTTTTAATTTCTCTTGAATAAATACCCAAGAGTGGAATGGCTGAGTCATATAGTAAATATATGTTTAATTATTGATTTTATTGGTCTTTGCAGAGAACCATCTTTTGGTTTCATTGATTTTCTCTATGGCTTTTCTGTGCTCTTTTTCATCAATTTCTGGTTCTTATTATTTCCTTTCTTTACTTTGGCTTTTTTTTGATTGTTTGTTTTGATGTGGACCATTTTTAAAGCCTTTATTGAATTTGTTACAATAGTGCTTCTGTTTTATGTTTTTGGTTTTTTGGCCCCAAGGCATGTGGGATCTTAGCTCCCCAACCAGGGATCGAACCCACACCCCCTGCATTGGAGGGCAGAGTCTTAACCACTGGACCACCAGGGAGGTAGCTACTTTGGCTTCTTTTTTTTTTTTTTTGAAATGATTTTTTGCTTTTAATTCATTGCATAAAATGCTAATGTCCAAATTCAGGCAGGTAGATCTTACAACCATCAGGAGCTTCAACCCTGCTAACAGCTAAGTATGCATTTTCTTTTAGCATTGTAGCATTGTTTAATCAAAATAATAAAATAAATAATCGAATCTACAGGAGTAATTATGCAAATATCACCCCACCTACACCAGTGAATTCTTTTTTTTTCACAACACACACACTGTATTTTATTTTTACAAGAGGTAAACTGACACCAAGCATTGTAAATGGATGACCACAACAAAAGCAACAATGATTGCAGTTACCAAACACGAAACACAGTCATACTATGTCATAATATTGACATTCAGTCCAGTAATTCTCCACTGTAACAGCTCCTTTACTTTGCAGTGAAAATTGATTTGTATATTTTTTGCCTCTGAGTCCTTGTGGGATTTTTTTTTTTATTCAAACAGAAAGTCACAAAAATTATAATCATCGTCATCAGTTCACTCAGTCCCATGTAATTAATTTTTTTTTCATCTTGATCTTTTGTTAGCACTTTTATGAATTCATAAGTTTTCCATTAGAGTTCTGAAAATGCTTATTCATTCAGTTCAGCAGTATAGTCAGTTACCAGAAACCTGTACTTGTCAGAGTCTTTTCCATGAATTCCTTGAAGATGAAACCCTTTTATAGGAACATTTTTGCAAAAGCATCAGCGTACACCCAGAACTGTCTGTAAATGACAAAAGACTTAAAAATGACCACGGTTAAAGATTTGATGAAAGTTCATAATAATGGAATTGACAAGGAAATTTAGTTATTTCTGAGATATATATTTTAAAGTAATAACTAGAATTATGACTTAACATTATACCAGAACATATAAGATTTTTAGAAATTTCATGTAATGTCTGAAACATTTATATTAACATATTTCCATACAAATAACCAAAGAAAGTTTAGTATTAGTTGTTTTTTTGTTGTTTGTTTTTTTATACTGCAGGTTCTTATTAGTCATCAGTTTTATACACATCAGTGTATACTACTTTGTTTTCTTAAGGGTGAAACTGAGGTATTGATTTGACACCTATTCTCATTAGCATTCAGTGCTATAAATTTACCTCTAAGTCCTGCTTTAGCTATATTCCACAAATTTTCTATTGTATTTCCCTTTTTTTCAGTTCAAAATAGTTTCTAATTTTTTTGTAATTTCTCCTTCAACTGTGTATTATTCAGGAGTGTATTGTTCTAAATATGTGGAGAATTTTCTGGGTATCTTTTTTTTTTTTTTTTTTTTTTTTTTACTCTTCATTGTGGTGGTTTTTCTTGTTGCAGAACATGGGCTCTAGGCACATGGGCTTCAGTAGTTGTGGCTTGCGGTCTCTAGAGTGCAGGCTCAGTAGTTGTGGCACACAGGCTTAGTTGCTCTGCAGCACGTGGGATCTCCCCGGACCAGAGCTTGAACCCATGTCCCCTGCATTGGCAGGTGGATTCTTAACCACTGTGCCACCAGGGAAGCCTGGGTCTTACTTTTTAAATTCAATTTGACAATCTCTAGTTTTTACTTGGGATATTTAGACTATTCACATTTAACGTAATTATCCGTATGGCTGGGTTTATATCTGCCGTTATGCTATTTGTTTTCTACGTCTTGTATCTTTTTTAATTCTGTTTCACCCTTAACGCTTTCTTTTGAGGTAAACAAATACTGTTTTATGATTCTTTTTTGTTGTTGTTTTGTTTTGTTTAGTTTTATGATACTTTTAATTCTTCTGATTTTATTAACTTTTTTTCCTTTTAGTTACTTGATTGGATTCTAGATGGAGTGAATTTTACTTTGTTGGGTGTTGGGTTTAATTCCTTAAATGTTTTGTGATGCAGTGAAATTACTTAGTGTCAGTTGGATCCTTCCAAGGCTTACTTTTAGGTTTTGTTAAGGTGGATCCAGAGAAGTCTTTAATCTCAGGCTAATTTTGCCCCACTGCTGGAGCAGCATCCTTCTGGGGACTTTACTCAGTGTCCCATAGAGCAGGAGGACATTCACTCTGGCCGGTTGGAGCACAGACTGTTCCCAGTCCTGTTTAAGTTTTAATGATTGTCCTGCATACACCTCTTTCTGCTGTTTCTTTCCCTGGTTTGGGGTCATTCCTCAGTCAATCTTGAGCACATCCAGAGTTCCAAGCCTGTGTGACTCCCTTTGCTGTGGCACGTTGCCCTGAAAATTCTAGTTTCCTGGTCTCCCCAAACTCTGTTCTCTGTCTCCTCAACTCCTTGGACCACAAGCTCTCTCTGGATTCCCACTCCCTGCACTGTGATCAGGGACTACTTCCATGTGGGAAGGTGAGGCTGTTGTAGGGCTCACTTTGTTTGTTCTCAGGGGTCTCTGTTCTGAGCTGTCCTTTGTCCAGTGTCTGGAAATTGACCATTGTTTCATACATCTTACCCAGTTTACTAGTTGTTTGAGGTAAGGAGGGCAAATCTGGTGCCCATTACCCCTTTGTGTCTAGAAACAGAACTTGAAACTCAGTTTTTACCAGGCTGCTTTTTTTAACCAGGTCACTCCTTGGGCCCATGCTCAGAACCTGTTCACACCTGTCCCCCTCCTGCCTTCCCCCCATGCTGCCTGCTGCAGAATGCAGACGCTGTCACCTTGGAGTAGATACCTGTCTTCATACTCTGGCCACTGTGGCCTGCCTCCCCGCCTCCTCCCTGACTCCAGTTCACTTTACTGCTGAGGACCTGCTTGCCCCACCACTTCTGTGTCCCCCCACCCCACGGTCTGCCCTT
Organism: Neophocaena asiaeorientalis asiaeorientalis; assembly: GCF_003031525.2. NCBI lineage: Eukaryota > Metazoa > Chordata > Mammalia > Artiodactyla > Phocoenidae > Neophocaena > Neophocaena asiaeorientalis. The sequence continues at coordinate 6,821,664 of NW_020175053.1, forward strand.
TTTTTTTTTTTTTTTTTTAGTATTTATTTATTTATTTGGCTGTGCTGGGTCTTAGTCGCGACAAGCAGGATCTTCGTTGCTGCGTGAAGGGTCTTCAGTTGCAGCTCGTGGGATCTTTTTAGTTGCAGCATGAGGGATCTAGTTCCCTGACCAGAGATCGAACCCGGGCCCCCTGCATTGGGAGTGCAGAGTCTTAACCGCTGGACCACCAGGGATGTCCCTGCCTATCTTCTAATGCATCCCTGTCATGACTGTATGTGGCCTGGGCTGCTCTTTGTTTTCTTCTCATGGGACAGGCACTGAGTCTCCAACCTCTTGGTGTGCCCAGCTGGAGAGGTAAGAAGCCCTGGCTGGCAGAATACTGGGGTTCCAGAGGAGGAGTCACATAAGGGAAGTCATTTGGGACTTTCAGGACACTTGGAACTAGAGTGACCAAGTTGGGGGGGTTACCCCGAGACCAGGGGCCAGTGTTGGGGGAAAGTGGGAGAAGGTTGCGAGGGGGTGGGCTGGGATGTGGCCCCAGGAGGGCAAGGGAGCAGGGGTCTGGCGGGAAAGAGTGGAGGGCAAGCAGGAAGGATACGGAGCAGTACAGGGTCCTTCCTTAGGGTGCAGTGAGGGCTTCCTGTCTGGGTTTGGGGCCTTTTGCAGTGATGGGACTTGAATAGGGTTTGAGGCTCTTTGTATTATATTTCAAGTTCTGTAAGTTAGCCAGAACTTACGGCCTCAGCCTGTGCCCCCACTGCAGCACCTATACGTGGGCTGCCCAGTTAGCTGGGCCCTCCCAGGCCAGGCCGCGTGGCAATTCCTGGCTGAGTTGTGGTGTGTGCGTCGGGGCTATAAGACAGATGGTGTCTACAGCCCTATCTTCTGCGCTCAGGAGGTCACCCAAGGTTATCTCTGCTACTGAGGTCCTCAGTCACCCAAAAACACAAGTGGACTGACTCCCATCCTGGGTGAGAGAGAACATGTGTGTCATTCCAGGAGTTGGTGACTTTCAAGGACGTGGCCGTGGACTTCACCCAGGAGGAGTGGGGACAGCTGGACTCCCCTCAGAGGGCCCTGTACCGGGATGTGATGCTGGAGAACTACCAGAACCTTCTTGCCCTGGGTAAGATGGCTCCCAAGGTGAGGAGGCCGCAGTCTGGGCATCCACCAGTCTGTATGTGTTCCTGAGTCTTCCTTGTGGTATATGCCCCAGGCCCTTGTGGCACCAGCTGGCATCTTTGCCTGGAAGTGTGGCTGGTCCCGGGGTGGGGCCTGGAAGTGTGGCTGGTCCCGGGGTGGGGCCCAGAGGAAAGGGAGAGGGTGGACAGGGCCCTGGAAGCCCAGCCTGCCCTAGATGGGGCATGTCAGTACCTGTGGGGTCCTCAGACACACATGTCAGTATGGGTTCCATGTCTGAGGCCCCCTTCCTTGAAGTTGGCACCACCTCTCCGTGCCTCAGGCCGCTGGGGCCACTCCAGGGCTGTTGGGCTTGTGGGCTGGTCTGGAGAGCACAGCACCCAGAGCCACGCTGCTTTCTCCCTTCGCGCAGGGCCTCCCGTCTGCAAGCCAGATGTGATTTCTCACCTGGAAAGAGGCGAGGAGCCATGGTGGGCGCCTAGAGCTGTCCCTGGAGGAGCTGGTCCAGGTGAGCGGGATGCAGTGGGAGGATGTAGAGCCGTACCCCCACTGCCCCATGGGGCCTGCTTTCCTTCCGCGGTCCACTGCCCTGCTCCGTCTGCACCTGCTCAGTGCCCCTCCTGCTCCTCTGTCCTCCCCTCGCCCCCTGGCTCTTTTCAGCATCCCCTGGCTTCTCCAAGGCTCCTTTCCCTCTTTCTTCCTCCTCTTCCCTGCTCGCCAGCCTGCCTGCCTTGCCCTGAGTGCTCCCCTCCGCACAGCCCTGAGCTTGCGCTCTCTCTCTCTCCCCCTGCTGGTCTCTACTCTCTCTCCTGCACTTACCTGTTCTCCCGGCAGATCTCAGCCCTGAGCCCCAGTGCCGCACCTCCGCCTGCTCTCAGAAGGTAGCATCTCCATTTCTTACAGAACCAGAATGGGAGCCGGGGCCTGAGGTGGAGGAGCCATGGTCTCAGCAGCTGTGCGTTTACAAAGAAGAGCCGTCATGGGAGCTGATCGCAGGTGGGCTGGCGAGGTCCGGTCTCCACAGCCCCGGTCCTGGTGACAGGGGCGCCCAGGGGGCCCTGGCGACTGCTCTGTCACAATGTGAGCCCGCCAGCGCCAGGGACGGTCCCACAGAGGAGCACCGATGGGGCCATGTGGTGTCTGAGGAGGCTCTTGGCCGGAGGTGTGCTCTCCTGGCCCAGCCCAGCCTTCCCGCAGAAGGAGCCTCTCCGGACGGCTGCGTGGGGAGCGTGCAGTCCAGCAGAGCCAGGCGTCGGAGCCCGGGTGCCGGGAGCGGCCCGTTCACGTGTGGCGAGTGCGGCAAGGCCTTCCAGCGAAGCGCGGCCCTGGCACTGCACCGGCGGTGGCACGCGCGAGAGAAGGCCTACAAGTGCGGTGAGTGTGGCAAGGCCTTCACCTGGAGCACCAACCTCCTGGAGCACCGGCGTGTCCACACCGGCGAGAAGCCCTTCCTCTGCGGCCAGTGCGGCAAGGCCTTCAGCTGCCACTCGTCCCTTAACGTGCACCGGCGCGTCCACACGGGCGAGCGGCCCTACAAGTGCGGCGCCTGTGACAAGGCCTTCAGCTGCAGCTCGCTGCTCGGCATGCACCTGCGTGTCCACACCGGTGAGAGGCCCTACCGGTGCGGCGAGTGCGGCAAAGCCTTCAACCAGCGGACACACCTGACGCGGCACCGCCGGATCCACACCGGTGAGAAGCCCTACCGGTGCAGCGCGTGCGGCCGGGCCTTCGCCTGCCACTCGTCCCTGACGGTGCACGAGAAGCTCCACAGCGGGGACAAGCCCTTCCAGTGCGGCGACTGCCAGAAGGCCTTCAGCAGCCGCTCCCGCCTGACGCTGCACCAGCGTGCCCACACGGGCGAGAAGCCCTTCAAGTGCAGCCAGTGCAGCAAAGCCTTCAGCTGCCACTCGTACCTGGTGGTGCACCAGCGCGTCCACAGCGGCGAGAAGCCCTTCCGCTGCAACGAGTGCGGCAAGGCCTTCAGCTCCCACTCTTACCTGATTGTGCATCAACGCGTCCACACCGGCGAGAAGCCCTTCGACTGCAGCCGCTGCTGGAAGGCCTTCAGCTGCCACTCGTCGCTCATCGTGCACCAGCGCGTCCACACCGGGGAGAAACCCTATAAGTGCGGCCAGTGCGGCCGGGCCTTCAGCCAGAACCACTGTCTCATTAAACATCAAAAGACCCACTCCGCGGAGAAGCCCTTTAAGTGTCATGAGTGCGGCGAGGTGTTCGGCTGGAGCGGCCCCCTGGCAGAGCACCGCAGGCTGCACAGCAGGGAGAAGCCCTTTGCCGTCCAGTTCGACAAGCGCTTGCTGAGCACTTACTGCATGCCTGGCAGCCTACTGGGTACAGGGGGCTCCGGCGGGAGCAGCGTGGGCCCTGTTGATGCCCTAGGCATGGCTGAGCTCCTGGGCGTGGTCCCACCCTTGGCTGGAAGGAGTTCTCCGTGGGCAGCAACCCCAGAAATTAACTCATGTGTGCGAGAGACACCCACCTGCCCACCCGGAAACACCCCTTAAGGCTGTCACCTCCTGGGAAGGGATCCACCGTAGGAGAGGAGAATTGAGCGCGTTTGAGGATGTACCGTCTTCCTGTTTCCGTCTTCCTGTTTTGTTTTTTTTTTCCGTCTTTTCTTTGATGGGTTTGGAAGTCACTGAGGGGGGACAGATCTTCCCTGCATGTGAAAAGGAGGTATGTCAGTCATGTGTCCTTGGACAGCCTCTTGGTGTGATTTCGATCTGGAATTTCCTTTGTAAACTCTTACGTTTAGAATGATAATTAAAAAAAAAAACTGCATTATGAAGAGTATTACTTCTAAGTGAATGTTATATTCCAGGAGAGGAGAATAAGCTCAGGTGGTAGCATTTGGGAGAAAGCAGATCTCCTGGACTGGCTCCACTCACATAGCTCTGCTGGAGGCATGTTGTCAGTCATGCTGTTAGCGCAGCTGTCTTGGAACCTGGCCCAGCATCCACAGAGCCGGGTCCTAACATGCCAGCCTCATGCCTGGCCACCTCGTCCATGCTGGAAGCTGGAAGGACACAGGGGTGTGCCTCCAGGGTGCAGTGTTGGCACACAGGTGTCTGGAAGCACACCTCCACCCCGGCTGGCAAGGCCACCTGCAGGGCCGCTCAGGTACCACGTAGCTCAGCCCTGTGAGAGGAGCTGGGCCTCGTGCTCCCCGGAGAAGGAAAAAGACGGTGTTCATCTGGGACTCATGTCATTTCTGCTCAGTTCTAAGCAGATATAAGCTGCCTTCTCAGTGATGATACTTCACATTTGTATAAAGTGCTAGAGTTTATGAAATGCTTTTTAGTATACTTTTTAAACTATGGAGGCAAAATAACCACATTACAGAAAATACGGAATTAAGGGGAAAATACCCATAATTCTTAATAAAATTGCATTTCGCACTTTGGTACGTTACCTTCTGCTTTTTGATATTGCATTTTTACATTAAACACGGTGTATACAGTCAACATTCTAACCTTTTTCCCCTGCTTACCTGCATAGCAGGACTTCTTTTTCCCACAGAGCCTCACTGTCTTTGGAGCTGTCATTCTGGATGGGGGCGAGATGTTCTATTAGCTGTTTCTTTGTTGGATGCAGAAGTTATTTCCAAGTTTTCACTGTTACAAGTCATTCTTCATATAGCATCTTTTTGCATTATCCTTCTTTAGCGTTGTCTTAGAGTAGATTTCTAGAAGTGAGAGTTTTGAGATAAAGGAAATGAACAGCCTAAGGCATCGTTTTAGTATATTTTTGGTTGTGTGATAACAAAGTAATACCGTCTCAGTGTGAGGAGAACCGACAGTAGTTGTCAGGTGCGTCCAGGTCCCGGAGGCCGACGCTGCTCCGAGCTGGGTCCAGACAGGCTTGCTTCTGGGTGCCACGGCGATGATCCCAGGTGTCCGCCCCCATCGTTCCTCCAGCGTCCTTGGGGCCGGTCTCAGGCCCTTCCTCCATGACAAATAGGGAAAGTTCTATTGGACAACTGCATTGGCAAAAGATAGATAAAATCTCGGTTTGATTCATTTTCATACTCATTTTTCCTATTTTAAAAGAAATTCAAATGCAAACATCTTGGGGGGACCCCGGACACCACACCTGCTGTCTGCCTGGCGGGGCTGTTAACGCCCTCAGCTGAGAGCAGCACCTTGCTCTTTGATAACCAGTGAGGTTGAAATGGAATGTGTTCTTATTGTTGGTCTTTCTTGAAAACTGTTTGAAATACTCTTTGGCCCCCTTCCATTGAAGTCTCTATGTTCTTTTATTTACATATAAACTTTGTTTTCTGATCATAAACATAATACATGTATACTGAAGAAATTTGGGGGAAAAAATCAATTTTATAAGAATTAAAATGACCCTTAGAATCAGTTCACAGGTCATGACCTGGAGATGGATTTCTTTCTGTTTTTTTCCTCTGCATGTATACACGTCTTTTTTTTTTTTTTTTTACAAAAAAAGTGTAAAGGGCTTTATTATAGGCAAAATTATTTAAGTCAATAAATAAATTTTTAAGGAATTGTACATGTTCTGATTCATTCCACTGCCAATCACCTTAGCTTCTGCAGTATTAGAGTAGTAATCTTCAAAATAACCCTTTCAACAAAGAATTTTTGCTCAATCCATAGTTGTGAGAGTCAGTCCACAATTTTTTAAGTTGAGCTTCTTTGATCTTTAATGGAACATTGACACACTTCAAAAATTCCCCTCTGGGCTTCCCTGGTGGCACAGTGGTTAAGAATCCGCCTGCCAATGCGGGGGACACGGGTTTGAGCCCTGGTCTGGGAAGATCCCACATGCTGCAGAGCAACTAAACCCATGCGCCACAACTACTGAGCCTGCGCTCCAGAGCCCTTGAGCCACACTCCTGAAGTCTGGCACCTAGAGCCCGTGCTCTGCAACAAGAGAAGCCACCACAATGAGAAGCCCGCGCACTGCAATGAAGAGTAGCCCCTGCTCACTACAACTAGAGAAAGCCCGCGCACAGCAACAAAAACCCAATGCAGCCAAAAATAAATAAATAAAATTAATTTTAAAAGAATTCCCTCCTGTAGTCTTTGAGAACCAGTTTCCTCAAGCAATTTACTGTACAACCATGTTTAGGGTCAGGAGATGGATCTGCCTGGTTCTGAATTTTGGACACCCTCTAAACATGCATTAAGTTCAAATCATATTCACTCCTAAGCTATCATACCCTAGAACAGTTAGCATATGCCAATACGTAAGATAAAAAAAGTTTGACGGTTAGGTTTTTCACAGTTTATTAGCAACTCTATCTTGCAGTTCTCCACAGATCTAGTCCTGTGAGAAAGGAAACCACATAGTTACTCTGTGAGGCGTTTCCAACCATGTAAGTCTACAGAAAAAGCCCCATTGATATAGACCTCAACTACACACGCTTTTTCTTTTCTTTTTCTTTTTTTTTTTTTTGGCTGCACTGCACAGCTTGCAGGATCTTCGTTCCCTCACCAGGGATTGAACCTGGGCCATGGCAGTGAAAGCACTGAATCCTAACCATTGGACCGCCCAGGAATTCCCAATCACTTTTTCTATTTGCCATTTTGATACATTAAGAATGTTACTTGTTCCTGGGCTTCCCTGGTGGCGCAGTGGTTGAGAGTCCTCCTGCCGATGCAGGGGACATGGGTTCGTGCCCTGGTCTGGGAGGATCCCACATGCCATGGAGCGGCTGGATCCGTGAGCCATGGCCGCTGAGCTTGCGGGTCCGGAGCCTGTGCTCCGCAACGGGAGAGGCCACAACAGTGAGAGGCCCATGTACCGCAAAAAAAAAAAAAAAGTATGTTACTTGTTCCTGGGCTTCCCTGGTGGCGCAGTAGTGAAGAATCCGCCTACAAATGCAGGGGACACGGGTTTGAGCCCTGGTCCGGGAAGATCCCACATGCCGCGGAGCAACTAAGCCTGTGCACCACAACTACTGAGCCTGCGCTGTAGAGCCTGCAAGCCACAACTACTGAGCCCACGTGCCACAATTACTGAAGCCCACGTGCCTAGAGCCCGTGCTCCGCAAAAAGAGAAGCCGCGCAATGAGAAGCCTGGGAACCGCAACAGAGTAGCCCCCGCTCGCCCCAACTAGAGAAAGCCTGTGCACAGCAACAAAGACCCAATGCAGCCATAAATAAATAAATAAATCGATAGATCTAAGGATGTTACTTGTTCCTGTTTTTTTTTTTTTTTTTTTTTTTTTTTTTTTTTTTTATTGTTCCTGTTTTTGACTGTTCTTCTCTTCATATGAATTGTCTAGTCCTATCTTTTGTCCACTATTCCATTCTTTTGTGTACACACATGCATGCAATATATAAGCATGCAATATACACATATACATATATGCAGTACAAATATACATATCAATGTATACACATGTATACATATAATACATACACGTATACATATATACACAATATATGCACATACATATCAATATATACACATATATGCTTATATACAATACACACATGCAATATGTACACACATATTTGGAATGTTCATTTTGTTACTGCATTTTTAGTGTACAGAGGTTTTTGAAGTCTGTGTAATCAGGTCTATCCAATTTTTCTTTATACTTTTACTTGGCTCTAAGAAAGCCCTTCCTTAAGTCCCTTTTTGGTTATATTATACATTTAACTCTTAAATCCATCCATCTGGGATGTAAAAATCCAAGGTCCCTGCATCGTTCTTGAACTACATTCCTTACTGGTCCATAGGCTTGTCTTTTCCATTATTGCTGCTCCATCATTCACTTTCATAGATGGTAGGACTGGGACCACATTTTAAGAAGGTCTAAAAAAAATTTTTTTTTTGTGGCCTCTCCCATTGCGGAGCACAGGCTCTGGACGCGCAGGCTCAGCGGCCATGGCTCACGGGCCCAGCCACTCCGCGGCATGTGGGATCTTCCCAGACTGGGGCACTAACCCGTGTCCCCTGCATCGGCAGGCAGACTCTCAACCACTGCGCCACCAGGGAAGCCTGAAATTTTTTTAATCTATTCTTCAGGTGACTCAGGAATCATTTTCTTGGAACTCAGCCTCTTCATGCCCCTGCATATCTCATTGGGATTTGGATTAGAATTGACCAGTTTGTGAAGAATTAACATAGTTCTATATGATATAAGGTCTTCACATCAGAGAATGTGGTAAATGATTGTCCATTTAAGTCTGCATCTAACCATCAGAAAAGGTTTATAGTTTTCTTCATATATGTTCATATATTTATTCTTAAATTCAGTCTAGTTTTGTGGGGTTTGTAAATTGGCTCTGTGATAACATATATAGAACAACTCTTGACTGTGGGTACACTTTTGTCTATTTATTTTACACCAAGCAGCTTTACTGATCACTCCAGAAGGCCTCTAACAGTTTATTGGTTTATCCTGTTTTCTAGGTAAAGTCATTACTTGGAAATAAAAAGCTTGCCTCTCCTTTTCATATAGATAGCCTTTTATTTCATTTCTTCTTAAAACCCACATTGCCCAGCACTTTAGAGCAACACTGTGTTGGTGGCAGTGGTCACCTGTGGCAGACTTTGTTTGGGGTGAGGAGCAATACATGTCCACCTCAACGTTTTGGCCTCTAAAACCATCACAGCTGTGGTGGTCACAGTTCTGACCAACAAAGTCTGCTACAGATTTTGGGGAAGTCTGCTTTCCTGATAGGAGATACTGCTCCTTCCTCCTCCTCTCTTCTTCCTGGAACTTGGATGCAATGCCTGGAGGTGTGGTAGCCATTTTGCAACCATGAGATAATTGAGGACAAAGACCCACATAGTGGAATGGAAAATAAAAGGATCCTAGGCCTTGAATGGAATTTGAGCAGCCATTTCAGCCATTGACATTCAACTTCCTGAGTTCTTGTTATGGACTTTAGCTGCTTTTCTCACATTTGTCCTTCCCCACAATTGTATTCCTCACTGATACAGCATCTGGTTGCTTGATGCACAGCAAACCAAAATGCTGAGACGCCCAGGTCTGTAGCCAAACGAGGAGAACTAGCCTCAGATCTGTCTCCTCAAAGGCAAGGAGCTGGGGTACTTATGGGATGAAGAGTAAAGCAGCAGGGCAGTCTGAGTGGTGGGGAAAGGTGATTGGAAAAAGATCTTATGACTGTTGTTTTGTGCAGGTGTAACTAAGCTACAGGCCTCTGCATGTTCAAAAAGTCACTGAGGACTTCCCTGGTGGCACAGTGGTTGGGAGTCCACCTGCCAATGCAGGGGACACAGGTTCGATCCCTGGTCCAGGAAGATCCCACATGCCATGGAGCAGCTAAGCCCACTCGCCACAACTGCTGACCCTGTGCTCTAGAGCCTGCGTGCCACAACTGCTGAAGCCTGTGCACCTAGAGCCCATCCTCTGCAACAAGAGAAGCCACCACAATGAGAAGCATGCACAGCACAACGAAGAGTGGCCCCCGATCGCCGCAACTAGAGAAAGCCTGCATGCAGCAACAAAGACCCAAAGCAGCCAAAAATAAATAAAATAAATAAATTTAAGAAAAAAGAACTAAAGATTGTACCTCACCAAGTATATAACGTGTTAGCATAGAAGTAAAATGCATTAAAAAAAAACTTTTTTTAAAGAAAGAAAGAAATGTCATAAAAAAAAAAAAAGTTGCCGAGCAGACACTCATGCAGGCCCCCTTGGAGGGTGGCTGGTCTTATCCAGTCATAACCATCTCAGCTCAAACTAGACACTGCTAACTCCAAGGTCCTTGAAAACAACTTGGGCAAACACCTTAATGTTTAGGCTCCAGGCCACCTGGAGGGCACACAGTCTTAAAATGGCCTTGATGAGTGATGGCAAGTGGAATAGATTTGACTGATTATACACAGGTTCAGCCCACTGCCCATTTTTGATTGTTTCTCAACCTTGAGGAAGATGGACAATGGCCACTCTGGCCACTTCCTGCTGATAAGGGGTGTAGACCTAACAGGGGCTTGAGGAATGACACTGTTAAGCACTCATTTGAGAATATTCTCTTGTCTGGTTTCAAGTTAACATTTGATCCCAGTAAACATATCACCCTCAGGCCAACTGTTAAGGCATTCATAGACCCAAAATTGGTCATTAAAACAAGACAGGGGAATTCCCTGGCATCCAGTGGTGAAGACTCTGTGCTTCCACTGCAGTGGGTGTGGGTCTGACCCCTGGTCAGGGAACTAAGATCCCGCATGACCCACGCTGTGGCCAAACAAAAAAATAACCACAAAGTGCACCCTAAGGGGGCACACAGAATGTCAGATACATTGTTAAAATTTAGGCTCTTACTGGGACTTCCTTGGTGGTGCAGTAGTTAAGAATCCACCTGCTGGTGCAGGGGACACAGGTTCAATCCTTGGTCCAGGACGATCCTACATGCTACAGAGCAACTAAGCCCATGTGCCACCACTGAGCCTGCACTCTAGAGCCTGCAAGCCACAACTACTGAGCCCATGTACCTAGAGCCCATGCTCCGCAACAAGAGAATCTACCACAATGAGGAGCCCGCACACCACAACGAAGAGTAGTCCCCACTTGCCACAACTAGAGAAAGCCCGTGTGCAGCAAAGAAGACCCAACACAGCCAAAAATAAAAAATAATTAATTAATTTTAAAAATTTAGGCTCTTACTTATAGAGATTTTAGGGAATTCCTGGTGATCCAGTGGTTAGGACTCCACGCTTTCACTGCTAAGAGCATGGGTTCAATCCTTGGTGGCTCAACTAAGACCCCACAAGCTGCACAGCATGGCCAAAGAAAAAAATTATACACACACACACACATATATATATATACACATGGATATATATCTACACATACACACACACACACACACATATATATATACACATACACATATGGGTTTTATCTAGGACACTCAGGCAGGGATCAGTGTCTTACCTTTTTACATGTTGGAGCATCTGGATCTTTATTTGTTTGGCTGAAACACTTAGGAATTAAATATGGAAGGGACTTAAGCTGGGGAAATAAGAACCATTTCTACAATATCCTAATCAAGTATGACCTTGACGGGGGCCACACACACCAGGGCTATTTATTTTTATCTGAGGACACAAGGAGAGAACTGAATTTCAGCTTCGTCAAGGAAAGATGGGACAGGTGATGAGCCTAATCTGATATGTTATCTCTGAAGTCAAGGAAGTTAGGGATGGTTGAAAAATGAGTGACAGTCACAGTCAAGGGGTCAGCATGATCAAATACAGAAAGAAGTTTTGGATGACAAATTCAACAGCTAGAGAGATGACCTGTTTTTGCCAAAGTTTGAGAAATCTGAATCATTAAATTGTCTTTCCAAGCCTGGGAGGTTAGAAACAAAGAAAGCATCACAAGAGAAAAGAACAGTCATTCTGGCAACTAGCAAGATATTTAAATTGCCTTCTGGAAGAGGTAAAACTGTCACTGGTTGCAGATGACATGATACTATATATAGAAAACCCTAAGAACTCCACACAAAAACTAGAACTGATAAGTGAATTCAACAAAGTAGCAAGATTTCTTTATACTAACAATGAAATATCAGAAAAGGAATGTAAAAAAAGAAAAATACCTTTTAAAATCGCACCAAAAAAATACCCTAGGAATAAACCTGACCAAGGAGGTGAAAGACTTATACACTGAGAACTATAAAACATTAATATAGGAAATTAAAGAGGATTCAAAGAAATGGAAAGATACTGCATGCTCTTGGATTGGAATAATTAATATTGTTAAAATGGCAATACTACCCAAAGCAAACTACAGATTTAACACGATCCCTATCAAATTACCCATGATATTTTTCACAAAACTAGAACAAATAATCCAAAAATTTATATGGAACCGTAAAAGGCCCAGAATTGCCAAAGCAATCCTAAGGGGGAAAAAAAAAAAAAAAAAGCTACAGGAGGTATAACCCTCCCAGATGTCAGACAATACTACAAAGTTACAGTAATCAAAAGTGTGGTATTGGTACAAAAACAGACATACAGATCAATGGAACAGAATAGAGAGCCCAGAAATATACCCACACACCTATCTATGGTCAACTAAACTTTGACAAAGGAGGCAAGAATATAAAATGGGAAAAAGTCTCTTCAGAAAGTTGTGCTGGGAAAGTTGGACAGCCACATGTAAATCAACAAAGTTAGAACACTCCCTTACACCATGCACAAAAATAAACTCAAAATGGCTCAAAGACTTAAACATAAGATGTGACACCATCAAAGTCCTAGAAGAGAACATAGGCAAAACATTCTCTGACACGAAATCATACCAGTGTTTTCTTAAGTCAGTCTCCCAAGGCAATAGAAATAAAAGCAAAAATAAACAAATGGGACCTAATCAAACTTACAAGCTTTTGCACAGCAAAGGAAACCATAAACAAAATGAAAAGACAACCTACAGAATGGTAGAAAATATTTGCAAATGGTGCAACCGACTAGGGCTTAATTTCCAAAATATACAAACAGCTCATGCAGCTCAATAACAAAAAAACAAACAACCCAATAGAAAAATGGGCAGAAGACCTAAATAGACATGTCTCCAAAGAATACATCCAGATGGCCAATAGGCACATGAAAAGATGCTCAACATCGCTAATTATTAGAGAAATGCAAATCACAACTACAATGAGGTATCACCTCACACCAGTCAGAATGGCCATCATTAAAAAGTCTATAAATAACAAATGCTGGAGAGGGTGTGGAGAAAAGGGAACCTTCCTACACTCTTGGTGGGAATGTAAGTTGGTGCAGCCACTATGGAAAACAGTATGGAGGTGCCTCAAAAAACTAAAAATATATTTACCATATGATCCAGTAATCCCACTCCTGGGCATATATCTGGAGAAAATCATAATTTGAAAAGATACATGCACCCCAATGTTCATTGCAGCACTATTCACAATAGCCAAGACACAGAAACAACCTAAATGTCCATCAACAGATGAATGGATAAAGAGGATGTGGTATATTTATACAATGGAATATGATTCAGCCATAAAAAAGAATGAAATAATGCCATCTGCAGCAACGTGGATGCAACCAGAGATTATCCTACTAAGTGAAATCAGAAAGAGAAAGACAAATACCATATAATATCACTTATATGTAGAATCTAAAATATGGCACAAATGAACCAATCTACAAAACAGAAACAGACTCACAGACATAGAGAACAGACTTTTGGTTGCCAAGGGGGAGGGGGTTGGGAGAGGGATACACTGGGAGCTTGTGATGAGCATATGCAAACTATTACATATAGGATGGATAAATAACAAGGTCCTACTGTATAGCACAGGGAACTATATCCAAACTCCTGGGATAAACCATAATGGAAAAGAATATAAAAAAGAATATATATATGTGTATAACTGAGTCACTTTGCTGTACAGCAGAAATTAACACAACATTGTAAATCAATGATACTTCAATTTTAAAAAATTGCCTTCTAAAGAGTTTCACTTTACCAAAGTCAGCTCTGCATCAATCCCTACACCTTCATTTCTTGCTCACAGCATTTTTAAAAAAATAAATTTATTTATTTAATTTTTGGCTGCTTGGGTCTTCGTTGCTGCACGGGCTTTCTCTAGTTGTGGCGAGAGGGGACTACCCTTCATTGCGGTGCACAGGCTTCTCATTGTGGTGGTTTCTCCTGCTGCAGAGCATGGGCTCTAGGCTCACGGGGTTAAGTAGTTATGGCACACAGGCTCAGTAGTTGTGGCTCGCGGGCTCTAGAGCACAGGCTCAGTAGTTGTGGCGCATGGTCTTAGTTGCTCCGCAGCATGTGGGATATTCCTGGACCAGGGCTCGAACCCCTGTCCCCTGCATTGGCAGGCATATTTTTAACCACTGTGCCACCAGGGAAGCCCTACACAACTTCTTTTTGAGAACCAACTTAAGATGGCTAGGGAGTCATTTGCCAGCCCAGAGATGTCTGTGTCCCTTCAACTTCACCAAGGAAGGGGTCATGAGGACAACCACCCAAGGTCCAGTCCAGGAAGGATGGAGCTGGTCTTCAGGATGGTTATCCTTCCAAGACTTCAGTCTAAAGGGTCATGGTCTCCCCCTTTAAGAACTTCCTAGGGAATTCCCCAGTGGTCCAGTGGTTAGGACTCGGCGCTTTCACAGCTGTGGGCCCGGGTTCCATACCTGGTCAGGGAACTAAGATCCTGCAAGCCACTTGGTGCAGCCAAAAAAATCCAAAAAAACAAAAACAACAAACAAAAAAAAACTTCCTAAAGGGGTTTTGCTACAACATAGAAGTTGGGGATCCAAGTGGGACCTAACCCGGTCATCACCAGGAGCTCCCGTGGTTGTTTCTTGGTGGGAACAGCAACACTGGAGAGAGCTTCCCTCCATCAAGGAGCAGCTTCTGTCCTTGGGAGTTCAAAACCTGAGTGTCTAACAGAGGGCTGACAACTCTGTGCTTTTTTCTTGGACACCTTACCGCCCCCTTCAACCAGGAAATTCCATCAAAACTGTATTCTGGTTTTGGGCGTCCTTTGTTGGACTGGCCATCAGAGTATCATCCACATCCTGGGGGCTCCCTCATTTAGGTGAGGGTCCCTCAAACCTGTGGTCAGGATTTCTCCCAATCTTGAGGGGAGATTGTTAAATCCTGGAGGAAGTGCTATCCAGCAGTATTTGTGTTTAACTCTTGAATCTTGTATTTGAAAGCAGACAACTCGGGATTCAAAACCCAGGTTATGCAAAAAAACAAAAAATCCTTCAAATCCAATAGGGTAAACCAACAAATCTCTGCACAAAGTAGTGAGCAGTGTTAGGATCTAGAGATGAGTATCTCCTACAATTTGATTCATTGCTCTGAAGTGGTGTACAAACTGATATCCACCTGTGCCTGGTTTCTGGACTGGTAAAGGTGGAGTCTTATAAGGTGACCAGCAGGGGTGTATTAAGTCATATTCCAGGAAGGCAGGGGTTGAATTCCACACTTTGCCGGCTCCTTTCATAGGAAGGGCTTTAAGTTTGGAATTTTTGCTCCGGGACAGAGCCTCCTGCCCACACACACCCCACACCTCCAGACTCACCTCCTGCAGGATATCTTTCCCAGTGGCTGCAGGCTGTTCTCTTTGGGGGCTGAGAGACTGCTCTTGTGATGCTTCAATGTCCATTCGTCCAGGTGTAAAGATAACCCTGGTATTTAGTTTGTAAATCTCGTACAGAAAGGTATGCTCCATCTGAGAGTCTAGCAACTGGAGAAAAGGATTTTTGAAGGTTTCTCCTGACACCCCAGTTACTAACAGTCTCAGAAGAAAGTTTAGAAAACTGGGTATTTAAAACTGAGTAAGTGAGCTTCCCTGGTGGCGCAGTGGAGAGTCCGCCTGCCGATGCAGGGGACGTGGGTTCGTGCCCCGGTCCGGGAAGATCCCGCATGCCGCGGAGCGGCTGGGCCCATGGGCCATGGCTGCTGGGCCTGTGCGTCCGGAGCCTGTGCTCCGCAACGGGAGAGGCCACAACAGTGAGAGGCCCACGTACCACAAAAAAAAAAAAAACTGAGTAAGTGGCCCCCGCGTCCATCACAAAGTCAAGTTGATTTCCAACCGTCATGGTCACCGGGGCTCTGTGTGGGACATAGTGATGGACTCAGTGGGATTTAAAGGGTTCCCCAGGGCCCCGTCACTCGTGGTCACCGTCATGCTTAGCTCAGGCAGCTGATGCACCACCTCTTTACCTTCTTCAAGAGTCTGATTTAGGGGCTTCCCTGGTGGCACAGTGGTTAAGAATCTGCCTGCCAATGCAGAGAACACGGGTTCTATCCCTGGTCGGGGAAGATCCCACATGCCATGGAGCAACTGAGCCCGTGCGCCACAACTACTGAGACAGTGCTCTAGGGCCCATGTGCTGCAAGTACTGAGCCCACGCGCCTAGAGCCCATGGTCCGCAACAAGAGAAGCCACTGCAATGAGAAGCCCGTGCACTGCAACAAAGAGTAGCCCCCATTGGCCGCAACTAGAGAAAAGCCCCCCGCGCAGCAACGAAGACCCAACACAGCCTAAAAAAAACAAAAAGGCTGATTTAGGGCGGGACTCTCTTTTAGGACGTGTTCCTGATCTTTGCAATATGCACATTGGCAGGATCCTGCTATCAGGTGTCCCCTTCAAGTGGAAGCTTAGGCCGCTTACCTCCTCGGTTTGGTCCGGCTCTTCCCTGGGTTCAGTCAGCTGCCAGCAGAGTGGCCCGATTCATTCTTCATTGTTCCCTTTTCTCCTGAACCTGGTCTCTGCCATTAAGAGCTTTGAAGGCAACTTAACAAGTTGAAAGGTAGGTGTTCCTAAAGTCCCCCGACTTTTCGAAGTTTCTTCTGTATGTCAGGGGCCGCTCTGGCCAATGAGAACCACACTGACCACCTTTGAATTCTTTGGGGCCTCAGGGTCTGCATCTGTATTGCCTGGAGGCTTTACAGACACTGCCTAGAAATTCTGAAGCCTCCTCATTTGATTTCTGTCTTACCTCCTCTGCTTTAGTAAGGCTTCCTTGTCTTAGCCCCTTCTTCACAATCCTGCAAGAATGCGATCTCCATAATGTTTGAGTTTCACCCATCCCCAGCACTCACATCCCAATTAGGATCTGCTGTTGGCAAAGCCACGCTCGCTGCAGGCTGCACGGGGCACCAGGGGTTCCTTCGTGAGGCTGATCTGCCTCCTCCCAGGCTCCACCCAGCATCTCTCGAAGGTTTTCTGAGGTGAGGAGGGTAGTTAATGAATTTCAAGCATCTGCCCAGGTCGGGCTGCAGGTTGCAAGGATCGATGAAAGATTTTCAGTTCTCTTTGGTCATCTCTCTTAAGTCGGCATATTGTTCTTCCAATTAAATAAATAAGTAGTTGGACTTCCCTGGCAGTCCAGTGGTTAAGACTCCAGGCTTCCAAAGCAAAGGGTGCAGGTTCCATCCTCATCGGGGTGCTAAGATCCCACATGCTGCGTGGCACAGCTGAAAAAATAAAATTAATTAATTAAAAAAAAAAAGCTGAAGTTGAAGGAGGGGCGTGGACCCAGATCCCTCCCATCCCATCGCTGTCCACTCTCGGCTTTCACACCCGCAGCAGGGACTCCCCTTAACCAATGCCCGGCCTGAGTTTAGGCAGCTCCCTGGCCAAGTCGAGTGCTCTGGAGGGTAGGAGATGGGGAGACCGAGACCATTCCTATTTCTCAATCCCCAGACCCGAAGGGTAGGGAGGGGGGAGCCTGAGGCTCAGGCGGTGGTAGGTAAAGAGCAGCAGCAAGTCATCCTCCTCATCAGAATCAAGCAAGAGGGGTTCCTTGGCCTCCTTTCCCGCTGAGTCACAACTTGACATCTTGGCACAGGCTTATTCTGTTTTTGTTTTTTTTTTGGCGGTACGTGGGCCTCTCACTGTTGTGGCCTCTCCCATTGCAGAGCACAGGCTCCGGACGCGCAGGCTCAGTGGCCATGGCTCACGGGCGCAGCCACTCCGCGGCATGTGGGATCTTCCCGGACCGGGGCACGAACCCGTGTCCCCTGCATCGGCAGGTGGACTCTCAACCACTGCGCCACCAGGGAAGCCCGGCACAGGCTTATTCTGATACAGTAACATCAAAGACTGTACAGAAGCGATTTCATCCCATTTTTCTTCCCGTTTACAAAATAAATCAAGTCGCAAATTTGTATTGTAACTTAAGGATCCATTTTCAGACCATTTTGCTCCGGAGTCTAAAGGAAATGGTGGCCACACAGTGTTACCATCTTTTTCTTATGGATTTACACCTGAAAAATCACCCAATTTTGGAGAATGCAGCCTGAGGGCTGCAAGGGGGAATTGAATTAACACTTCCCATTTTGAAGGGGATTGTTTCCAGGTGGTCACAGCAGCAAAATCTCCCTATTGGTCCTTATTCAATCCCCAGTAGCCAACTCTTAACAATTAAGACAATCATAGACAAAACAAACCAGAACAAACAAGACCAAAACCCAGAGCCCCAGCCTCTAACCCTGGCCTGTGGTACCTCAGCAGCTGCAAACCTTGTGTCCTCTGTCAGCATCCCGCCAAGTGGGCCTCCAACCTGGGTGGATTGCCAGGCAATCTAGGCACAGGTGCGATTCTGTAACGAGGTTACTCACCCAAAAGTGTCTTCCAAACCCAAACCCCCAAACTCACTTTGCTGCAAAACAGAACTAAGAGAGGAAGTTTTCAGCACCTCTCCAGGGAAATCTGAGGACGGTCCTGGAACAGGCAGATCAGGCCGCTGCCCAGACCCGGCCACAGCCTCTCAGTACCAGCCTTGGACGAGCCACAGGCAAAAAGTCGTCCGGACTTACCTCCTGACTGGCCGCTAAGTTAGTTCCCTGACCAGGCTCTTCTTGCCCGACATGCAGCAAGGAAAATGCTGAGCCGCCAAGGTTTGCAGCTCCATGAAGAGCACTAGCTGCAGAGCTGCCTCCCCGAACGCCAGGGGCTGGGGCACTTGTGGGTTAAAGGAGCAGGGCAGTCCGAGGCTTGGGGAAAGGTGATGGGGGAAAGGTCAGGCGCAGGCGCAGTGGAGGGTGGGTGGTCCCATCCAGGCTTAATCATATCAGCTCGAACTAGATGCAGCTGACTCCAGGCTCCTGGAAAACAACTTGGGCAAACACCTTATTTAGGCTCCGTGCCACCTGGAGGACATGTATGTCTTAAACCCACCTTGACCAGGGACGGCAGGTGGAACGAACTTGGCTGATTATTCATGGGCTCAGGTCTCCATCCTGACTTAAGGGGGAACAGAGCTAGTATTTTACTGTCGGGCGAAATGCCGACTCTTGGCCACAACAGATTTTTTTCCTGTTAATGAACTATCTTTGTAGGCCTAGTTTGCTAGGTCTTTGAAAAATCAGGGCTGGATGCAGAATTAAGCCACACCTCAGCATGTCCCAGAAATGACTGTATGGGTTTCTTTCCTGTGGCGGAGATACAGCTGGATTATGAGGAGGTTTTCTATCATTCCATCATCTTTGTAACACTGGGATGAACCCCATTCATCAACAGTGTGTTAACGTTTAGGATGGGTGGACTTGGGGTGCAGCCAGCAGGACTGCCCAGCAGTGAGCCTGAGACGTCACTCTGGTTTTCCCTGGAAATAACCACCTGTGATGGGGGCTTTGTCCTGCTCCAAAGTGGGAAGGGGCCCAACCTCAGTAGCTCGCAGTGGCTGCGTTCCTCCTGCGGGACTGGTCTCCTGCAAGCTCAAAAAAAAAAAGAAGAAGAAATGAAGACTGAAGTGGGGCTGGGGGCTGGGACGGAACCCACAAGGACCCCCTAATATATGCACCAGATGCTACTGATTTCTAGGTGATGGGTTAGGACTGACTGTTCATGTTCTGAATTATTAAAACAACAGACACATTACTTCTGATATCAGTACAAAAAGCAATTTCCACTGTGAACGAGAAACTACAGGGTCCATAGTTCTTCCCGCGACACTGCTCTGGGGTGACACTGTTCTTTCCTATCCAATGTCATGATGACAGACATAGGAGGGGGTGGGGGGCACCAGCCAGGCCACCTCCACGGGCTCCTGGACATTTCGCCTGCAAGCAGGTTGTGGCAGAGCCTGAAGAGGACGGGAGGGCAGCAGGCCCACCCCAGCAGTGGAGGACACCTTCCCGAGTCCAGCAGTCACGGCATCTGGGTGCTAGTCAGGGTCAGGGTCAGGGTCATGGTCAGGGCAAGGCTCCGAGAGACCCAAGTTAGGGTTGGGGTTCAGGATGGGCTGGGAGTGGGGAATTGGGGCCAGGGTTCAGGTGATTAGGGGTGAGAAGCGGCCACCAGGTGTGTGCAGAGCCGGCAGGGGGACCCAGCCGATCCCCAAGTCCTGCAGCCCCCCTTGTGACTAGACTGAGGCCCGCGGATATGTAGCCCCATCTCACGTCTCCCAGAGGTTAAAGCAAATTCAGGTCCAGGATCATTTGGTCACAAAGGCCAACTAGTGCCCTTTTCAAAGGAAAAAAGCACTCAGGACAACGTCCAGGAGAGACCAGGCACTGGCTCCCAGGCGTCCCCCTCCCCCACGGAGCCCCACTTAATTTTCAGCAACTACATGTGACTGGGACCAAAGGGCTGCCCACCAGGGAAGCCCCCCAGCCTCAGTTTTTACTGGGGGTCAGTTACATGGGCTGCAACACCCATGCCACTGACCTCCGTCTCTCAGACTCCAGGTCCCAAACCCACACCCCAGAGCAAAACACGTGTTCACAATAAATCACATTCTTAGGATAAACGTGTCTGACTGGTCCATGGCCCAAGGCCTCAGGCTCCTACTGACAGTATTGCCTGGAGCTTCCTGGAGGAGGGGCCCCGCAGCATGAGTACCTCCTCTGGGATATAGGACACACTGAAGGACCTATAGAGGATACAGGGTACCTGAGTTATATTGTGAGTGCATACACACGCACGTACACACACACCCCTCTGCAAGGGAGAAAGAGAATCTGGAACACAGGCCTGAGATTAGGTTCGATCAGAATTTCAAAATTTAATACACAGTTAAGGATTTGGACCACGAAAAAGGCACTAAGTAGCTTTTGCCCCTGCTTATACTGGCTCTGGATTCACTTTAATTGGCCAGCATATCTCAGTGCCCTCAAACTGGGCCCCCCAAAGAATAATCTATTCCACGAGGTGCACCAGCCTCTCAGCAATGGCCACGCCCCATCCACCCTCACAGCATCGCATTCCTGGGCACGACCTCCGCCCTCCCCTCGCTCCGCCATCTGTGGCTTGGACAGTGGCCTGCTCTCACTCAGTGGCTACTTTAGGGGAGGGAGGCCAATTATTAAACAACCTGGCAGGGTTCAAGGGCTTTACACTGCGCTGAGCGCTCGTGGGGTGGGGGTGGGTGGGTCCAGTCAACCTTTATTTATGAAAACATGCATCCAGCCAGGTTTGGCCCCCAGGCTGTAGGTTGCCAATTCCCCCTCTGGATCGTGGTACAGAGTTGAGGTAGAGAAGGAAAAGTATGGCAGATGAAGTGGAATGGGGACCAGCCTCAAGGATGCCTGGGAAGAAGGGCTCTCGGCACACACATGTCATCATTTCTCAGAGGAGCACCTACAGATTCTGAGGCTGCACAGCATCCTTTGCCGAGGAACCACTACTCTTATCGAGGCCCTAGGTGACCTGGAATTATTGAGGAGCATCCCAAGACCTGGTCCTCTCATCCCACAGCACCAAACCCTCCCACCAAGGAAAGCCCCCAGTTCAGAATGTCCATGGCTGCCCCCACCTGGTCTCGGCACATTGTGACCTGGGCTTCCCCAGGGGTCAGAGCTCAGAAGGAAAAATGCACCTTACTCTTCCAGGGTCTGGCTCCCACTCCTCTGGGGCCGCCCATTATCAAGATAGAAGCCTTAATTGGAATAAAATTAAAACTTTGCAGGACTTCCCTGGTGGCACAGTGGTTGACTCCCCACTCCCAATGCAGGGGGCCCCGGTTCGATCCCTGGGCTGGGAACCAGGTCCCACATGCATGTCACAACTAAGACCCAGTGCAACCGGGTCACGTGCCACAAATGAGGAGCCCACGTACCGCAACTAAGACCCGGTGCAACCAAATAAATAAATATTAAAACAAAAGCAGGGACTTCCCTTATGGTGCAGTGGTTAAGAATCCACCTGCCAATGCAGGGGACACAGGTTTGAGCCCTGGTCAGGGAAGATCCCACATGCCATGGAACAACTAAGCCCGTGAGCCACAACTACTGAGCCCATGTGCCACAACTACTGAAGCCTGCACACCTAGAGCCTGTGCTCTGCAACAAGAGAAGCCACTGCAATGAGAAGTTCACGCACTGCAACGAAGAGTAGCCCCCACTCACCACAACTAGAGAAAGCCCGTGTGCAGCAATGAAGACCCAATGCAGCCAAAAATAAATAAATAAATTTTTAAAAAAGGAAAAACAAAAAACTTTGTCCCTTACTTCTGACCTTGCCAAATCAGATCCTGAAGACTTGCTGAGCCATTAAAATTGTTAATATGGCCCAAAATACGTTAAAACTGGGACTTGAACGAGGAGACCCATTACACAAGATGCATTAAGGGAAGGGGTGATTATCTGTGCTTGGCCCCGGGCGTCCCCGGGAGTCCCGACCAGCAGGACAAATCCTTGTGAGTCCGAGGAGGAACCTGTAGGGGTTGAAAAGAGAAGAAGGGGCAGGAGACGCGAAAGAATGGAGGCAAGACAAAATCCTGATCAAGCCTCAAACTTTTATTGCTGCAGTAGCTATATTTATACAGTACAGAAAAAGGGGGGCAGGATCCAGAATAAGGGAAGTATTTGGCAAATTATCATTGGTGCTGCATGCGCGGGCTTTCGTTTTAGGCGCGGGCTTTTGTTTTTAGGCGCGGGCTTTTATCTCATTAAGCAGGAAGAGAAGCAGGATGTCGGCCATCTTCTAATGGCGAAAACTTCTTGGCTCCCAACAATTATCCCCCTCTTTCTCTAGCTATCAGTCCAAACTGGCCTGGTTTTCAACCCAGAAAGGACAAATGGCACCTCATGGTGAACTGCTGTGACCTTAACCAGTGGTCAGTTAAGGCCTGTCCCAGCACAGCTGAAGTGGCACCGGCAGGCAGTGCTCCAATGGTCAGAATTCTGTTGTTACCATTTGGCTAATATATTCTATACAGTCCTTATTCCAGCAACCTCCAGCCTCTACTCACAGTCACGTTTGTTTAATAGATATATATATATACTAATTGTGATAAAATACAGGTAACGTCAATCTTAACTGGGTTGTTTTTTTCTCTCTCTTTTTTTTTTTTTTTTGGCCACGTGGCTTAGTTCCCCGACCAAGGATCAAACCGGGCCCGCTGCAGTGGAAGTGTGGGGCCCTAACCACTGGACCACTAGGGAAGTCCCAATTTTAACTGTTTTTTTTTTCTCTTATTTTTAATTTAAAAAAATTTTTTAAATTTTATTTATTTGGTTGCACCGGGTGTTCGTTACAGCAGTCGGACTCCTTAGTTGCGACCCTCGGCCTCCTTAGTTGTGGCATGTGAACTCTTAGCTGGCTGGCATGCATGGGGGATCCAGTTCCCCCACCAAGGATCGAACCTGGGCCCCCTGCATTGGGAACCCGGAGTCTTAACCACTGCGCCACTAGGGAAGTCCCTTAAATTTTTTTTTTTAAGTGTCCAATAATTCCGCACTTGACTGTCCCTGTGCCCGCGGAACGTGGAGGGCAGAGCCAGTGGATGCTTGGGCACAGAGCAGGGAGCGCTGGGCTGTGGTCCCAGCTGAGGTCCGGGCCTGTGCCCGTGGATCAGGTCACCGCGATGTCTAGGGTGACATAACACCCACGTCACGCGATGCTATCACCGGCCTCTGGCTCCTCCCCTGGCCCTGTCTGCTTTACCGGACTATCTGGGCCTGGGACCCGCATCCCTGGGCTGCCCCGAGGACCGGAGACGGCAGGTGCTGCGAGGCCTCCCGCTAGATGGCGCCACCATCCCGCTCCGCCTCGCGGGAGCCCTTCCCCGAGTGGACGGCAGTCCGCGGGAGCTCCACCGCTCGGAAAGGAGCACAGCTACTCTGAAAGCCCCCTGCCCGGCCCCTCCCACCAACACACTGCCTCTGGAAATGCATGTCAGACCGTTAGGAAAAAGAAACTGGAAGCAGCGGAGACCTCCTGCAGGAGGTGAATGATGAATAAACTGTACATCCAGAGCACGGAAAAGCATTCGACGCAGAAAAAAATGGCCGTCAAGCCGTAAGCGCACGTGGAGGAAACTATTTTCTTTTATAAACTTATTTATTTACGGCTGCGTTGGGTCTTCGTTGCTGCACGTGGGCTTCCTCTAGTTGCAGAGAGCCGGGGCTGCTCTTCGTTGGGGGGCACGGGCTTCTCATTGCAGTGGCTTCTCTTGTTGCAGCGCACGGGCTCTAGGTGCGTGGGCTTCAGTAGTTGTGGCTCGTGGGCTCTAGAGCGTAGGCTCAGTAGTTGTGGCGCATGGGCTTAGTTGCTCTGCGGCATGTGGGATCTTCCTGGACCAGAGCTGGAACCCATGTACCCTGCATTGGCAGGCAGATTCTTAACCACTGTGCCACCAGGGAAGCCCACGTGGAGGAAACTTAATGTACATCTAAGTGAAGGAAGCCAGTCTGAAATGGCTGCATGCTGTGTGATTCTAACTCTATGACATTCTGGAAAAGGCAAAACTATGGAGATAATAAACTGATCAGTGGTTCCCAGGGCCTGGGGGAGAGGGAGGGATGAACAGGTGGAGAACAGAGGGTTTTTAGGGCAGTGAAACTACTCTGTATGATATTATAATGGTGGACACGTGTCATTGTACATTTTTCCAAACCCATAGGATGTACATCACCAGGAGTGACCCCTAATGTGAACCATGGGCTGTGGATGATGCTGAGGTGTCAGTGTAGGTCCATCGATTGTAACAAATGTCCCACTTGCGGGGGATGTTGATAGTGGGGGTACTGGGAGGCAGGGGGTATATGGGAACTCTGTACTTTTTTCTTAATTTTGCTGTGAACCTAAAACTTCTCTAAAAAATAAAGACTATTTTTTTAAAAAAGTAAATCAAGGGCTTCCCTGGTGTCGCAGCGGTTAAGAATCTGCCTGCCAATGCAGGGGACACGGGTTCAAGCCCTGGTCAGGGAAGTTCTCACATGCCGCAGAGCAACTAAGCCCGTGGGCTGCAACCACTGAAGCCTGCATGCCTAGAGTCCGTGCTCCGCAACAAGAGAAGCCACCGCAGTGAGAAGCCCATGCACCCCAATGAAGAGCAGCCCCCACTCACCGCAACCAGAGAAAAGCCCGTGCAGAGCAACGAAGACCCAAAGCAGCCAAAAATAAAATAAATAAATAAATTTTAAAAAAGTAAATCAAGGTGGGAAGGAAAAACTCTGAAAAACTGGTTAAGAAAATATGAAGTCTGTTATGGTTTAGTGAAAATCCCATTTACCTGCCTAGGTGCACGAGTGGTCTGGACCCCATCCGATATCTCCTCCACCCAGACTCCCTCTCATGCTCCCATTTGCCCTCCTCCTTGTCCTCTGCAGGGGCCCCAACCTCTGCAGACACCCTCACCTGTCTTTGGACTCTCACTCTCTGCTCCCAGACCTTTGCTCTCCTAACCCCACCCCCTTCACCACTGCCCTCTTGTGCGGGGCACCACCAAGCGTCTGAATGAGCATCCCCAAAGGTACCAACTGCTGGGTGTGTCACAGGCGCCCCTGTTCCTGTCACAGCCTCTCCGGGAGCCTCAAGGAACCCTTCGTGTCCACATGGCTCTTTCATCTATCACCACCTCAAACCATCTTCCCAGCGGGTACTAACTCTTAATTGATTTAAGCTCAAAACAGACAAATAGGCGAACAGAAAAGACTAACAGACACAAGACCAAATGGTCAGACTATGAACCCAAAAGAATCCAGTACCAGAAATCAACAAACCCTCAAAAAGGATCAAACTCAAATTCTTACCGTGCTCCCAACAGACAAGAGCCTAGAGCACAGGACCTTGGGGCTGCTGGGGGCCAGGGCACGTCAGGAGGGCGCTACCTGGAGCAGGTGCCCAGGACCTGAAGACAAGGGTCGGGGTGGCAGAACCATGGGGGGAGATGATCAGGGGATGATTTTATTCCGGCTACAGCAACAGGAGGAAGGTTCACTAACAAGGAACATCACAAGGAGAGGCAGTGGCTGGGGTTTTCTAGAGGCGGGATGAAGGAAGTCGCGAGGAAGAATGAGGGGGTCTGGCACGTGAGAGGGCAACACGGCCTTTCAGGGTTGGCCTGTTCTGGGCTTGCAGCAGGGTGCAATCTCGGGCATGGGGCTCAGATAAATTCAGTATCGTCGTCCTGTCTCGGTTCTCCTGTGTGTATGGTGGACTGAGTGAGTGCTCTTGGTGCTGCTATGGGTCTGGCTGTGTGTGTGTGTCCGCGTGTGTGTGTTGCAGGGTCTGTGTCTCTCCCGACGCTTCTGTAAGTTAGAGAGTGTGTTTTGCGTTGCAGGGTTATGTCCGTCTCGGTGCCCCGAGCTTGGTGGTATCGTGTGTGCTGCTGAGTTGTTTTTTTTTTTTTTTTTGCGGTGCAGCCTGTGGGATCTTAGTTCCCCAACCAGGGATCAAACCCATGCCCCCTGCAGTGGGAGCTCGGAGTCTTAACCACTGGACCACCAGGGAACATCCCTGCTGAGTCTTCTCTGTGTGTGTCTCGCACGGTGAGTGTGCTTCCCTGTACACGCATGTTTGCTTCAGTGTGTGCGTCTCTCCTGGTGTTTCACTGGTACTTCTGGTCCGTGTGTGCAGCGTGGCAGGGCTTCTGTCTCAGCGTTTCTGTGTGTTTGTGTTGGCGGGACTGTCCATTTCCGTCCAGGGGGGTGAGTGTACTGGTGGTGAGTATCTCTGTTTTTCTTTGGGTCTGGTTGTAGATGTGGGTATGTTTCAGTGTGTGTGTCTGACGGTGCGTCTGTGTGCATGCATGTGTGTGTGTGTGTGTATGTGTGTGTGTGTGTGTGTAGGTGTAGCTCTGCCTCTGTGTGATATGTTCTCTGTCCCCGCCTGAAAGCCGGCAGGGCTCAGGCCTTCTCCAGTCCCACATTCCTCCCGCTCCTTTGTGCTCTGTGCTACAAAAAATATTTGCGTTTTCCACGACTCATAATTTTTCCTCCTCAATCGCTACCAGATGTGGGTCCTGTGGTCCTCGTCCCCATGGCAACGGAGGTTCCAGCAGCCGCGGTTCCCTTTTGTGGCGCCTGCCCTGGGAGCTAGCACTGCTGCAGGCCTATGGGGGTGGGGAGGGGGTCCCAGCAGCTCCCTCTCCAGGCGGCTACTGGATCATCCTGGGGGGTTTCTTGGGCCGGGTCCTGCCTGCTCTCCAGGCCACAGCATCTGGCCCCCAGGGGGGCAGGGCTGGCTGCCAGAAGCGCGGGAGGTGCTCCTGCTCTGTGAGGCACCCACACAGACGGGCTCCTGAAGCTCAGGGTCTTGGATGCCTGGAGGCTCCCAGAGCAGGCAGTGGAGGGGCCTCAGGAAAGGCCTGGCTGATGCGACAGCTCTGGTCGCCCCACACGGTGCCGATCCAGGCCAGGGAGCAGGCGAGCTGGAGCAGGGGTTCAGGGGTTGAGGAGCGGCAGGGTGGCACATGGTGGGTGGGGGGTAC
Organism: Neophocaena asiaeorientalis asiaeorientalis; assembly: GCF_003031525.2. Taxonomy (NCBI): domain Eukaryota; kingdom Metazoa; phylum Chordata; class Mammalia; order Artiodactyla; family Phocoenidae; genus Neophocaena; species Neophocaena asiaeorientalis. The sequence continues at coordinate 6,848,919 of NW_020175053.1, forward strand.
ATGGCAAGACTGTGGCCCGAACCACCTCACTGCCCTCCACCACCTTCCTCAGCCACTGCCCTGCCCTTGCTGAGCCCAGCTGGGCAGCTGCCCCTCCTAGCTGACGATAAGCCTGTGTTCTGAGCCCCGGCAGCCAGCATGGCCTGGTGCCAGAAGGGATGAGGCTGGCCAGGCGCAGGGCCACGGCTGGGAGGGTGCCCAGCTGGCTTGAGGGAAGGTGCGTGCCCCGGAGACAGGGAGCCTGCCTTCCACGTGCTGCCTGACCAGGCCAGATGCAGGGACTACGGCCACGGGAGCCACGCCAGATGTCCCGCCTGTGCCATGAGGCCATCTCTACTCAGGTGGCTCAGCCCCTGTACATGTCACTGACGTTTACCTCCACGTGGCATCTGGCCAGAGGGCAAGAGACTTGCCAGGTGAGATCCCTGAGCTGCCAGCACTGGCCAGACTCTGGTCGTGCTGGGGCCTATGGGGTGGGGATGGGGAGATAAATGGAGAATCTTGGCAGAATCTCCTGATCGATAGAGCTGGCAGCAAAAGGTGAGGAAGAGGCCTGCTACGCAGAGGCAGCGAGATGGGAGGGGCCCAGATGGATGAGGGACAGTGGACACGGTACAAAAGTAAGGCTTTGGAGCTCAGGAAGGTCACTTGCGAGGCCATCCTGAGGGCCAGAAGCAGTGAAGACATTAGGACAAATGGTCACAGAAAGAAGGCCAGGCCAGAGTGGGAGCAGGCCGAGGTTGGGAGGGGGAGCAGGGGAGGGGGGGGCACTGCCAGCAGGGCCAGCCAGGGCTCTGGGCCAGGCGGGCTCTCCCCCTCCCCCCACCTCTCGGGCCGGGAGAGTTTCCGGCTGAGGACAGGGAGCCCATTGAGATGGACAGCAGGGCTCTGTGTGGTGCCAGACTGTCTTGTTTGTGCCAGATGCGGCCTGGCTGGAGGCTGTGCCCGTGGCCCGCTACCCCCTGGCCCCAGCCTCTGACCCGCCCCAGCCACACCAAACAGCTTGAGGCCCCAAGTATAACAGCAGTGGGCAGTGGGGAAGGTGCAGGGCAGAAGCAGCCCCATGCGCTGGCTCCTTCCTCGTAGCCAAGGGTGCCACTCTATCTGCTCCTACACACCCTTCATCCCAGGTTGCCAGTCCAGGATGGGGTGGGCCGAGGTGGGTGCCCAATAAACTTGATAAATAGGTGAAGGATGGGCAGATGGACATGACCCACTTCCAACATGGTCCTGGGAGACCCACACCTGGGCTCCCAGGCTCCACTTTGGTGGAGGGATCCTGGCACAGTTTCTTTTGGGGGGACATCCTCGTCAAGAGGCCCGCAGATAGGAAGCAGTCAGAGCACGGGGAGAAAAAAGGCACTTTATTAAGAAAGCTTTGGCCAAGCCCCTGCCGGGAGGAGCCCATCCTGGGGCACCCGGATGGGGTGGGAGCAGCCCTGCCGGGGGCCTATAAATACATCTCCACAGGCCACTGGAGTTGCCCCTCGGATTCCCAGGCATGTGGGGTGGTGGGAGGCCATCAAAACCAGCTCGACAGCGGAGGGGCCAGGGCTGGGGAGGCTGGGGCTGGGAGAGCGTGGGTGGGGCTGGGGGGGGTGGGGAGACAGCCAAGCCTCCTGAGGAGCAGAGACCAGCCCTCCTCCCCAGGCTCCGGTCAACCAGATGCCCTGGGGCTCGGCCAGTGGAAGTAGCCTCTGGCTAGGGTCACAGAAGGGAACCTCCAGCCAGAGGCGCCAGGCCCTGGCCAGAGAGAGGCTGCCAGGGTGGAAGTGCTTCTGGCCTCAGCCAGTGAGAAGGTGACCCAGCCAAGGCACTCTTGGCCAGTAAGAGGTGTTCTTTAGGCAGAGCTCTCCTGCCCTTGGCCTTTGAGACCCGGGCTGGTGGGAGCCCTCCACAGGCAGGCCATGAGAAGGGAGGGGCCAGCAAAGCGTCTGTCAGGCCTTAGCCACTGGGATGGGGCTTCCTGCCCGAGCGCGGGACCCCATCCAGGACGGCCGTTGGGCCTGAGCCAGTGAGACGCAGCCTCCCGCCAGGCTGCTCTGGGCTGGGGCCCCCGCGGGAGACGCCGGGCGCGCACGGGACGCGGGGTGACAAGCAGCGCTGCTAAGCCGAGGAGCTGCAGGCACGACGGGGCCGACCTACTACAGGGTGGGCGCGCCCGCCCGGCCCAGCTCGCCCGCCACCTCCCGGCTCTTCTTACGAGGCGGCTTCTGGATGGGGGTCTTCTTTCGGGGGGTGTCGGATCCGGGCGCGCCCGCTGCCGCCTTCTCGGGCCCTGGGGCCTCGGGCGCGGGGGGCGCGCGGACCGGCGAGGCGGGAGGCACCGAGCGCTTGGCCTTCTGCGGCGGCGCCGGCTTCTCTCG
>NW_020175053.1:6851605-6851759 GCF_003031525.2 Neophocaena asiaeorientalis asiaeorientalis
TGTGTCGCTGGGCGTCCGTTTCCTCTTGCTGGGGCTGGGAGCGGCCTCGGGGCCCGCGGGTGGCGGCGACGGCGCACGCGCGGCGGCGGCACCGTGCTTGCCGTGGATCCAGGACACCTTGGGCTTGGTGGCGGGGTCGGGCGGCGGCGACACA
>NW_020175053.1:6851878-6860523 GCF_003031525.2 Neophocaena asiaeorientalis asiaeorientalis
GGTTGCCGCCTCTGACAAGGGACGAGCGGGGCGGTCACCTCCTCCGGAAAGAGCTTGGCCCCCCAGCATCCAAGAGCAAACCCTCGCTGGCGCCCCACCTCCCCTCCTCTTCCCGCCCCAGCTGGCGCTCAGTCGCCGTGGCATCCAGACATGCCTGGCACATTCACTGCACTGACCACAAACTTAGCTCAGAGCCCCGGAGGTGGAGGGCTGGGGTAGTGGGGCTAATTCCTGGGTTGCAGCCCCAACTCGGCCTGGACTCGCACCCCTCCCCCACCACATCCCCAGCCTGGGGGGCCACCATCACCACATTTGACCCTCGATTCATAGCTCTTCTTTAAGAGAAAGGCCTTCTAAGGCTCAGAGGTTAGTCACCTGCCCAAGGTCATTCAGGGGGGTGGTCTGGGGAAGAGAGAGGCCAGAAGCCCAGCTATTCAGGCTGCTTCTTGGTGTTTGTGAGCCAAGGCTTCAGGTGAAATGTGTCCCCATATCCTGCAAACCCCATTTCCTGTCTCCTCTGCCACCTCCTCCCCAGGCCCGGAATTTTCTCTGCCTGGTCTCCCCAGAAGTGAACCTGGGCTGTGGCTACCTCCCCAGACCCTACCCCAGCCTGGTGCTGGGCAGCAAAGAAGCCCACTCTGCAACCTCAACTGTGTATCCACCCCCCAGTTAACAGCATCACTAGCCCTTCCTCCCCATGCTGCCTGTCCCTTAGAGCACAGAAATTTCAGCTGGAACCTTTCACTGGGTCAGAGAGAGAGGGGTCCTCACCCCAAGCAGAGGGGCACTCACCCTCGTGGGGTACACAGTATACGGGGCCTTCATCCGTGGTGTCAAAGGAGGAGAAGGAGGCCCGGGAAGACCATGATGGCGAGGGCTGCTCCAGCCCCGAGGGTGGCTCCAGGAAGCTGCAGTTGAGCGTGTTATCCAGGTCGTGATGGGCCACTGGGGAAGGAGGGAGGCATAGCTGCCAGGGGCCCCGCCTGCCCCAGCCAGTGCCCTCGCCAGCTCTCCTGCCACAAATGATGGAGGGACCCAAGCCAGCCCTACCCCAAGATAGTGGGTGGGACAGGCAATTCAACAGGCTAGTGTACGGCCAGGGAGCTGAGTGAGGTCGGGCCGAAAGTTGGGAAAAGAGAGAGCACCTGGCTGGGAGAGCCCATCAGGGCCTCCAAGCCACGCTTCAGACCCTGTCTTGCAGCAGTTTTTGAATGCAAATGTGCAGTGGTGAAGCCACCCTTTGCCTCAGCCGTCTCAGCAGGCTGCACCCCTAGGCACAGCCTCCACAGACATAGACCCCACAACGGGGGAATCCCAGAGGCTGGCCAGCCCATCCCCCTCTCACAAATGGGATGTGGGTTCCAGCTCCCACATCTGTGCCCATAAATCCCACTCTGCTGAGTGGGCCCAGGGGTTTTTCTCAGCTGTCTGCATCTTTACCTCCCAGGAGACTTCATCTCCCCATCCCCCTCATCTTTGGAAACAAGTGGGAAAGACGCAGAGGGACTCCACCCCAGTGTGAGTCAGTGCAGGCAGAAGGAGAGAAGCAGCATCGCCCCGCACCCAGCCCCGTCCTGAGGTAGGGTGGGGGCCGAGGGACCAGCCTGCCCACTTTCCAGGGAAGACCCAGGGCACAGCTGGGGATCCGGGCCGGAGGCGGGTCTTCCTGTGGCAGGGCATTCCCACTCACAGGTGCCCGCGTCCACCTGCGGCTCGCATCAGGACCGACAGTGTACTCACTCCCGCAGACTGCGGGGACATACCGGCCGCGGATGTCCAGTCCACACTGCCCCACCACACCACACATGCAGTCACACACAGTCACCGAGACAGGGACCACACCTGCCCGCACACGTAGGACCCCTGCCTTCCTCCAGGGCTCCCCTGCATCCGCAATCCTTCTTTCCTCCCCCTGGTCGCACCTCCCCACGCCCCCACATCGACACTCAAGGCCCTGCAGTTCCTACACCGACCCCGTCACACCCATTTCCCAGCAGCCTCCTGCGTCGGGGGGTGTTCCCCGGAGACTCCTTACCTACGTCATCCTTACCTACGACCTTGGGCAGCTTCTGCCTGCGGAGAGGGATCCGGGGCAGCTTCATGCTGATGCGGCTGAAGCGCCCGCATAGGCGCTGCGGCGCCTTCTTTCTCCCAAGCGAGAGCTCCCTGCGGGGGCGGGGACTGAGCGAAGGGGCGGGGCCGTGCCTGTGCCAGAGGGGCGGGGCGAGCCCGTGGGAGCCCACCCACAGGGAGGGAGGGGCCTGAGCGGAGGGGCGGGGCCTAAGACCGGGAGAGGCCCAAGGGAGCCGAACCTCAAGGAGGGCGGGGCCTGAGCTAACGAAGGGTGGGGCCCCCCAGGGCGGGGCCGGGAACGGCGCGCCGCGCTGCAGACCCCGCGCGGCCGGAACCGGGGAAGGGAGGGAGCTGGAAGCCTCACCCGCGCGCGGGGTCCTTGCCGCGGCAGGCGCAGCAGCAGCCGAGCAGCGAGAGCAGCAGGCCGAGGAGCAGGGCGAGCAGCGCGCCCGCACCCATCACGCCCTTTCGCTGGTTGGTCTCTGTGGGGGTCGCAGGGTCAGCGAGGTGCCGGCAGCCCCCGCGCCCCCGCCGGGTCGCCCTCACCCACTCACCCAGGCGGCAGGCACCGGTGACCGGGTCGCACGAGTCCTCGTGGCAGCTGCAGGCCTGGGCGCAGTCCACGCCGTGGAGCCCGGGCGGGCAAGTCAGGTTACAGCTGCGGGGGCGCGAGGTCAGGGAGGGTCGTGGGGTCTGGGAGAGCCAAGCGGCCCTCGGTTACGCCTCCCGCCCTCGCCCCCGCGGCCAGCCAGCCCCGGCCCGGCCCCGGGTTCTCCATTCTCTAGGGACTGCAGCCCACCCCCACCTCCAGCACACCCTGAGCGATCAATGTTTTGGAAACAAATGTGTGCACTCCAGTGGGACGGAGTCTGGGGGACGGGCCGTGGACACTGGCCGCGGTGCTCATTGCTGGGGCTGACTCTTCTGTGGGGGGAAAAGGGGCTGCCAGACGAGACCCTTGGCTGTACGTGGAGATCCCTGCTCATTCCACATCATCTCCGGGTCACCTCAGCCCTGCAGCCCTCAAGGAACCCACTGGCCACAGGCTGACCTGGTCGCTAGATCCCGCTCGAGCGCTGGCTCCACCCCAGGGCAGGAAACTGCCCCAAAGAGCCTGTTGTCTCTCCCTAGCTGAAGTATGGGGGCCAAGGCTGAGGGGCCAAGCCTGGGTCCCGCCTGGTCGGCCAACGCAGCAGCACCTGGGGTCTGGCTGGAGCCCAGTGCCGGATACAGACCCCTCAAACCCCTTGGGTCCCCGGGCACTCACTGGGGCCCGTGGACGCCCGGGCTGCACAGGCAACGTCCCGACTGGAAGTCGCAGTGGCCGCTGCCGCAGTCGGCGCACACGAACGCGCAGTCCTCGCCGTAGGTGCCATTGCTGCACTTGGTCTCACACCTCGGAACGCGGGGAGGAGGCGTCAGCGGAAACAGGCAAACGACCCTTAAGCCCACAGAGCCCTCCGCGGAGGGCAATCGGGGGAGGCCGGCTGGGGGCTGCGTGTCTGAGGCGGACACAGGTTGCTCACCGGTCACCGATCCAGCCCGCGTTGCAGCGCGTGCACTTGCCGGTGACATGGTTGCAGGCGTGCCCGTCGCGACACGGCGGGCAGCGGTGGCCGCAGCCCTCGCCGTAGAAACCGGTGGCGCACGGCTGGTCGCACTTGGTGCCGTTCCAGCCGGGCTCGCACGTCAGGCAACGGCCCTCGGCCACCGTGCATGGCTGCTGGCCCTTGCACTGGCCGCATCTGGGGAAAGGGCAGGAGGCTAGGCGGGGTCCCGGCCGCCTCACCCCGGCTCCCTCGGCGCCTGCCCCTCCTCTCCCTCCCCGGCCGGGGCCCGCGCTTACCGGCGGCGGCAGCCCAGGCCGTAGAAGCCGGCAGGGCAAGGCTCGCGGCAGTACTTGCCCCGGTAACCGGGCTCGCACGCGCACGTGCCGTCCACCGGATGGCAGCGGCCGCGGAAGCACTGGCAATAGCGCTCGCAGCGCGCGCCGAACGTGCGCTCGCGGCACTGGCAGCGGCCGCTCTGTTGCTCGCACGGCGACGTGTTGCAGGCACACTGGTTGTTGCAGCTGCGGCCCCACCAGCCTGCGTGGCAGAGGCACGCGCCCGTCTGTGGGTCGCAGCGCGACGTGGCGCTGCAGTAGCACGCGCTGGCGCACTGTGGGCCCCACCAGCCAGGCTCGCAGCGACACGCGCCGCTCCGCGGGTGGCACGCGCCGTGCTGGCATTGGCACGCATGCTCGCAGCGTGCGCCCCAGCGCCGCGCATGACATGTACACTGGCCCGTCACGTCCTCGCACTGCCCGTGTGGGTGGCAGACACACAGCTCCTTGCAGTCGGGACCCCAGAACTGGCGCGGGCACTCTGCAGAGCGAGCGGAGAGGGTGGGAGGCCCAGGTGCTCGCGACGGGGCCCAGACCCAGCCCGAACCTGCCCGCGTCCAGCCCCCCGCCCCCGGGGACCCACTCCCGACTCAGGCCCCGCCCACTATCAGGCCCCGCCTCCAGTCCAGGCCCCGCCCATCTCTGGGATCCTGCCCCACTGCCCCGCCCGCCACAATCCGCGCTCACTGGTGTCGCAGTTGGCACCGAAGTAGCCATGGCGGCAGCGGCACTCGCCCGGCCGCACGCACACCTCGTTCTCCGAGCACGTGGAGTTGCCTTCGCACACAGCTGCGGACGAGACGCGCCCAAGTTGTTGCGAGTTCAGCCCCCACACTATCCCTCCTCTCCGTGACCCCGCCCCCTGCCCAAGTCCCAGGGTGCCCTACTCACCAATCCCACACTCGTCCCCCTGCTGCCTCCAGCCAGCGCAGCAAGTGAGCTCCTGGGAGCTGCAGGCAGAGAGAGGGCGCCTGAGCTCGGGACCCACTCCTAGTCCTCGCTGGGTCCCCCAGTAACCTCCACCCTGCCCTAGGGAGGTGGTTATAAAGGCGCTCATGTGTGCCCGGCACTGCTGTAGGTTTGGGAGACTCGAAGCGAATAAGACACAAATTCCAGCCCTCTAGAGCAGACACTGGGAGGCGGCAGATGGCAGACCACCTCCAAGAACTTCCCAGTTCCCTCTACAAGGGGTCTCGTCACTCCTCCTGATCTGTGCCCTCTTCCCCCATCCACTAGGCCAGAGAAGAGACCCCACATGTCCCAGGAGGGGCAGCAGTGAGGTGGGGGTGGGGCAAAGGTCCCTGGGCCTCCAGGACCTGCTCAGGCATGGAGATCTAGGGCATCCCTGGGGGTGGGGGTCTGGCCAGATGGGTGTCAGTGATCCAGATATGACGTGACCTGGGCAGTGACAGGACTGGCTGGGCCGGGTGGGCACATCTGGATGCCCAACTGGAGCACCAAGGCAGATGGGTTGTCTCTGAGTGTGGTGGACACAGCGAGGTGTCCACTTGGAGAGGGGCAAGGTACACCCAGGGAGTCCTCCATCTGAGTAAGGAAAGTAAAACTGAAGGCTGCAGAGCACCAGGGCGAGACTTGGGCTGGAGGAAGGCAACGTTAGAATGTCCTCTCCGTGAAATTTCATAAAATCTTGTTTAATTTTATTTGGCTTTACAAGGTACAGTAGGAGGGGAAAAATTTATGTGTCCCATATCAGGGTGGTGCAGCCTCCCAAGCCCTGGGCTTATGGGGTGTGTAGGCACAAAGGTTTGGAGGCCCTGCCCAAGTGAAGCCATGGCCACTGGTGAGGGCCATGAGGGCTGAGGTAGGGTGTGCCCACACTGTGGGGCAAAGGAGGCTGAGAAGGAACAGACACTCAGGCTGCAGTTCTGCAGGGTCCCATCAGACCTAGAACTTCAGCCAAATGCTAAAGGCACATAGCCACCATTCACACTTCAGAGAAAAGGAGAGGGCCTCTTGGGAAGGATGTGAATCTAGAAGCGGGATATGGTGATGGGAGGAGGTGGGAGGGGCCTGAGGACCCTGGGGTGGGGGTGGGATGGCCTGAGAAGGGAAAGGCTGCAGCTGCTCCATATCACACCCCTCAGAAGATGCCCCCCAACCGTTCCCAGCTCGAAATGATCACCACACCCTGGATGGGGCCCCCGGACTCCAAGGGAGCCCCCTCTCCCAGAAAGGGCTGGATTCTCCTTTGGGCCAAAGATATGGGGCCTGGGGAACAGGATCCATAAAACCCCAAACTTCAAGGAATGGGCCACCTTATTTTCCACAAATAAAACTGGAAACCAGGGCTTCCCTGGTGGCGCAGTGGTTGAGAGTCCGCCTGCCGATGCAGGGGACACGGGTTCGTGCCCCGGTCCGGGAGGATCACACATGCCGCGGAGCGGCTGGGCCCGTGAGCCATGGCCGCTGAGCCTGCGCGTCCGGAGCCTGTGCTCCGCAACGGGAGAGGCCACAGCAGTGAGAGGCCCGCGTACCGCAAAAGAAAAAAAAAAAAAAAAAAAAAAAAGCATCGCCAGCAAACAATGATAGATTGAGTTTGCTGTTAAAAAAAAAAAAAAACAAAAAACTGGAAACCAGAGTCAGGAACTCTAAGCAGGCCTGGATTTTCTGGCCCCCATTGTCCCCACCCACCCAGCTCCGAGATGGCCATCTGTAGGGAGACCCAGGTCCAAGGGCCCATCACCCTCCTGCCTCTTCTGCCAGTATGAACCCAGGTCTCCAGATGGAGAGCCTCTGTAGAGGTCCCTCCTGCAGGCAGCCTCACCAGATGGCCTGCTGGGATGGCCCAGGAACACTGACCACCTTCCATCCTGGACGACCTGGCTGCATGGCTCTGTAATCAGGTTGGGAGCCTGGTTTTAGGGCCACACTAAGCTGGATTGGATGACTGGGTCTGCCACTTGCTGTGTGACCTTGGGCACAGAACTTTACCTCTCTGAGCTCCAGCTGCTAAATCTGTAGAATGGGGCCCACAGGTTTGGCAGGAGGATTAAGAGAGTCGAGATGTGTCCAGCACAAACTATGAGTTCAGCCAAGGCTGTGCTGTGAGCTCCAGCCCATGCTGAGCAGGCTCTAGTTCTGAGTTCACCTGGTCCTCCCAGCATGGCTGGTGCCCAGGCCCCACCCAACAGAGCTAACCCTGCTCCCCGGCAGGACAGAGCCCACGTGGAGGATGAGTCTGTGGGACTTTTCCTTCTGGGACGGGCTGGCAGAAAAGGCTGGGCTAGGTTGGCAGGCCCTTTTTCTCAGATCTTATGAAAGTGAGATGACAAGAAAGATGGCCCAGTGCAGGGGTAGCTCCTACACTAGGGAAGGACCCTGGGGTGTCAATCCAGGCCCCTCAGCAAGCAGGCTGTGCTGCAGGCTGCCCCCCCATAGATCACTGTTACTGCAAATGAAGCTGCGGTGATTTAAACCTTCACCTTGAACCTGCCCAAGCCACCTTGGCAAAGCTCCCCAAGAGCACTGCCTGCTCACTGTGCCAGTGTCTGTCCCATTCTCTCCCCAGTCCAGACAGGAAGCTCCTCTGCCTCCACGGCCCCTGGGACTCCATGCCTGCCCCACTCTCCTCCTTCCCCCCTGGGCACCCCTCCCCTGGTTTACCCTCCCCTGCTCTGTCCACTCTAGCTCCCTGGGGAAGCTCCCTAGGTCCCATCCAGACACTGACAATGCCTCGGAGGCCTCGAGGGGGGCCCTCCTCCCCACTAGCCCCTCCCACCCCGAGTCTTCTCCATCTCAGGGTAAAGACTGTCCTTCCAGGCTGGGAGGCTGGAAGGAGACTCTGCTCTCTCCCAGAGTGGATCAACTGAGAAACACACCAGCTCTACCTTCCAAACTGGATCTAGGATGGGACAGGCCACTTGTCCCCCGCCCAGACTTGTGAGAGCCACCCTCACCCTCCCTGGTTCTCTCCCACCTTCTGCCCTCCTGCCCCAGTTCATCTGCCACCTGACAGCCAACCCAGGTCACATCCTGCCCCTCTTCTGTGCAAAGCCCACGGGGGTTCCCATCGCCCTGTGGCCTCTCCTCCACCATCCCTGTCCCAGCCCCCAGGGCTCCTTCCTGTGCTTCCAACAGGCCCTCTGCACTCAGGGCCCTGCCCCAGATGCCACCCTGCTCTGCCTCCTCTCCCACAGGCCTCTCTCACTCATCACTTCCCACTGGGTCTCCCGAACTGAACACCTCCTCCCCAGCCCTTGCCAGATGTCAGATGATTTGCTGTAAATCTCCTCCACACAGGACAGCTGTATGCCTGCACCAACAACAGGCCTGCACACATTAAGTGTATGGGATTTTACTGACTGAGAGCTGCTCCCTGCCCTAGTCCTCCAGCCTCGTGGGGGGAGGGAACGCTAATGGGAGCCTGGCAAGGCCCAGCCTTGGGAAGGTAATGAAGAGATGGTCCGGACCCTGGGGGGGATGGGGGAGTGCCGTCTTTCCCATTAACCAGCTCCACACAGGATCACAGTCATCCCTCCTCTACCACCACCCCCCCCCACTGGACAGGAGTATGGACTGGCCCAGAAAGGTTAAGCGTTGTGCCCGGGGCCACTCAGATGGGGAGAGGTGGCACCAGAATCTGAAACCCAACCCAGGCTCTTGGCTACTGGAACAGGCCGCCTGATGGAACATCTCGGGGAGAGGGGCAGTGGAGCAGGGTCAGGAC
>NW_020175053.1:6860739-6873142 GCF_003031525.2 Neophocaena asiaeorientalis asiaeorientalis
CTCGGAAACCCCGCGCGGCCCCTCACAGCCCCTTGTCTGCCGCGATCGCCTGCCCCCGCCCGCGGCCTCCCTGGGCCCTGCGGCCCAGGGCGCCCCCACCGCACCCGCCAGGAGCCCGTGATGCTTCTCCAGCTTCCCGCCTGCCTGGCGCCCCCGGTCCGCGACAAGGCACCCCCTCACGCCGGCTCCTCGCCCCCGCGCGGAGATGCCCTTGACCTCGCAGTGGCCTCTGACAGACCGACCGGGTCCTCCGACTCCTGCGCCCACTCCTGGGTCCCGGCTTGCGCTCTTCGACCTCCGCGCAAGGTCCTGGGCCCGGCGCCCTCCGGCAGGGCCTGTCCCCTCCTGTCCCACACTGGCTTCCCCAGCCCGGCTCCTCGTGGCGCCCACCTCTGTGCCGCCCCTCTGCACCCCGTATCCCCACCCGGGAGTCCCCCAACCTCCCGATGCCGGCGCACGTCATTGTCTCTCTATTCCCGCTTCTGGGCCACTCTGAGCTCAGGCTCCTCGACGCCCACCTCCATAACCACCCTCTTCCCACCCGCGCCCGCTCTTTCTAGGACACAAATCTGTCCTTCCGACTCGCCTGCCTCAAGACCTCCGCGGCTCCCTCTTCTCAGGAGCCTCGCTCCATCTCTCCTGGACGCTCACCCTCCCTCCATCACGGCTCGAGCCACACTCGTGTGTCTGGGCCCTTGCACATGCCATGCCATGGGCTTGGAATGAGCTTCCCGTCTTCTTACGGCCTTCACAATCCGGCCCAAGGGTCCCTTTTCCTGGGTCTGAAATCTCGAACCCCGTGTGTCAGCCCTCTGGGCGTCCGCTGCCCTCCGTTCTACCCTCGCCCGCTTCTCGCCTGGGGTATCCTCGGACGCACCGTCGTGGCCCGGCGCCCGGGCTCGGCCTGGAGCGGAGCCGGGGTCAGCGAGGGCGGCCCGAGGGGCCCGCGCGTTTGGCTCAGGGAGGTCCTGGGCGCCCCCTCCCCCCGGCCCCGGGCGTCCCTTCGGCCCCACTGTGGCCTTGCCTTTCCCTCCCTTCCCCAGACACCCACCAGAGAAGCGGCCCCTGCGCGCTCCTGGCGAGGCCAGGCCCGGGGCGGGAAGCGGGTGGGTACCAGGCGCGACGCACGAAAGCCCCCTGGCCAGCGGCGCCTCGGAACCTCCAGGTCAAGGCTGCAAGCCGGCCTCTGCTCCCCTCGTGAGGCCCTTCTATGTCCTGCTGTGCGGTCAGCGCCTCCCGAGCGCCGGGCGCAATCAAAGCCTGCAGCGACGGCGGAGCCGGATGCTTGAGGCCTGTGAGTAGACTCGGTCTGGACCAGAGAGGCCTGGGTGAAGGGGCCCCCGTAGAAACAGACTGGAGAGATGCCGGGAGCAGAATGGCTCCACGCGGGCTCTGAGAGAATATGGAGGTAAAGGCAGGTGTCGGAGGCTGAGGGAGGCGGTATGGTGGTGGTGGGGGGACAGCTCCAGGACTGAGACCCTGCCTGCAGCCCCTGTCAAGGTGTGACGATGGGCTGGAGGCCGCTAGTCACCAAGGAGAAAGTCCAGAAGGTGGAGTCAGGGCTGGAGTCGTGGGAGCTCCTGCCTTGGGAGGGGTGGGGTGACAGCACAGAACAGAGCAGGGGCAGCAGAGAAAGGGGGTGAGGAGGGCCTAGGGGGACCAGGAGGAAGAGGAACCCTGGGCCCAGGAAACAGAGGGGTCAGACCCAACCCCAGGCCCATGGGGTGGGCAGGACGGGCAGGGCTGGGGATGGAACAAAAAGGGGGGCTGACAGGTCCCCGAAAAGATGAGCTGGGCTTTTGAGGACCTGAGAGTTGGTGGAAGGGCCTGGGCAGGGAGAGGGCAGCTGCTGAGAAGGGGAGGTGGTGTCCTGCCTCAGTTATGCGGGGGCCCCATCTGGAAGGGTGGGGCTGACAGAGGGGGCCTGGAATAAGGGCCACTGAAAGGCCCAAGGCTGTGGGCATCACCAGGCTGGCAGAAGTTGGGATGGGAGGGAGCTTCGGAGGTTAGGGCCCTTCCCTGAGCCATGCTGGTGCAGGACGGAGGCACAGTTGGGGAGGGTGGCAGGGAAGTTGCACCCATGTGGTCATGAATGCAAACACTTCTCTGGGACAAGTAAAAAGGCCAACCACTTCTGGGCAGCTCTGCCTGGCCATGGCCCTGAATTCAGCAGTGCCCGGGCCCCTCCCATGGAACCCCCGTTGGCTGCCAGCAATGGAGGCCAGCAGAGGTCTGTGTGGCTGCACTCCTGACTTTAGAGGCATCGCCCTAGCTAGACTGGGTTCATGGACAGGCATCTCAAACTCCCTCATATCTCCCCAGGGCTGCTTCCCGCCCCACAACCCCACCTCTGTGGGGGCAACACCTGAATGCCTGAATGTCACAAATCTCTACCCACCCCATCCGTGTACCACCTGTGTCTGGTGCCCTTAGGACAGGACCATCACCAGCCTCGTCTCAGACCCACAGCCCCCCGCCTGTGTCCTGTCACAGCCACCTTGCACTTGATGGTGAGTTCAGGTGTTGAGGGCAGGGCCCACGTCTGTACCAACCACCACATCTCCATCAGGAAACTGAGTGCAGGTGGAGTGGACAATCGTGTCTGCCCAGCCTGTGCCAGGTGAATACCAGGCTGAGGAAGCTGGGGGTTCATAGGCACCCACATGACTGACCAGCATGCAGACCGTGGGAGCCAGGAGCCTGGGCCGACCGGTTCTGACCGGGATGACTTCCTGGGAGAGGCCAACTTTGAAGGGTGAGGATTTTGCAGACAGAAAGGGATGAGCCACGAGTGAAGCAAAGGCTTGAATGCAGGGCCTGAAAGACTGCCAAGCTGGCAAGCTGGCTGCCTGGGCCCAGGGGCAGGACCTGGTGGGCTGTTGGCGGTGGGTGAATGCTAGACCGGACAGTGGCAGGGCTAGGCTGCTGCCCAGCTCTCAGGATCCCTTCCAGGGCTCATGTCTACCCCACCCCATGCCCTGTGGGGCCTCACAGACCTTTCCCCGCCTCCACTGCAGACCAGAGGTCTCTTGCAAAAGCTGTGCTTTGGTGTCTGGGTGGGGAGATAGCACTGGCAACCTTGGACACATTTTGGGGGCGGAGGCGGACATTTCTGGCTCTCCTTCCCAGGAACCTCTGGGGTCTGCAGGGACTGCAGCCCTGGCCTGCAAGGTGCTGGCAGAGACAGGAAGTGCTGGGTTCCTACTCCAAACTCACATTCCCACACCTCACCCTTGGGAGCAGGAGGATGACACTGGAGAAGTGGCCATCCTGTCCCACTGGAAGTGACCATCAGGGTCAACCCTGGGCTAGCCACCTGAAGTGTAAGTGCATGATGTCACGTGGGCTTAGGGAGTAGGGCACGTTTCCTCAGGGGTACCTGGGCCCCAAGACAGCAGTCACACACACAGCGACTGCCTCGCTCCCACACCCATCTTTAGGGTACCCCCAAAGGAGTCCAGAGCAGCTGGCTGCCTGCACCCCCCATGCCCTTCCTCCCACCAAGGAGCACACACCGTCCCTCTGCCCCCCTCTTCCATGGCAGGGCGCCAGGGCAGCAGGCTAGGCAAGGCATGGGGACAAAGACCCAGCTGTCCCAGGTGGCCAGGAAAGAACAGAGAACAGAGCACTGGGGGTTCATCCAGATCCATCCCCGGGCCTAGGGGTCTGCAGGGGGTGTGGTATGAGGACCCCAAAGGAGGGGGGGGTGTTCAGATGGAGGCTGGGCTGTGCAGAAGTGAGGTTGGTGCTGGAAGCCCTGCCTGCCCACAGGTCCCACCTGCTAGAGCATGGCCCTGGAGACTCACCTGGAAGAAATGCAGCGCCCCCTCCCCGCTACATGCTCAGATGCAGGAGGTGGGCAGGCCCAGGCATCTCTCTCTCCCTCCCCAGGTGCTAGGCTTTACTTGGGGCTGAGATGGCCACCTGGGACTGGACTAAAGTTCAGAGAAGAGGTCCTCACCAGGGAAAATGCTCAAGTGGGCGGGCAACCAGCTGTCACCAGACTGCGGCGGGCGTCCTGGTGACACCCTTCTAGCCTGGGGGTGGGCTCTCGGCCTCCCATCACCCCCAACAGCTCTGCCCCCCAGAAATCAAGCTTCCAGGGCTGTAGCCTTGGACAGGCTGTGAAAGGAAGTGAGGCCATGGCCAAAGGAAAGCAATGCACACCTCGTGTAAGATGATTTATTTCATTTATCAACAACATGGGGGCCGAAAAGCCCAGCTACAGGGCATCATTTTATCACAGAATCAGCCTCAGGCAACCTGATGGATCTCTCTCCCCCTCCGGCCCTGGGAGCTGCTAGGCAGGCGATGGGCTCAGCACGCCCCCTCCCTGCCGACGAGAGGGACAAGATGTGCTCTGGCCCCCTCACCAGGGGCCAGTCCCCAGGTCCCTTGGGAGAAGGGCGCCCTCTCGGCCCAGTAGGAACCAGAACCAGGGAGCAGGGAGGCCAGGACAGCTGGTGGCGGTGCAGCCCGTCCCTGCTGAGGAGGAGAGAGCCTGGTGAACTTCAGGGGACCAAGCCCTTCCCGAAGGTTTCCCACTGTGGGGTGATCCACAGCCACAGGTCTGCAGGGCCCCAAAAATACCTGCCGATGGGACGTGGCGGGAGGGAAGGCCGCTGCTAGCCTGGGGTCAAGTGCTCCAGGGCAAAGTGCTGTGGGGGAAGCTGGGAGCTACCACCCCCCGCACCCCCCACCTGGCCTGGGACCCTAGTCCTCACTGGAGTTGTCAAACTCCTCCCAGTCAGACACACTCATCACCTCAGAGGCGAAGTCCGGGTCGGCCTGGCTGCGGTCAGGCGTCCCGCGGGGCGGCTCAAGGAGCAGGGACCGCGGCAGGGTGAGCACGCAGGCCGCCAGGCCCGAGATGGAGTTGTCCAGCTGCGGGCCCTCCTCCCAGCAGTCCTTCTCCACGTCATAGATGTGCACATAGCCAGTGCGGCTGCCCCGGTTGTGCGAGCGGCCACCCAGCACGTAGATCCTGTTGTCTAGCACGGCGATTCCGGGCTCACCGTGCCCTGCTGGGAGCGGGCAGACGGATGACCACTGCCCGGACTTGCAGCTGTAGCAGGCCACCTGCAAGGCAAGGCCCCAGGCTCACATATGAGGCTGAGGGACGCAGTGGGGCTGTGGGCAAACGCACCCCCCGGAGGAAGGGCTCGGGCCAGGCTGACGCTCTGGCCCCTCAGCCAGCCTGTGGCCCCAGGAGTGTGGGTGTCTCCCAGTTGGTCTGGGGGTGCCAGCTCACTCCCCTCCGCCACTGAAGCTGAAGACTCAGACCCCATGCACACCCAGCAATGGGGGAGGTGCAGATAAAATAAGGAAACAGGTGCTTGCTAACTCATGATGACCATCAACATTCTCTTGGGGGATCCCTGGCGGTCCAGTGGTTAGGACTCAGTGCTTTCACTGCTGGGGCCTGGGTTCGATCCCTGGTCAGGGAACTAAGATCCCACAAGCCATGCAGTGCAGCCAAAAAAAAAAAAAAAAAATCTGTTCTCTTCAAAATTACTCCAAACAGTAAACAAATACATGGGAAAATGTTCAGCCTACTAGTAATCCAAGAAATGCAAAACAAAACATCAGGGACAAATTGTCAGCTGTTAACCAGCAGCCACTGGGGAAGAAAAGGCACAAGCCCGGGGCTGGTGGAGGCGTGGTGAAGCTGTCCTGCTGTGCACCTGTCTGACCAGCCAGCACAGCAACGTGCAAAATTATCAAGAGTCACTCGGACACTACCCTCTGACTCAATGATGATCCCCTCCGGTCCTCCAGCCGCAGGAGGAGGAATGGCCTTCAAAGGAGCCTGTGCTCAGCTCTCTGGGACTTGTATTACTTTACATGGCAAGAAGGACCCTACAGATTCATTAGGGTGGGGACATGGAGATGAGACGTTATCCTGGATTTTCGGGGGGACCCACCTAGTCACACAAACCCTTGGAAACAGAAGGGAAAGTCTGATGGGGGCTGAAAAGGGAGGGGAAGCTGCCGCTGCTGGCTTAGCAGAGGAAGGGGCCTGACCCGGGGGACGTGGAGTCTTTTAGAAGCCAAGAAGGGCTTCAGGCCACAGCAGCCAAGGAATCGGGACCTGAGTCCTACAACCACAGGGAACTGAACTCCACCGACACCCTAAGTGAGGAGGCTGTGGATCCTCCCCAGGCCCCACAAAGGAAAGACCCCTGGATTGCCGTCTGGTAAGAGCCACAGACGTGTAACACACTTGTGTTGATTTAAGTGACTAAATTTGTGGTGATTTGTCCTGGCTGCAATAGAAAACGAAAACGCTAGAGCCCAATGGTTCTCAACACTGGAGGATCCCACCCAGGAACTTCCAACTCAGTGGGTCTGGGAGCGGCCAGAGAATCTGCATTTCTTATGAGTTCTCATGTGATGTGGGTGCTGCTGGCCCGGGGACCACACTTAAGAGAACCACTGCTCTCACCTCAGGAAATACCCCAAAATACCCAAAAGCTCTAAAAAGCAAATGTTACTTGAAATGTTACCTGGAATAGCCACAACTTGACCAACCCAAACGTCACCAGTTTGGTGAATTCTGCACAGCCACTGGGTGGGGTGGGGGTGGGGTGGTCATCAAACTAGAAGACACGCCCACAACAAACTTGAGCCAGAAACCAAATGGGATGATGCTCTTTGAGTACAATTAAGTGGAAACCATGCACAGGTAGGAGGACTGAAGCTAGTGGCACAGGGCCAGGTTATGGGAGTTTTTCTTCACCCTTCTCCATTTTTTCAAAGCTCTGCAATGTGGTTACATTAACTTTATGTAATTAAAGTTTTTAATAATAATAAAGACAAGTGAAACTCTTCCGTGTGATACTCTAATGGTGCATACATGCCATCTGTCTAAACCCACAGAATGTGCATCACCAGGAGTGACCCTGGGCCAGTGTAGGGTCATCAGTTATAACAATGACACCCTCTGGTGGATGCTGAGCCTGGGGAGGCCGTGGTGTGTGGGGGCTGGGTGCACATGGGAAATCTTCCTGCTCAACTTGGCTGTGAGCCTAAAACTGCTCTAAAAATTAGTCTGTTACAAGGGAAACCCGCCCCCACGGCAATTTTTATCGGTGACAAGCAGAAGGTAGGCACTCCGCTGCTCACCTGGTGCACGTCCCTCCTGTAGCCCGCGTCGTTGTTGCTGCCCCCGACCACGTACAGCTTGTCCAGGAGGGTGGCCATGCCATGCCAGGCCCGCCGCACTGGCCCGTCAGCCAGCGTGTGCCAGGTGTCGCTGCCCGGGTCATAGCAGTGGGTCTCCTTCAGGTAGTCCTCGCCCCGGCGGCCGCATGTGATGTACATCTTCCCATCCAGTGTGGCACCCGCATGGGCGTACACCTGTGGGCCGGGAGAACCGGGGGTGCGCGTGTGTGCACGCGTGTGCGTGTGCATGTGTGCAGCCCTGCCGACATCCTCCTCATGGTCTGACTGGATCTTCGCTGGGCACACCATCCTTGTCCCCCACCCGACCTCTTCCCAGTGGAAGATGATTCAGGGCCCTGAGGTGACGCTGGGCTTCTACAAGAGTAAGAACAGAATCTCTGTCTTTCCCCTGCCCCTAAAGGTGACAGCTGCATGGGGACCCAAAGGAAATCAAAGCCTTGTCTTCAGTGAGGCCCTTGGTCGCCTCCACCTTTCCCCCACCCCCGACTCCACTTTCAACATCTGCTTGTTTGGGGCTTCCCTGGGGG
The DNA here is from genome assembly GCF_003031525.2 of Neophocaena asiaeorientalis asiaeorientalis. Classification (NCBI taxonomy): domain Eukaryota; kingdom Metazoa; phylum Chordata; class Mammalia; order Artiodactyla; family Phocoenidae; genus Neophocaena; species Neophocaena asiaeorientalis. The sequence continues at coordinate 6,868,452 of NW_020175053.1, forward strand.
CGCAGTGGTTAAGAATCCGCCTGCCAATGCAGGGGACATGGGTTCGAGCCCTGGTCCAGGAAGATCCCACATGCCGCAGAGCAACTAAGCCTGAGCACCACAACTACTGAGCCTGCGCTCTAGAGCCCGCGAGCCACAACTACTGAACTCACACGCCACAACAACTGAAGCCTGCGCGCCTAGAGCCTGCGCTCCGCGACGAGAGGAGCCACTGCAATGAGAAGCCCACACACTGCAATGAAGACTAGCCCCAGCTCGCCTCAACTAGAGAAATGCTGCACACAGAAACGAAGACCCAACGCAGCCAAAAATAAATAAATTAAAATTAAAATTTAAAAAAAATCTGCTTGTTTGCAAATGACAAATGATATGACCTGGTGAGCACAAAAGTGAGATACAAAATCAAACAAACAGCAGTCTTCAGTTGAGAGAAAACTCACCCCCTACTTTAGATTTTGGTCCTCAACCTCACCCCTGCTTTCCACTGCACCCGGGAAGCACACCCTCTCTGCCCAGCCGGCCCCACTGCCTCCAGGCCCCCCTCTCACAGCCCACAAGGGCCTCCTGCTGTGCCTGTGTGCTCTGCCAGCAGAGATGTCCTGCAGGACCGGGAAGCCCCAGGGCCTGTGTTACAGGGCCGGTCACTGACACCCAGGCTGTGGGTAGCACAGCAAGGGGCTGGAGAGGTGGATGGGGCAAAGGGCAGGGGACAGAGCAGTGGGCAGGAAACACACCATGGGGCTAGGTCTTCTCCCACCAATGGTGGGCATCTGGGGAGGTGTTTTTTTTTAACTAAAGTTTTCATCTTGAGGTAAGTGTAGATCCACATGTAATTGTAAGAAATACAACCACCCCGCATCCTTCATCCTGACTCCCTGGGGGAAGAGCTTGTGGGCCTCAGCACAACATCATAGCCTGGGTGCTGACGTCGGCTCCATCAAGACTCAGGACGTTTCTGTCTCCCTCTTTACAGTCACATCCACTCCCCACCCTCCAGTCCCTGGCAACCACCACCTGTTCCCCACGTTGTCGCTTCCAGAGTGTGGCTTGAATGGGATCATGTGGTATGTCACCTCTGTGACAGGCCGCCCACGTCGATGTGCAGACCCAGAGTTCCTCTCCGACTCCAAGCAATTGCTCTGCACCGTGTACCTGCCTGTTTGGTGAGCCTCTCGCCCATGGAAGGACATCTGACTGGTCTCCAGTTTCTGGCTATTACCAATAAATCTGCTGTAAGTATGTGTTCAGTTTTTTTCTCTGGGGTAAATGTCCAGGATGGCGACTCCTGGGTCACATGGCAGTTGGAAGTTAACTGCACCTAGTACTGTCACATTTGCCATTTCAGCCGCTCGACAGGCAGTCTCCCTGCTGTGGCATCCAGTCTGCATCCCCTAACTGCACGTCTACATCCTCCCCGTTGAAGTGTCTCCTCCCGTCTTCTGCCTTCTTTCCGGCAGGTCCCCGTGTGTGTGTTTCCCAACGAGTTTCGAGGGTTCTTTACACATATTAGATCCTAGTCCTCTCCCAGGTACTGGTTTGCAAACATTTTCTCTCACGCTGCAGCTTCCTCTCATCCTCCTAACAGGGACTTTTGCAGAGCAAAGTTCTGCAATTTTGAAGAAGTCCAATTTATCATTTTTTCTCTTTATGAGTCATGCTCTGGGGGTCGTCTAAGTACTCACTGCCTAGCCCCAGACCCCGAATATTTTCTTCTACTTTCTCTAAATGCTGTGGAGTTTTGTATTTTACATAAGTCCGTGCACCATTCTGAGTCAATTTTTGTGTAAGGTGTGAGACTTGGGTCGATGTCCATTTTCTTGCCTATAGATGTCCAGTTGCTCCAGTACCACTTGTGGAAAGGTAATCCTTCCTCCATTCAACTTTTTCATCTTTGTCAAAACTCAGCTGGGCATGTTTCTGTGGGCCTATTTCTGAGTTCTCATTCTGTGCCACTGATCTCCGGTTCTATCCCTCTGCCAATACCACAGTCATAATTACTGTATCAAGTATATACGTAGTAAGTCTTAAAACCAGGTAGATGGAGTCTTCCCACTTTATTCTTCTTGAAAGTTACTTGAAGTATTCTAGATCCTTTGCCTTTCCATATAAATTCCAGAATCTCATCTACATCTACAAAAACTCTTGCTAGGATTTTCATAGGAACTGTGCTGTATACCATATATCAATTTGGGAAGAACTGACATCTTTGTGTCTTGGAATTCATAAACATGATATGTTTCTCCATTTACTTACATCTTCTTTTATTTCTTTCATCAGCACCTATACTTTTCAGCATATAAATCCTAAAAATGTTTTGTTGGATTTATACCTAAGCATTTCATTTCTGAGCAATTGTAAGTGGTGTTGTATTTTTAATTTCACTGTCAACATGTTCATTACTAGTATACAAAAATACAGTTGGTTTTTATATGTTTATATGATATCCTGCAATCTTGCTAAGCTCACTTATTAATGCAAGAATTTGGGGGGGGTACATTTAGATTTTTTGACAATTTTGTCATCTGTAGAGTCAGTTTTATTTCTTCCTTTTCAACCTGTGTGTGTTTTCTTTTCTTGCCTTATTTCACTGGCTACACCCTCCAGGACTGTGATAAGACTGGTGAGATCAGACATCTCTGCCCTGTTCCTTACCTTAGGAGAAAGCATTCCATTCAGTCCTCACCAGTAAGTATAACGTAGTGGTTGGAGTTTTGTAGATGCTCCTCATCATGTCAAGGTAATTCTTCTGTTATTTTTTTCTATTGTTACTTTGTGAGAGTTTGATCATGAATAGATGCAAAATATTACAAGAGCCTATTTCTGCTCTGATATGATCATGTGGTTTTTAATATGGTGAATTACACTGACTGCATTTCAAATATGGAACCAGCCTTTGGTCATGAATTTCTTTTGCAGGGAGAGGAGCTTCTATTTGCTAATATTTAGTTAAGAACATTCATATATATGTGTATCTATGACAGACTTGTTCTTTTGCGGGGGGACTGTTTTATCTGGTTTTGGTATCAGGGTAATATTAACTTCAGAAGAACTGTGAAGTATTCCCCCTCTTCTATTTTCTGGGAAAAAAATCATGCAGAATTGGTATTAACTTTTCTTTAACTGTTTGGTAAAATTCTCCAATTAAACTATCTAGACCTGCAAATCATTTCCTTAACAAGTATAGGCCTATTCATATTCTACTTAGTCTTGTGTGAGGTGTAGTAGGTTGTGTTTTTTGAGGAACTGGTCCATTTCATCTAAGTTGTCGAATTTACACACGTAGAGTTGTTCATAGTATCCCCTTATTATCCTTTTGACGTTGGCAGGGTTTGCAGTAATGCTCCCATTTCATTCTTGATATTTTAAATTGTCTTCCCTTTCTTCTTTGTCGGGCTTCCTAGAAGTTTGTCAATTTTATTGATCTTGTGGAAGATCCAGTTGTTTCACCGACTTTCTCTGTTTTTCTGCTTTTAACTTCATTGATTTCTGCTCTGGTATTTATTATTTCTTTTTTTCTGCTTGCTTTGGGTTTCATTCTGCTCTTATTTTTCTTTTTCTAGATTCTTGAGGAGCTTAGATTACTGATTTAAGATTTTTTTTCCTTCCTTACTGTATGCTTTTAGTGCTACAAATTTCCCTCTCAGCACAGCTGTAGCTGGGGTGCCACAAAATTTGACATGTTTTCTTTTTTAAAAAAAAAATATTTATTTACTTATTTGGCTGCATTAGGTCTTTTCTTGGTCTGCGTTGGGTCTTTGTTGCTGAGCACAGGCTTTCTCTAGTTGTGGTGAGCGGGGGCTACTCTTTGTTGTGGTGTGTGGGCTTCTCACTGTGGTGGCTTCTCTTGTTGTGGAGCATGGGCTTCAGTAGCTGTGGCACACGGGCTCAGTAGTTGTGGCACATGGGCTTAGTTGCTCTGCAGCATGTGAGATCTTCCCAGACCAGGGCTCGAACCCATGTCCCTGCATTGGCAGGCAGATTCTTAACCACTGTGCCACCAGGGAAGCCCTGCATTGGGTCTCAGTTGCAGCACGCAAGATCTTCGTTGTGGCATGTGGGATCTTTCGTTGCGGTGCCCAGGCTTCTCTCTAGTTGTGGTGCATGGGATTAGTTGCCCTGCGGCATGTGGGATCTTAGTTCCCCGACCAGGGATCAAACCCGAGTCCCCTGCATTGGAAGGTGGATTTTTAACCACTAGACCACCAGGGAAGTTCTGACATGTTGTCTTTTCATTTTCATTCAGATCAAGGTATCCTCAGGTCCCCAGATCCCTAGCTGGTCTGCCATCTTCTTTCAACCTTTTTGAGTCTTCTGAGTTTGTTTTACACATAACGTCCAGAGTTCTGTGTTGTACTGAGCAGGAGGAACCAAGAAGGACACATCTACTCTACCTTTCCAAAGGTGCAAGTTCTCTGGGAAGGTTTTTAAGTGAGCAGAGAAGGGCTTCTGCCGAGACCTCCTTCCTCTCCTCCAAAAGCATGGGATGGCCACCCTCAGGTCTGGGCCGTGCAGAAGAGAACCTCTGACTGGAGGACTCTGCCCGCTGCTGGGGCAGGGAGCTCTCAGTCCACTGGGGGCACATCAGTGACCAGTTCCTAAGGATGCCACGTGGGTGGGACCCTGAGAGACAGGTGGGAGGGAGGGAGGAAGGGAGGGAGAGAGGAAGGGAGGGAGGGAGGAAGGGAGGGAGG
>NW_020175053.1:6873229-6880706 GCF_003031525.2 Neophocaena asiaeorientalis asiaeorientalis
CCCCTGCTACAGGCTCTGCAGACACCCTGAAGGCCTCTGCAGTGGCTGCACACCCACATCTCCAGACCCATGGGCCCCCTGCCTCTCTGCTCCTCCTCTGGCCTGGCACCGCCCCTGCTCCTGAGCGGATCACCCCGCCCATGGCTAGCACCCCCCATCTCCATCTCCAGGCTGACATTCCCCGAGCCTGGCTTCCAACCGGATGTCTCCAGCATCTCATGTTTGTCACTTTCCACATGGAGCCCCTCCTTTCCTGTTCACTCCCGAGCTCACCTGTGCTCTGAGAGAGCGGCCTAGCCACCACACAGCTGCTCACACGGGTGGCCTGGGAGTCTCCATGGCCTCTCATTCCTAACCCATCAGCAAGTCTGGTCAGTTTACCTCCAAGCGACACGTCGAATCTGCCCGTCTCCCTCGTCCCCCACAGCCTCCACCACAGCCCACACCAGCCTCGCCTCTGTCCTGATCACCCAAGTGCCCTGGCCCTGCTCCCCTAACACCCTCTCTTCACATGCATTCCCCATGCTTCCCCTCTTCCTCCCGGCCTGGAAGGTCCTTCCTGCCTCTCCCAATGGCTGCCTGTCTTCCGTGGACCTGGTCTCACTGACATCTCCTCAGACGGACCCTCCCCAAACAGTCCAGCAAGGTCCATCCTGCCGAAGCCCCTCCTTAAGCACCACTCAGCTCGGCCCTCAAGGTCCTTTACTCATCTGTTCAGTGGTTGAGAGTGGTCTCTCCCACTAAGTTGCAAACACCATGGGAGGACCTTGGTCACTTTTTATCACCACTGGATCCCCAGGACTTGGTATCCAGAAGGTGCTTAATAAATAGCTGCTGAAGGAACGAACGGATGAAGGAAGTTAGGAACCTGGACACCAGGGAGAAGCTGGCTGAAGGCTGAGGTTGCCCCTCTGTGGCTACGCTGAGAAGTGCAGCCTCCCCGCCGTCCAAAGAGCCCCTGGAGCCCCTCCCCCACTCCCCTCCAGGACAGAGCTCAGGATCCACCACCGCCCACTAGGTCTCAAGGACCCCTGGTCTTTCCCAAGAAAAACCTGCCCTCTTCTGAACAGGCAGGGAGTGCCCTCCAGAGGGGCTTCCTCCCCAAAGAGGCCAAGGAGCAGGGGGCAGGCTGGCTTTCCCTGCCTGGGAGGAACTGCGGTGGGAGCCCCGGGCCTTCCTTGGAGCTTCACGGACTGTGGAGAGGAGCTGGGCCCATCAGGGAGACCCCTGGGCTCCTGAAGTTGGAGTCTAAGGCCCTGGGGCTCACGAAAGGGTGACAGGTAAGGAGGGGAAAGGAGGGGAGGGGAGGAAAGAGGGTCAGGGAGGTAGTAGCTCCTGCCAAGGCCTCGGGGCCGGTGCAGCGGAGCCCGGAGGAGAACCATCTTCTCTGCTGGGGGAGTCAGGGTGCCCAGCGGTGCTCACAGGCACTGGCACCCAAGGTGCAGCAGGGACCAGCAAGGCCCCCTCTTGCCCTGGGGTCTCATGTCTGGTTTGGGGGCCAGGGTCTCAGCACCGCAAGCCCATAAGGTGAGAGAGGTACCCCCATTAAAGCATCACTTTTGCACAATGAACGTATTTTTCACATCTTCAAGCTGGAACAAACCAAAGTATTGTGTAGGAAACACATGATTTAAAAAAACAAACCAACATGTAAAATATAACTTCTAAAGTGTTTCTGGCTTCTTGAAGACCCCGTCCTTGGTGGGGGGTTGGGGGGAGGTCTGAGGCCACTGGGCCCTGCCTCCTGCATCCCTCAGGTTTGACAACTTGTTCCAGCTCATCTCAGCTGTGCTGAGGAAGAGAAGGGGAAGGCTTCTGTCCACATTTGACTGCAGGGTTAAAGCAGCTACCTGGGCCAAGGTAGCAAGACCCAGACGGGGGTGGAATTCTGGGGAAGGGGGTCTCTCCTGAGGCTGCTGGCTCAATCTCAGGAGTCCCCCACCCCAATCTTAGGGCACAGTCCAAGGAGGGAAGAGGCCTCTGATAATCGGCCGGTCTCCCTGGCCGTGCCTCCCACTCCCTCCACACAGCCCAGGAAGCAATGCAGCCGAAGAAGGGCCCCATGGGAGGGGTTTCCTTACCTCCCTCTTGAGCGGGGCCACATAGGCCCAGGAGTTGGTGGCAGGGTCGTAGCGCTCCACAGTGGTCAGGTCATTGTGGTAGTCGCGGCCAGCCACCGCGTAGATGTACTTGCCCACAACACACACGCACAGGTCGGCGTGCTCCTGCTGCAGCGACTGGATCTGGAACCATCGGTTGTGCCTCGGGTCGTACCTTGTGGGGACAGAGGACAGCATGTCACCAAGCAGCCCCTCCCCTAGCACCCCCTCCCCCAGCCTGGAGGGTGGGGCCCGGAGCCTCCTGGGTTTCCGCCCACAGCGCCAGGCCCTCCAGGTGTGACCTCACGGTGGTTTCTAGACCCTCCACTGTCCACTCCAAGCTGCCCAATGGCTGTTCCTACAACCACCTCGATCTCACCTGTCTCACGTCAAAATCCCCATGGCCCTGCTCTCAATCATGAACGCCCCCAATTATGGCCTCTCGACTGGACGACTGGGCACAACAGCCTCCAGGCCTCCAGCCAGCACTCCCTCAGGCTGGTCGCCAGGCTCCTATCACAGCCCACCTGACCCCCATCCCCCACTGCCTGTGCATCTCCTATGTGCAGTTCCCGCCCTCCCCAGTGGGATTCCAGGACAGAGGCCCGCGAAGAGGGGAGGGGAGAGAAGCCCACCTCTGCTGAGCCCAGCACCATCACCAAAGCTCGCTCTCCTGACGTTGGGCCACCTCCATGCCCCTTTCAAGGGGACGCAGCTGTCCCTGTCACAGCCCTGCCTTCACCTCACCCCATCAACCTTCGTAAAAGAGTCTAACCCCCATGCGACAGCTTCCTCTATGCCCCCAGCATGGAGCTGCTCCTCCCCCCAGCCCTGCCCTCTCCTGCCTCCAAAGGGCTTCACTTTTCAGCCCGGTCTTCTCAGCCACTCCAGGACAGCCCACGGCCACCCCACGTTCTCTCCTCACACTGTTAATGCCCGTTGCCACCTCCAGCTGGTTGCTCACTGGTCCCACGTGGACCCCCGGGCTCCCTACATCCCACCCCTCGCTCACCAGCCAAGCCCCTGCTCACACCCAAATCCTCACATGCCTGAGCCCAGCAGCTGAGGCCCTTCAAAGCCCAGACACAGCCCCTGCCCCATCTCTCCAGGCCCCAGGCCTGGCACCCTGCTAGGCATGAGGCCAGTGTGCTATTTGAGTGGACACAGGTGACCACAGAGCCTCAAGGGCCAGGCCCGTGAGCCCGAGGTCCCAAGCCCACTCATCCCCTACTGCGTCCACTCTTCCCCTGGCTCCCCACTAACCCCGCCCCCAACTCTGGCACCGGCAGCTGAGCGTCGGCCTCTGGAGCCCCCTCACTCCATGCATGGCCCCTGCACACTTACAGCCTCTCTCTGATAAGTGTTTAATTCTCCACCATAAGACCAGCTCCGAAGCAGACAGTTTTCTTTGGCCTGTGCCAGACGCCCCCATTTCAGCTTTCACCCCCAAAACAAGTTACGTGCACTCGACAGCCGCTTCTTCCCGCCACAGCCCCTCCCTGCCAGCCGAGAATACAGGAAACGGGCCAAGGGAGAGAGAGGACAGGCACCTGGGCCACGCAGACCCAGGTCTGGGCATATCTGGCCATCAGTTTTACTGTCCCGACGTTCACTCAGCTCCACACCCATGGGGTTATGCTGCCTGCCTAGAAAAGCTACCATGAGGGATCACGAGGGTCAAGTCATGTGACAAGGGTTCCTTAAAGGACCGTGGTCCATGTCTGTCTTCCCAGACCTGGTGGCGCACCTGGCTCAGGGCAGATCACACACTGTCCGCTCAGGGAAGGGAAGGAGGGGTGAGGTCACCAGTGGTGGAATCACTCAACAAACATCACTGCCCCCAACATGGACCAGCCATGGCTCTTGGCGCTGGCACCCAGGGCCCCCTTTTCCACTGTAGGTTGGGAAACAGGCCAAAGGGAGCAGAGTAGCCAAGTCTCCACTTAAGGACAGGTGCCGGGAAGGAGGAGTGACAGAAGGAGAGAGCAGGGCCGGGAGGGCGCCTGAGAACGAGTGACCGGGCCCTGCCAGGTGGAGGTCCAGCTGGGACAGGCAGCCCAGGGCAGGAAGGCGCCTACCAAAGCCTTCCTGTGCACAAAGCTTGTTCACATTTCACATGCGTCTCTTCTGCCCCATTTTCACCAGGGAGACGAGTCCCTCCAGATGCTTCCTCTGGCCTCCTGCCCTCACAGCACCCTGGGCTGGGTTCATCTGGATTTGCGGTGTCAGTTAAGGAAACACACACACAAACACATACATACAGACACCACATCAATAATTCAGACATAACCACAGTTTTGCTGATTTCTTATCTCTCCACCATGTTCTGTATCCCACATTTTCCTCTTTATTGGTTTAATTTTCCACTTTGTCAGAATAAGTCCTCAAGTAATATTTTTTTCCTAATAGAAATAAACTAAACCATTGCATATAAGGATTCAAATCCTTCAGTCACTTTAATGCTGACTCTGGACCATCCTACTGCAAACTCACAGGCGAAACCTAGGGTTGGCATGAGAATGTTCTGAGGCCTTATTAAACTCAGTGATTGCTCTCACGTGTTTCCATGACTTAAGCCTTCCCATGATTATTGATGAAGTCCATTACAGTTAGGAACATTTTTTGAAACATACTGTAAAATATTAATAGCCCTGAAAATGCCTAAGGACAAAAACAAGTTATCACTCTATGTAGGGTCGGGGCATGTGGCAACATGGACTGGCCACCACCGGGTAAGGGTGCAGAGCTGCAGCTGTGGGAAGGTGCCCTAGTCACGTGGGCAACACAGACGCAATCAAGGAAAGAAAAGAGAAGTGTCATAGCTCGGAGGCAACGTGCTCTGACAGAGCTACCTTTTCACACGCTACAACCTGTTAAGTCCCTAACTCCTCAAAACGCAAATGCTAATTTACTGCAAAATCTTGTTTTCTTATATTCTGACAGCCTGTAGATTCTAAGGGCGGTGAACTGAGAGGAAAGGGCAGAGAACCAGACTCTTAACTCAAATTAAGATCCACCTGGCAGTGTGAAGAGTCCACCAGGAGATGAATGAAACTTTCACTCCGTAGAGATGAGACCCCGGGGTCTCCCCACAGCTCACCAGCCGCTCCGCACTGCAGCCTGCCCGGCAGGTCTCCCTGACCCCGCCTCCAACAGTGACCCAACCTCTGAGTGGAGTCTGAGGCTGTGGTTGTCAATCACGGAGGCTGACACCAGCACCTTCCAGAGTTCTGGTGGGTCTCACAGCACATGTTCACAAAAGGGAAACAGACCGGGTTTGAGAGACAGAGGTCAGCAGCTCATGACAGGACAGACTCTAGAGTGTCTGCTTTGAAGATCTGGCCTTGGCCCTCCAGCTGGAAGTGGCAGCCCTTTGAGGCCTGGCAGGAGGGAGGCCTGAACCTGGGACTGCCACCACCCCCACGCCCCCCGAGTACGCGTCAGGTCAGGGAGACGATGAAGGCATGGTTTCCTCCCTTCTGAACTGGGCCCCCTCCCGTTTGACCACAAAGAGCTGCCAAGCTCTGGGTCTCACCAGTTTGACAAAAGTGATCACTTCCTGGGGTGGGGAGAGCAGAGGAGGTCGACGGACGGGGGTCTCCTCCTGGCTTGGGGTCCCCAGGCTCCCATCCAAGGGGCACGGCCAGGCCTGACCCCACCCTCAAGACGGAGCAGGAACAGGAACGCAGTTGGCTTCAGCTCACCGCTGCCACAGCTGGCAACCCCTCTCTCTCTGCAGTGCCATCTTTCAGCTTGTGGGGGGCAGAAACTTCCCCCAGGCACCAGACCTTAAGATCAAACCAAAGTACAGGGGAGGGGGCCCTAGAAACCTCCTGGAAGTGGAGGCCGTGGAGATTTGCCCCACTTTCCTTGCTCTGACCAATGAAATGGATTTGTGGGATCCCAGCCTCGCAGACTGACAGAAACCATGGCCTCCCCTGGGGCCTCACACCCAGCACATGGCTGATGACAGGGCCTAGGGGCTGGGGGGTGGGAGGAATTTGGTCTGAGGTTCAGCACTGCCTGTGGGCCTTCCCTGCCCCCCAGGCTGAGGACTGTGCACTCAGGGGAGCAGGGCGACAGGAAGCCACCCTCCACCAGGAGCCTGTGCGGTTACGAGGGCAGAGCTAAGTGGATAGGTGAGGGGAAGCTGGGACCAGGGGTGTGAGAGCAGAGAGAGGCAAGGTGGCCATGCTCCCAGGCCTGGTCCCCTCCTTCCTGCCACAACACCCCATCCCAGCCCTCACCCACAAGATGGTGGGGTGTGCTGAGGGGCGAGGGGGTTTCTGAGGAGGGGGGACAAGAGCGGGAGGGGGCATCACGGGCCCCCTTCCTCATCTCACCGCCATCCATGTTCTTCCCATCAACCTGCGCCCACAGAACGGGCGCAGACCTGTTCAAGAGGATGACTGCGTTGGCCAGTGGCACGTGCCTGGCAGAAGCCACCCTCTGGGCAGCCACCCGGCCGAGGGCCCCTACCTCCAGCAGCGGGACTCAGCGCGGAAGCCCTGGACATTGTTGTCCCCTCCAATCAGGTACACGAAGTTGTTGAGCACGGCGATGCCCTGGTTGGACATGCGGGGCGCCAGGGAGGCGGTGAAGTGCTTCCACTCCCCCAGCAGCGGGTTCAGGTACTTGGCCTGGTCGCTGAGGACAGTGGACGGCGTGGAGTGGATGCCCCCGAAGCCCACGACGCACTGGAAGTCCGAGCGCAGCTCGGTTTGTGGGCCCTGCAGGCTGGGCTGCAGGCTCTCGTTCCGGTGGTACATGAGGGCTTCAGCCACTGTGTCCCTCAGGGGGCTGGGGTCCAGCTTGTCGTGCAGCCGCTGCAGGACCTCGGCTTCCATGAGGGGGAAGCGCACGGTCTCCAGGAGCTTGGGTGGCTCATGCAGCGGGAGCCGGTCAGCCTGCACCTGCTCCGGAGGGTAGTGGTAGAGCAGGGCACCCTCATACACCTCCGTCTCGCAGGACACCTCCAGGCGGTTGCTGCTCAGGAGGGCATACACCTTCTCCAGGGGCAGCTGGCGGTACTTGTCAGTCCGCGAGAAGGCCACGAAGTTCTTGAGGATGTAGGCGTCCAGCTGCTCGGTCAGGCGGCTCAGGTCAAAGAGCTCGGCCAGCCGGTAGACGTCAAGGATGTTGTCCTCATCCACCCAGGGCGTGAGGAAGTCACAGCAGAAGTGGATGATCTCGGGGATCTGTAAACAGAACACATACATTCAAGCCCAGGCAAAGCGTCTGGGTGCAGGACCTAGCGCGGAGGTGCGGGTGGGGCTCACAGGCTCCGCCGGCCCCACTCCCGGCCACACTGGACACGCCCGGGGCTCACAGCATTTCGGGGCTTTTCTTTTTTTTTTTTTTTTTTTTTTTTTTCATTT
>NW_020175053.1:6880720-6885681 GCF_003031525.2 Neophocaena asiaeorientalis asiaeorientalis
AAGTTTCGGGTTTTTTTTTTTTTTTTTTTTTTTTATTTTTTCATTTCGGGGCTTAAGTCTGGGCTTGGAGGTGGTCTCTGAGCCTCAGCCTCCTCGTCTGTAAAACAGGGATGATGTGGCGAGGAACCACCTGACACAGGGCGGACCCCGACACACGCCAGCTGCCTTTTGAATCAAAAGCACGGGATCTCCAGAGAAGTGCAAGCAGCAGGACAGCCACCACACTGTGGGGCAAGGACACCCTGCGATTAGGTAACCAAAGAACCCAGGAGGCAAGGCAAAGGCCCGGAAAGGCTGCTCAGGGGCTGCTAAGTTCTGCAGGAAAACTGGATTTCAGAATCTCTCAAAATGGGAATACCTCTCTTATCCAGCACCATCAACAAATTCATTACATGAAAACTAATTCTGCTGGAATTTGAAGCTTATTAATAAATGTTTAAAGTCTTTTTATTTTTTCTGGTTCTAGACACTTGGTGCTTGCCAGGTGACATGCTGAAGGCTGAATGGAAACCTGCAAAGTGCCAGGCGTGTGTCTCCCCCCACCAGGAACGTCCCCATCGTGCTGCTTCCTTAGGTCCTGAGGGTCTTCACTCGACCACCCATTTCCTCCCGAGCAGGTGCTTCTGCTTGGCCTCTTCTGCCTAAAATATTACCTCTGACCTCTCAGAGGCCAGGAGCTGAGCACCAGGTTCTGGGTGGAAGGTGAGGGCTGACAGCCCTGAGTGGGCCTGAGGAGCAGCTCCTGAGAACCAGGGACTGTCTTGCCCTCCCTGGCAAGGTCAAGGTCCCTCATCCTTGTCTCAGCGCAGGGACCTCTGGCAGGGAATCTCACCAAGGCCTGCCCCATGCAGGAGGCCCACGAGAGGCCCAGAGAAGGGAACTCATTTGCTCAGGGTGACCCAGTGGATACGGTCTCACTGACACTCGGATCCATGTCCCTGGGGATACCACGAAGGGCACAGCACATGGGGGACAGGCCACCAACAGCCACTGGCTACATGAACAAACATGACCTGGTGGGCCTGTGGACTCGGAACTGTTACACCAAGTAAAACTTGCTTTAAAAACAACATTGCGGGGCTTCCCTGGTGGCACTATGGTTAAGAATCCGCCTGCTGCGGCTTCCCTGGTGGCACAGTGGTTGAGAGTCCGCCTGCCGATGCAGGGGACACATTTTCGTGCCCCAGTCCGGGAAGATCCCATGTGCCGCAGAGCGGCTGGGCCCGTGAGCCATGGCCGCTAAGCCTGTGCGTCCGGAGCCTGTGCTCCGCAACGCAAGAGGCCACAACAGTGAGAGGCCCGTGTACCGCCAAAAAAGAAGAAAAAAAAGAATCCACCTGCCAATGCAGCGGACATGGGTTCAAGCCCTGGATGCCGTGGAGCAACTAAGTCCATGAGCCACAACTACTGAGCCTGCGCTCTAGAGCCCGGGAGCCACAACTATTGAGCCCACGGGCCACAACTACTGAAGCTCGTGTGCCTAGAGCCCGTGCTCCGCAACAAGGGAAGCCACCGCAGTGAGAAGCCTGCACACCGCAACAAAGAGTAGCCTCCACTCGCCACAACTAGAGAAAGCCCGCGCACAGCAAGGAAGACCTAATGCAGCCAAAAATAAATAAATTTATAAAAAACAAACAAACTGGGTTTCCCTGGTGGCACAGTGGTTGAGAGTCCGCCTGCCAATTCAGGGGACACGGGTTCGTGCCCCGGTCCGGGAAGATCCCACATGCCATGCAGCGGCTAGGCCCGTGAGCCATGGCTGCTGAGCCTGCGCATCTGGAGCCCGTGCTCCGCAACGGGAGAGGCCACAACAGTAAGAGGCCCGCGTACCGCAAAACAAAAACAAAAACAAAAACAAACAACAACACTGCATAGAAGCCTGGTATGTCAAAAATAAAACAAAACCAAGCCGGGCTGCCCCAAGCACCAGCCATGGCTCTGCCTTGAGGTCTGAGGGGAGGCAGCAGGTCTCTGAGCCAGCGACGGATGCAGCAGAAGGCAGAGCCCAGCTGGGAGGAAGAAACGGAGAGAAGGAGGCCGGGACAGAGGCGAGGGCAGGGAAACAAAGAACACGGTCACATTCACAAGGACGACTCGTCCAGACATGGACCCAGAGGACGAAGGTGGACACAGAGGAGAGCCTGGCGCTAGTAGAGTGGCTGTGGGATACACGGTGCAGGGAGCAAGGCAGTGTGCGGTGTGCTGGGGAGGGGGGGCAACACTGACAGCGAGCACGGGGGGGAGAGGTTCTGGGGGCAGCTGGCTACTGGAGGTAAGTGTGGTCCCCAGAGCAGCAATGAGGGGACAGGACATGGGGACAGAGGAGCTCTCTGAGTAAAAGAAGGAACTTCTGCATGAAGGCCGCCCTGGCTCAGCTCCACCTGTCCACCCACCACTGAGAGTAAAGGCACAGGGCTATTAGGGCCCCGCCATGTGGGGAGCCTCCAGACACCCCCAAACAGGCTGCTTTTCCTACTGCCCCAGACGTGCTCTGACCTCATAAAAGGTCAGGATAAGGAACTCAGCATAAGACTTTGTTCCAGTTTCAGGACACGAGGGAAAAGCTGTCTTCTGAGCCAAACGAGGAGCCTGCCGACACTCTTGAGAGCAAAGGGCTCACCACCCACCCTCACACCACTGCCTGGCGGGCACCCGGGACCCATCTGGGCCTGGCTCTGCCTGCCTCAGACCAGGAGCCTCACCTGAAGCTGGCAGGCGGCGACCAGCGTCTCCTGGACGTTGCTCAGGCTGAGTTCCAGCTCGGACGTGTAAATGAAATGCAGGATTTGGCACATGGCATTGTAGGACACGCCGTGGATCAGGACTTCTTCCTGCTCCATCTCCTTCAGCCCCCCAGCAAACATGCCTCTGCAAAGGGAAGAAAGGAGATGGCAGGGTTACACCCAATAGGACGCCAGGCCGCAGAAGAGGGGCACCCAGAAGCGCCCACAGCTCCTGACCAAGCTTGGCAGCTGTTCTGGAAACATCCATCTAATGTGCCCCAGCAGCCGCACGTGAGCCTCTGCGGGCAGGACCATGTCTAGCGCGCTTTCTGCTGCATCCACCCGTGCAATTCCTGGGCCACAGCCGCAGCCCAGGGCACGTGGTGAAAGGATAAATGAATGGGAAACAAATGTAAAAGTCCTCCGCTCAGCAGCTCCGTACCCAGCAGCCACTAAACACCAGGAACCGTGCACAGAGCCAATGCGACAACAGTGAAGTGAAGCGGCAGGATCCCTATGTGCGTAGAGTTAATGCCAGAAGACAGACACGAAGACACAGGGCACTTCCGGTGGTGGAATCACTGTCAAGGACCACAACAGGGCATCTGACCGAGGAGTGCCCAGTGCGGGAGAAGAGTGGCTGGAGAGCGATGGCAGAAGGGCCCATGATGAGGAAGTGGAGGTGGCAGGCACCCAGGGCCCAGGGCCAGGAAGAGCTTGCAGGCAGGCAGGCGGGCAGGCAGGGCGAGGAAGAAGAGGCAGGAGGTGAGCCTGGGCCAGGTCCTGTTACCCCCGGGGTAGGGTAGGGTCTGGACCAAAACCAAGGCAAATGAGGTGCTCTCGGCGAGTCATACACAGGCCTGAGCAGAGGAACTTCAGATCTTGGGCTCCTTGGCCAGAGTGGAGAGGCTGGAGCAGAGGCAGGGAGGCTCCTGCTGGGTTGGGGAGGCCACACGGCTGGGGAGCTGGAGTAGAGACCACCCTGGGGCCGAGAGGAGAGAACAAGCGATGGAGGGAACCCAGGAGAGCATAGGAGGAACCCAGGCTGGGCAGGAAGACACCTGGCGGGACCAGAGTGAGAGAGGGCAGTGGGAGTCCCATTGTGGCTCCAACACTGTGGGCACCCCAGGGCATCTCAGCAGGGGTGTCAGTTAGGTGTTTGGAGGGAGGAGGCTGGCAGTCAGGGGAGGAATCTGGGCTGAAATATGACAGCAACACGGAGGTGACAGAGTGGCTATTGTCACATTTTATATCACACACACACACGCACACATACTCTCCCTCTCCCTCCGTCTCTCTCTCAAGACCTAAATTACACGAAAGGGTGCTCTGGTCACCAGCCCCCCTCCAAGGGTGGCACTATCCCCAGAGGCAGTACCCGCGCCTTAATCCCCACCTGGTTTCGACTTCACAGGACACCTTGGAGACAGCCCCGATCATCCGTACACACAGCGCTGCCCCTCTCTGTAAAGGCGGTCACAACTGATTTAACTGTTCCTGCCGGGGTCCACCTGGGTTACTTCTGATCTCCTGTTATTTCTCCCAGTGGATGGCTTTGCGCCCACGAGCTGTTGCTCATGTGAATGCCAGGATTAATTTCAGGAAAGCAACTGCTGGGTCAAAGAGTTTCATACACACACACTTGGATGGCACTGCCCACGGCCTGTCAGGTAGCGCCACCAGTGTGCGGGGAGCCTGCCCCCCACACCCTCAGAACCAGAGGAAGACATCGCTCCAACTGCCAGGAGGAAAGGGAGAAATCTTGTAAACAATGGGACAGAGACTCTCTTCACAGGTTTAACAGCTGTTTTTATATTCTTTTCCAAACAGACCAGATGCTTTGCCCATTTTCTGTTAGACTCTGTCTTATCAATTTAAAGAAACTGGAACCTCTGTGCATCGGTGATGGGCATGTAAATTAGCGCAGCTGCTGTGGAACAGTATGGGGTTCCTCAAAAAATGAAAAACAGAATTACAGAATGTGATCCAGGGAATTCTCTGGTGGCGCAGTGGTTAAGAATCCGCCTGGGGCTTCCCTGGTGGCGCAGTGGTTGGGGGTCCGCCTGCCGATGCAGGGGACGCGGGTTCGTGCCCCGGTCCGGGAGGATCCCACGTGCCGCGGAGCGGCTGGGCCCGTGAGCCGTGGCCGCTGTGCCTGCGCGTCCGGAGCCTGTGCTCCGCAACGGGAGAGGCCGCAGCAGTGAGAGGCCCGCGTACCGCCAAAAAAAAAAAAAAAAA
>NW_020175053.1:6885921-6891802 GCF_003031525.2 Neophocaena asiaeorientalis asiaeorientalis
GGCCCCCCCCCCCAAAAAAAAAAAAAAAAAAAAAAAAAAAAAAAAAAAAAAAAAAAAAAAAAAAAAAGAACCCCCCTGCCAATGCAGGGAACACGGGTTTGAGCCCTGGTCCGGGAAGATCCCACATGCCACGGAGCAACTAAGCCCATGAACCACAACTACTGAGCCTGCGCTCTAAAGCCCGCGTGCCACAACTACTGAAGCCCGCGCGTCTAGAGCCCATGCTCTGCAGCAAGGGAAGCCACAGCAATGAGAAGCCCGCGCACCGCCACAAAGTGGAGCCCCCACTCACCGCAACTAGAGAAAGCCTGCAAGCAGCAACAACGACCCAGTGCAGCCAAAAACAAACAAATAAATAAATTCTTTTTAAAAAAAAAAAGAACATTACTGATCTGTACACTTAAAAATGGTTAAGATGGTAAATTCTATAGGGTTTTTTTTTTTTTTTTAAAAGGATGTTCACCAAGTCCCCAGCAGGCGGGCACAGATAGCACAGACCACAAAGAGAACCCGGGCCACCTCTACTGCCAGGATGTCATAACCAGATGTCACAAGGTGCCAATGAGCTGCCTCGGATATGAGGTGGGGAGAACATTTCCTGTGCCAGCTTGTACCAGCCCCCAACCCCTCTTCCAAACCTTTGAGGTCAAGTGTGTTTCAGAATTCACAACGTTTCACCTGGAGAAACCCTTATCTGTGCCACATATGATGTCACACTACCCCCCATAGGGTCTAAATCAAATCCAAACACCTCAGTATTTCCAAACCAAAATGTACAAAGACCCATGCTAAGTAGGACACATGTAAAAGTACCCTCATATCAGTTCAGGGTGGGTTTCGTGGTTTAATGAATTTCTGCCAAACTTGGACTTTTAAAAAGCTGGCAATGTAGGAGAATCCAACTTCTGCCTCCCCCCTCAAAGATCAACGACTGTATAGATTGGACAGCTATCCACAAACAAAAGAGCTCCGGGAGGGACTTCCCTGGTGGTCCAGTGGGTGAGACTCCACGCTCCCAATGCAGGGAGCCCAGGTTCGAGCCCTGGTTAGGGAACTAGATCCCACGTGCTGCAACTAAGATCCCGCATGCCACAACTAAGATCCAACACAGCATGCATGCATGCATAAATAAATAAATAAATAAATATTTTTAAAAAACAAAACAAAACCAAAAAAACAGAAAAACCAGCTCCAGGAGACTTCCAGAGGACACTTGACAAGTTTTAGCAACATATTAGAAAACAAAACAACTTTGAGTATCAGAGCTTTGAGGTTTGAGTATTATGAACTAGGATTTGCAAGGGAAAACAGTGTGGATGATAAGGAACGTTTATAAATGGTTACCACGGGGGTGAGGTGGGAGGGCAGGGATAATGTGGTGCTTTCCACGATTTCCAATTCCAGCAGCTTTTCAGCTGTGGCAGTGGATGCTGGATGTGACCACATGCCTGCTGACCTGTCTGTGGATGGCCACACGCCAGGTCGCCTCAGGCTGATTAGGGCCTCGCACTGGAAGAGAGGTTTCCTAACACGGAACCAACTGTCCTTCCACGAACAAGGCCCAGCAGGCGGGGGTCTACTGCTCCACATGCCCAGGTCTCACTGAGCATTTCACACACTCTGATTCATAAGGAACTACAGCTTTCCGTGTGTTGGCTGGACACCGCTCAGCACCTGGCAGACACCCCACAGGGCGTCCCCTACAGGGCCCAGCCATGGGCCCACTGCCCTCCAAAGCCCTTCCTTCCACCCCTGCCCACATCAGATATCTTCAGCAGCCTCACTGGGAAAAACCCTTTATCATTTCAACCTGAGTCAGTAACTGAAATGAATAATAAGGAAATAAACCCACTAAAGCTTGAGAATCATCATTTCATATGCACATACCAGAGATGAGTCTGGGTTCTCCCTGGTCCCAGTGGGAGGGGGTGTCATCCTGCACAGTGACCGGGCCTGAGAGGGGAACACCTCCCAGGACAGACCCGCTGGAAGTGGCTGCCAAAGGGCCAGGAATCGCTCCTGGAGGATGTGGGGAGACACAGAGTGTTTCCACCAAGAAGGGAGAGGTGGCACCAGTAACTGTCCTTTAGGAAGAGGACCATGACTGTGACTGTGACAGTGACAGGATGGCCTACATGGGGAGAGAAGCTCCACCTGAAGGGCTTCGACGGTGTGTCCAGGAGGCCCTAAGCCAGAAGGACTCCAGTGCTTGACCTTCTGGGCCCTGAGGCCTCCCACAACTCTGCCCTGCCCACTGCCCTGTCTTCTCAAAGCTTGTAAAAGCTGAATCCTCATGAACTGAAGGGACACTGTTGTCCCTGGACATGTTTGCTCTAAGGCACCACTAACCACTGGGTCACCCTCTCCATAAACTCCTTCTGGAGAACAGGAAGCACTTAACCACATAGAAATATTTTGCTCATTAGTTCCTAAAGTTAAAAGATGAGAACTACAAATGAGCCTTGAAGACAAAAGAACCAAACAGAATGGGAGACAGAATACAGGGTCTCAGGTCTCAAGTGGGATGGTGGCACCAGCTCTGCCCAATGTGCTCAGGGCTGGGCTGGCGTCACGTAGGAGGTCATGAGAAACTCAGGGGACAGAGAACCCACAGGGAGGGTGGGAGGCCGAGGCCCAAGGGATGAGGAGGTGAGAGCAAGAGGTGGATGGCCAAGTGAGGGTGCGAACGGAGTGACTCCACATCACGTAGCTGGTGTGGACGACATGCATACGGTACTGACCACCTGCCTCGGCCCCCACAGAGGTCCCTGGGCCCGTATGGGCTTCCTGATGGTTTTACAAGAACACTGGGTGGGGCTGAAAAGTCTAAGGCATAAAGCATCATAACGTCTTTTAAAAAAGGCGTGTGTTACAAGGGCAGTGAAAGCAAATGCGGCAAAATGGTAACAACTGGTGTCCAGGTGTTTGTGATACTATTCTTTTCAATGTTTCCATAGGTTTGAAATTTTTTTAAATGAGATGATGGGTAGCCAGAGTAAAGTAGAAAGAAAATCTGTTTCACACCAAGATACTGTACTTATAGTAGAAAATTCATTCTAGAAAATACAATATCATAAGTAAAGCCAAGCATACCGCCTTTAAAAGAAAAAAAAAAAAGGGAGCACATGCCCCAGAGATGGGGCAGCTGAGAGAAAAACAGACCCCGAGACCCCTATGCCTGCACAGTGAGAAGCGGGAGAAACCCGGGGTGCCAAGGCGTCCACCTGGTGCAGCCAGCATCCCTGCTACCTTACTATGCAGACTCACCTGAAGTAATCGCAGGACGCAGCCAGCAGGATGCGATGGGCCTCGATGTGCCTCCCCTCCACCACCAGGACCACGTCAAAGAGGATGCCGCTGTTCCGCAGAGCCAGCAGCCCCCGGAGCAGCGCCTGAGAGTGCTGTGCGCTCCGGTAGGTGTTGCTGACACAGTGCGGGTGGGAGGGCTGTGCCGGCAACTTGCAGAGCTGGGCGAACTCCTGCTCCTCCGCCATCCTGACCACCGCTCCCAACCTCAGCACCGTGGCTGTCAGCTGCCAAGACACAGGGGCGAGGAATGAGCCTGGGAGGCCGCGCAGCCTGTGCAGGGCTGGCCAGCTGTTTGGGTCCCTCCCTCCTGCTCACCTGTGCTTTCCCCGTGGTCTCAAACCTCTAATTCCCTCTCCCCTCCCACTGCTGTCCAAACTTGATGCCTTCTTCCTCCTGACCTGTGTCTCTTCATTGCCAAGATTCTCTTTTCCATTTTATCTGCTTCAGCATCACCATGAAACAAAAGGGTTCTAGAGACAGACGGACCCAGGCAGGAAACCCAGCCCCACGGTGGACTCAGTGTGGTGAACCTGAGTGTCAAGCCCCTCAGCTGAGAAAAGGGGACTACAAGCACCCAGCCCCTCGGGGCATTCTCAAATTTCCTAAAGGATGAAAACAAAGCACCAGCACAGACTAGGTTCTCAAGGGCTCTTCCTCTCTTCTATTGGGAAAGAACACTGGGTCCCCCCCACAACAGGAACGGATGAATAAAAAAGACAACAGGCCTAGGTGGTGGTACAGGGGAGGGTTCCAGGCCCTACCTTCTTTTACCGAGATTTTGAGTCAAGCACTGTAACTTCAAGTAAATTTGGTACATTCAAGATTGTCTGCATTGTCTTTTAAATTCAAGCTTAACTTCTAATAATTGAGTCAATATGTTCAAAACAATGCAAACTGATTTGAACAGGAGCCTCAGAAACCCCATGAGTAAAACCAGCTACTGCAAACACATTTTGGCCAAGCACTCCAAGCCAACCACAAGTGACTGGGGGCAGCCAGTCCTACACCGAGCTGTGGGGTTTAGCTGTGCACTCTCCAGGCCACAGCACTGCCAGCCAGCGGACCACTTGCCACATCTCCCTTCCCCACCTCACATTCCTCCACTATCCCCTCCCCAAATGTGCTTCTTTTTCAATCCCCTACAGGACCCTTGAAAGAAAAAAGGAAAAATAGACTCTACTATAAAACAGAAAGGTATACTGTATTATGAAACTTAAATTTCCCTCCCACTTATGCCCCCTAACCAGATCCTCTCCCAGAGGAAGCTATTCAACTTTCCTGTCACCCTTCCAGGTAGCACCTATGCATTTGCAGGCAGAGCTGTAGAACAAAATTTCCCCCTTTTATTAGCTTTTACACATGATAACCTCGTATCCCACCCACAGTCCATTGTATGTATAACCGTATTTTATTTAACCAATCCTTTTCAGAGAGACATTTGGGTTTCCTTCAATTGTTTGCTGTTGCCAACAGTTTTGCACTGAAAGTCACTGAGATCTGCCATATATGTAGCAGTTAAATGAGGAACATTTACTAGATATAGAACTGCTAGATCATCTTAATTTGAATGTGCAGTTGCCATTTCAATAGATATTGCCAAATTGCCTTCCGTAGAGGTTGTACCAATTTATTCTCCACCGGCAAAGTATGAGAACCGGACTGCAACCACTGTCTAGCACACCAATAGCGTTGTTTTTTTTTAATCTTTGCTGACTTAGATGAAAAACACCATTTCACAGTGTAACTTCGTTTTGCTAATTCATAAAATTTCAAAGAATAAAATATTAAGTGGAATGCTGCACATCTTTTGCGATTCCCTTCCGATGCCTGTTTTTCTGAAATAAAATATGTTCTTGGGGGCTCACTCTCTGGCACCCTCGACCTCCTATTCATTTTACCCAGGTTCCTCTATGATGAAGCCCTTCCCTAGATTAACTACCCTCGGCCCCATAACGTCCCCGATTCTAGTCACGGCAAGCAAGGCCCTACGTTCAGTGCTTTTCAGTTCAGAGCTTTGGAGGAAGCAGGAAGGAGGTTTTATGTCCCAAGTAGATACAAACTGAAGGACGTAAAATGAATTTTCATGAATTCATGGATGACAGAGTCGGAAGCATCTCTGAACAATGTTCAACTCAACACAATTTACTGAGTAGGCACCCTCAGTCCTCTGCAGGGCCCCAGCGTCTGCCCTCCACGAAGCCCAGTCCCTGGCAGCACGAAGCAAGGTCTGCAACAAAGGGAAAGGGAGTCCCACTTCCCAGGGGACGGCCCGCGTCGGGTGCGGATGGGATGCGTTCTGGACCATCGCGGCGCGGAGGCCGGAGCGGGGTAGGGACGAGCCCGGGCGGAAGGCGCTGGGCTCGGAGCCGGGGTGGGAGTGGGCAGACCATTGGCCGGCGCTCCGGGCCGAGGCGTCGCACTGACAGCGCGGCCGCCGGGGCTGTCGGGGGCCGTCCAGGTCCGTCCGTGCAGCAAGCGGGAGCCGAACCTGGGCCGGTTGAGGGGCCGAGGCTGGCATGCCGGGGTCCAAGGTCGCGCCAGGGGGACTGCGCCCGACCGGCCGCCTGTTGCA
>NW_020175053.1:6892198-6902453 GCF_003031525.2 Neophocaena asiaeorientalis asiaeorientalis
GGAGGTGGGGGCGGAGGTGGGGGCGGAGCGGAGGGCGGGGCCCGGGCGGAGGCTATACTGCCTGGAGGCCGAGTCTCCACTAGCTTCCCGACCCCGGCGCCGGGCGCGGCAGAACGCAAGAAGAATGAGGACGGGAAGGAGGCCGTGGAGGAATGCGTTCTGGCGAGGGTGGGGCACTGTAAATCCATTTCCTCTTTCCTCCCCTCGGTCCCTTCCTCGGGGTCCCCTGAGTCGCCCGCCCCCTGCTGGATGCTGGCAGGGACATAAAACACCGCCAGTGTGAACAGGTGTTTTCCTGTTTATCGAGGTTGTGGAGTAAATCCGCTCCCCAGCCCGCAGCCGGGTCCCACCACTACAACCGGCGGCTCTTGCGTTCATTTTTCTCCGCCTCACCCCCAGAGGACCCCATCCTCCGAGGCTCATGGGTGATGGCCGCGTCCGGAGGGTGGGGAGCTGTGGAGGAGCATGTGGCTGGGGATGGCTCGAGGTTAAAAAGAACGGTGAGCAAACGTGGAAGAGGGAGAAAGTAAGTGAAAGAGAAGCACTGTCCTGGCTGAGCGTAGACAGCTGCGTGTGGCTCCAAAGAGGACTCGGAGACAGGGTCACCCGAGGAGCGGAGGTTCCCAATGGGAGAGCGCTTCCAGGAGGGCTTTACAGAGGTAGTAACCCTCCAGCTGTGTAACAGATGAGGACTTTTGGGGAGCGGGAAAGCATTCCAGGAAGGGGACAGTGTTAGCAGAGGAATGGACAGATGCAGCCAAGCGAGTGGTTGGCAGGCTGCGAGGAGTTCCTGAGCCTGAAGGAAAGTTAAGAGACCAGACCCGGACCTCCAGAGATGGATGTGGCCCTGAAGGCAGCCTTCAGCCTTCAGCCTTCAGCCTGGGCGGCAGATGCCAGCACCTGTTGCAGAGACTGGACTGGAGGGGGCATCAGGGAAGCTGTGGCCTCAGGTGGACAGGGAGTGGGGTCAAAGGACAGTGCTAGCTGGAAACTTGGGGAGGGAGGCAGGTTCCCTAGTACCGGGGAGTGATGGGTGAAGAGGGGTGAGCCCAAGACATGGCGGTGGACAGTGGGGCTATCCTTATCACAAGGAGCCTGGAGCAGGAGCAGGTTTAGGGAAAGACAAGACCCACCATGGCCCCAGGACAGTAAGGAGGCTGCAGATGTCCAGCTGAGGGCCTTTCTGGGGGAGTCATGCACTTCTGGAGGTGATACACCGAGTCAGAACAGGTGTGGGGAAAAGGAGGGTGGGCTGAGTGCAGAGCACAGTGGTGTTCTGGGGCACCCAAAGGGGACAGGGGAGGAGTCATCTCAAAGGCCCAATGGGGCCAGGGGTAGGGGAGGCCTTTCCTCGGGGTGGCAGAAGCCAGCCTGCAGTGACTAAGGTGTGAAAGGAGGTGAGGACAGGAAGACAGGCTTCAGAGGCCCAACCTCTTAGAGGACAGATGGGACGACAGTGTGAGGGGAGTGACTGCAGGAGGACACCTCCAGGGTAGGAGAGAGGAGCTGGCAGGTGGGGAGCATGAGGATGAGTGAGGGGAGGAGATCAGGAGCAAGGGGGGCCACTGGCCAGGACTCAGGGGAGAGGACATGCCCCAGTTTTCTCTAAGCTGGAGGAACCATCATCTCAAAATCCACCTGGATCAAGTCTGTGGTTCCCCTACAGTAACGTTCACAAGGAGAGGAGTGGCAAGGTAGGGGAGGCCTCAGAAGTGGGGTGTCCTGCCAGGGATGTGTTTGCTTCCTAGCAAATCCTCCATTCCCTGAGGGTACAAGCTTTATCTGCTCCTTCATGTCTGTATTCCTGCACTGCACAGAGAACAGGGCTGGCCTGGTGCTCAGTAGGTGCTAAGTAAGTACAAGTTGAGGGAATTGGAGTAGAGAGAAATCAGAAGCAGAGAGACTGGTTAAAGGGCTAATGTAGGGACTTCCCTGGTGGCACAGTATTTAAGAATCCGCCTGCCAATGCAGGGGACACGGGTTCAGTCCCTGGTCCAGGAAGATCCCACATGCCACAGAGCAACTAAGACCGTGCGCCACAACAACTGAGCCTGTGCTCTAGAGCCCGTGAGCCACAACTACTGAAGCCCGCACGCCTAGAGCCCGTGCTCCGCAACAAGAGAAGCCACCCCAGTGAGAAGCCCACGCACCGCAACAAAGAGTAGCCCCCACTCACCGCAACTAGAGATAACCCAGGCACAGAAATGAAGACCCAACGCAGCCAAAAATAAATAATTAATTAATTAATTAATTAATTTCTTAAAAAGAATTAAAAAAAAAGAAGAGTAGCCCCACTCACTGCAACTAGAGAAAGCCTGGGTGCAGCAACAAAGACCCAACACAGCCAAAAATAAATAAATTAATTAATTAATTAATTTTTTAAAAAGTGGAACACTGTTGTTTAAAATAAATAAATAAATTTATTTAAAAAAATAAAAGGGCTGGTATAGATAAAGGAAGATTTGAAGTCTCAACACAACGGAAACATCTTAAAGGAAAGACCAATGCATTTGCTGGCACAACAGTTTGATCACAGCCATCCTAAACAAACAAAAAACAATTGAGGAAATTGGCAGCAAGTGGCAAATGGTATATAAAAATTCCATAAAGGGAACTCCCTGGCCGTCCAGTGGTTAGGACTTGGCGCTTTCACTGCCAGGGCCAGGGTTTAGTCCCTGGTTGGGGAACTAAGATCCCACAAGCTGCGTGGCGCAGCCAAAAAATAAAAGTTTTTTTTCATACAAAACAATAAACGATATTGATTCCATTAATTAAATGGAAATGAACATGAACAGTTAACACTCAAAAGAGGACAAAAACAGGGACTTCCCTGGTGGTCCAGTGGTTAAGATTCGACACTTCCAATTCGGGGGTCACGAGCTCAGTTCCTGGTTGGGCAACTAAGATCCCACGTGCTGTGTGGCACTGCCAAAAAAATAAAAATAAAAGGAGGGACAAATACATAACTTAATACCTGAGAGAATCATGAGTATCAGTGAAAGTAAAAAAATGCAAATGACAACATATATCAATGAATGTATTTGCAACATAACCTAGAAAAGATTATTATTCAAAATGTATAAGGGATTTTTTTTAAATAAAGAACTTTTAAAAATCAATAATTAGAAAGGCAACCAGCCAGAAAAATGGTAAAGGATCTTTACTGCAAACTCACAGAAGAGGAAGTCCCAGAGGGTGTAAACAAAGGAAGTAGAGTTCATTCACATTAATACTCAGGAAATGCAAATGCTACACCACATTTTCCTACACTGTTAAAGAAAATATTATTCTGACATTTGTTAAAACCGTAAGGGGCTTCCCTGGTGGCGCAGTGGTTGAGAATCTGCCTGCTAATGCAGGGGACACGGGTTCGAGCCCTGGTCTGGGAAGATCCCACATGCCGTGGAGCAACTGGGTCCGTGAGCCATGGCCGCTGAGCCTGCGCGTCCGGAGCCTGTGCTCCACAAAACAAAAAAAAAGAAAGACTATTCGGGAAGACTATTGCAATCAGGGGTTGTCAGTAGGGGAGAGCTCAGGCTCAACTCTGGATACAGCAAAGATAGCTGGGGATGTAAAGCAAAGGAGCAGGCTGAGGGGGTCGTTGGATGTAAACTTACTAACATGAGGGACTTCCCTGGCGGTCCAGTGGTTAAGACTCCGCGCTTCCACTGCAGGGGGCACAGGTTCGATCCGTGGTCCGGGAACTAAGATCCTGCATGCTGTGTGGTGGGCCCCCCCAAAAAAATTATTAACTTGAGACATCAAGGGTGGGGGATTCTTACTACACTGGCCCAATGGGGTTATCCAGAGTTGGGGATGAGGAACTTGATCAGATTTCAGGGGTGAGGGGGATTCTCCCTGAACTGATTGGGCAGAATGGTTTGCCTAGGCTGGGCTAAGCAGGCCGAGAACGGGACAGGTGCCACAGCGGAGGTCTAGTCAAGAGCACTCAAAGGAGCTGACTAAAGTTTGCTCAAGGAGAGTCTTTGTCAACATCAACATGGCAAAATATAAAGTAGGGGGAGATGAAGCAGCAGTTGGTGAGGGTGGGAAAGTACATACATTGCTGATGGAAATGTAAGTTGGAACAGCCAATTTGGAGCTTAGTAGTGGTTTAAAAACATGCCTGCAGGGCTTCCCTGGTGGCGCAGTGGTTGAGAGTCCGCCTGCCAATGCAGGGGACATGGGTTCGTGCCCCGGTCCGGGAAGATCCCACATGCCGCGGAGCGGCTGGGCCCATGAGCCATGGCCGCTGAGCCTGCGTGTCCGGAGCCTGTGCTCCACAACGGGAGAAACCACAACAGTGAGAAGCCCGTGTACCTCAAAAAAAAAAACAAACATGCTTGCAAAATCTTTGACTCTCCTCCCTCCAAAAGGTAAAACCCAATCTTCCTTCCTCCCCTTGAATGCGGACTGGACTTAGTGACTGGTTCTAAGGGACAGAATGAGACAGAAGGAAACGTGTGTGACTATAAAAGGCATTGCACCTGTGTCTTGCTCTGTCTGCGGGCCATGAGCCACCATGTCATGAAGACACTCAAGCAGCCCTGAGGAGAGGCCTGCATGGACCTGAGACCTCTGTCAAAATCAGTACCACCTTGCCAGCTAGGAGCAAGCTGCCTTGGGAGCAGATCCTCCACCCCAGCCAGGCCGTCAGAGGACTGTGGTCCTTGGAAGGAGTCCAACATCTGCCTGGAACCTCAAGAGAGACTGAGCCAGCACCCGGCTCAACCTCTCCTGAATTCCCCACAGAAAGGGTGGAAGATAATGAATGTTTATTATTGTTGTTTTAAGCTACTTGGCTGTGGTGTAATTTCTTATGCAGCCGCACTAGATAACTGATACCTAGAACAATTGGTAGTAGCTATTAACATTTAAATAAATGTACAGTGGCTCTCTGCAAGCCAACAATGCCACTTCTGGGTATCTACATTGGAGAAATACTCCAGATGGAAGTGAGACAGCGTAGTGGAGGATACTCACTGTGGCATATCTTCAATTGTGAAAAAGCAGAACCAAAGTGGATGTGAGACAGTAGGGAAGGGGGCAGGGCACAACCTTTAAAAGAATGACACAGCCATCGAGGATATAAACTGGTTAGAACCAAC
Source organism: Neophocaena asiaeorientalis asiaeorientalis (assembly GCF_003031525.2). NCBI lineage: Eukaryota > Metazoa > Chordata > Mammalia > Artiodactyla > Phocoenidae > Neophocaena > Neophocaena asiaeorientalis. The sequence goes on from NW_020175053.1 coordinate 6,897,307, forward strand.
TAGGTCCAAAACAGTGGAAAGTGTGTCTTCCAGTGAACCTTGAGCCTCATTATATGCTCAATATAATACATTAGCTAACTGAAACAGCCACCAGAGCCAGGACAGCTCCCAGGCTGACCATAAAAGGCCAAAAAGTGGGCAGTGGTCTAATTCCTGGAAATCCCCGCCCCTTCCCCAAAAGAATTGAAATAATCCTCCTGCTTAGCCTTTGAAATTACCCAGCCCTAAAAACTAACCACTCCCACATCCCGGAGCCACTCTCACTTTCTGAGAGGGATGCATTCTGTCTATGGAATGTATACCTCTCTAAATAAACTCGCTTTCACTTTACTGTGGCTCACTCCTGAATTCTTTCCCTCACGAAGCCAAGCACCCTCACTTGGCGGCCAGTCCCAGGGACTCGCCCGATTCCTGGGACATGACCATCCTCTCACACCCCCTTCTCCTGCAACATCTGTCCGTAAATAAACCGGGCTGCATCAGTCCTGTGGGATGACCTGCAGCAGATAATCTAGGGCTGTGATGTAGCAATGATTCTTTTTTTTTTTTTTTTTTTGGCCATGCAGCACAGCTTGTGAGATCTTAGTTCCCTGACCAGGGACCAGGGATCGAACCCTTGCCCCTGCAGTGGAAGAATGGAGCCTTAACCATTGGACCACCAGGGAAGTCTGGCGCCACCCTGCCCCGCCCCACCCCCAAGCCTTTTTTTTTTTGGAAGCTCAGGTTCTTTATGTCTTATCACAGAAAGAATTCAGTGAGAGACAAAAAGTGATAGGCAAGAAGTGGATTTATTTAGAGCGATACATACTCCACAGGCAGAGTGTGGGCCATCTCAGAAGGTGAAAGGCCCTGAAATATGGGGTGGTTAGTTTTATTTTTTAATAAATTTATTTATCTTATTTTTGGCTGTGTTGGGTCTTCGCTGCTGCACACGGGCTTTCTCTAGTTGTGGGGCTTCTCTAGCGGGGGCTACTCTTCATTGCAGTGCGCGGGCTTCTCACTGTGGTGGCTTCTCATTGTGGAGCACGCACGGGCTCTAGGTGCGCGGGCTTCAGTAGCTGTGGCATGTGGGCTCAGTAGTTGTGGCTCACAGGCTCTAGAGCACAGGCTCAGTAGTTGTGGCGCACGGGCTTAGTTGCTCCGCGACATGTGGGATCTTCCAGGACCAGGGCTTGAACCCGTGTCCCCTGCATTGGCAGGTGGATTCTCAACCATTGTGCCACCAGGGAAGCCCCTGGGTGGTTAGTTTTTATGGGCTGGGTAATTTCATAGACTAAGGAGTGGGAGGATTATACCAGCTATCTTGAAGAAGGGGTGGAGATTTCCAGGAAGTGGGCAACAGCCCACTTTGTGGCCTTTGAAGGTCCGCCTCAGAGCTGTCAAGGTGCCTCTGGGTGTGTCATTTAGATGCTAATGTATTACAATGAGAGTATAATTCGGCTCAAGGTCCACTGGAAGTCAAATCTTCCACCATCTTGGGCCTCATTGGTTCCAACCAGTTTTTGTCCTGTCCTCAATGGCTATGTCATTCTTTTTTTTTCCCCCGGACGCGCAGGCTCAGCGGCCATGGCTCACGGGCCCAGCTCCTCCACGGTATGCGGGATCCTGCTGGACCGGGGCATGAATCCGCGTCCCCTGCATTGGCAGGCAGACTCTCAACCACTGCACCACCAGGGAAGCCCCCTATGTCATTCTTTTAAAGGCTGTGCCCTGCCCCCTTCCCTCCTATTTCAGATTGGCATATGATCTTTTTTCTTCTTTTTAATTTATTTATTTTATTTGTTTATTTTTGGCTGCTTTGGGTCTTCGTTGCTGCGCGTGGGCTTTCTCTAGTTGCAGTGAGCGGGGGCTACTCTTTGTTGCGGTGCGCGGGCTTCTCCTCGGGCTCCAGGTGCCCGGGCTTCAGCAGTTGTGGCTCGTGGGCTGTAGAGCACAGGCTCAGTAGCTGTGGTGCACAGGCTTAGTTGCTCCATGGCATGCGGGATCTTCCCGGACCAGGGTTCGAACCCATGTCCCCTGCATCGACAGGTGGATTCTTAACAACTGTGCCACCAGGGAAGCCCTTGGCATATGATCTTGCAGTTAAAATTGTGTGTATTTTACACCCATTACAGTTGTCTGTATATAGATTTGCCCATGATGTAGTTCTATACTCTAAATTATAATTAAAATTCTGGTTAATAAAGAGTTGTTAATACTTGAGACAATGCTTCTGCTATGATGTAGGTTTAAATACAGGATCCAGATGGCATCCAGCTCATGACTTGTTTTATTTTTTAAACTAATGGTGGGGTAGGGGGGAAATTTACCTAAATATGAACATTGGCTGCCTCAGTGATGGGATTTATAATGTTTGGTCCTTTCTAAAGTTTCTACTGTGTGTTGCTTTTAGAAGCAATAACTGCCTCCCAACACCACACTCATAAATGATTGCAGGCTCCAGGCCAAACACAGAAGAGGGGTTACATCTAGCAGGTGCTGGGATGATAGTGAAACAGGAGGGAAGCGGGCAGGGCACAACCTTTAAAAAAAAATGACATAGCCATTGAGGACAGGACAAAAACTGGTTAGAACCGATGAGGTCTAAGATGGTGGAAGATTCACTTCCAGTGGACCTTGAGCCGCATTATACGCTCATTGTAATACATTAGCATTTAAATGACACACCCACAGGCGCCATGACAGTTCCGAGGCTGACCATAAAAAGCCAACTTCCTGGAAACCTCTGCCCCTTCTTCAAGATAGTTGGAATAATCCTCCTATTCATTAGCCTTTGAAATTACCCAGCCCATAAAAGCTAACCACTGCATATTTTGGGTCTGCCCTCACCTTTTGAGATGGACCACATTCTGCCTATGGAATGTGTATCTCTCTAAATAAATCCACTTCTCACCTATCACTTTGCCTCTTGCTGAATTCCTTCTGCACTGACACATAAGGAACCTGAGCTTTGATAAATCCTGAGACCAGGCGTGCGATATCAATTAAAAGACAGTGGGTTTGAGTCCCAATCTGAGTTTTGGCTGGGTTCAAATTCCATCTGAGGTGTGCAGTTTCAAGAGGGGCAGGTCAGCACCTTCCAGGGACTGAGCACCAAAGTGAGGAGGGGTATCAGAGGGGTCCCTATGTGAGGCTGGAAGGAGAGAGCCAGAGCCTCTGAGAGGGTGTGCAAAGCTCTCTAGGGGGAATATTCCTCCACCTGCGAAGCTTCCAGCTCGTGCTTCCTGCAGGGCCCAGGATGGTGTCCACCAAATGTGTGGCCAGTGACAGGGTCCAGCTATGGCAAGGTAGCCTCAGGAACCAGCAGAACAGAGATTTAGCCCAGCCAGGAGCCCACCCCAAGTGGTGTGGGATACAGTCACACCTCTGGCCAGCTTCAGCTTACTCCATCATTTCCTCCCCAGGGTCTAAACCATGCAGGTCCATTTCAGGATCGACCTTCCTGTGGCCTCCCTCTTCCCCCAAAGCCAAGAGGTCTGTAGCTGTCTCTACCTCTCTTTCCCTAGGGATGGTGATCCCTAGTCCCCATCCAAACTCTAACCAAGGTATCACCACCTCTGGGCCCCAGAGGAAGGGATGAGTAGAAATAGAAGGCTGGAGCAAACACCAAAGGGGGTAGCACTTAAGTTTATCCCGATGACAAATTCTTGACAACATCCTGGACCTGTTTGTCTCAGGGCCCAACAGTAAGGACAGGAAAGAATCACTGGATTGGAGACATACAATATCCGTAGCCAATATTTAATTCATGAATCACTCAGTTTATTGCACACAATTAGCACACGACACGGGTTAGCTGAATTAGGGAAAAGAGGGTCACAAACCACTCTGAGGAGAAGTCAGGAAGGAGGTGTCTCTGCACAAGCAGGGTCTCCAGTCCAGCAATGGGTCTCTGGATAAGCAGAGTGGGAAGTAGCTCTCTGGCAGCCTCCATCTGGAACACTCTGAGTTACTCAGCTTGGTGGTCTCTTTTTAAGGAGCAACGGTTATGCCCAGGGGAGGGGATCTCACCTTTATCAGTTGCTCCTTCTGTTTCAGTGACATACATTGCCCAACAGCTGTCTTATCTAAAGTAACACTCTCAGTTTATCACAGACACTCCCAGTTCTTTAGTGATGTTTCAAAACAACTAATATGGAAATTCACATTGGCCACTGTGACTCCATTTTGAACTACTAAACTTAGCTTAACGTACCTTAAATCCTATAGGTTTCATACATGATGAGTAGGAATCATAACATAAAAGAAATCATATCCTAACAGGGCCTCTGTCTGTCAGTCTGTCTGTGAATCTATGTGCCATGCTCTCTCCACCTTCCTAGAACCAGAGTGCAGGGACTTCCCTGGTGGTGCAGTGGATAAGACTCCGTGCTCCCAATGCAGGGGACCTGGGTTCGATCCCTGGTCAGGGAACTAGGTCCCACATGCATGCTACAACTAGGAGTTCGCATGAGCTGCAACAAAGGAGCCTGCCTGCCACAACTAAGACCCCGCGCAACCAAAAAAAAAAAAAAAAAAAAAAAAAAAAAGAAAGAAAGAAAGAAAGAAAAAGAACCAGCATGCAGAATAGGGAGAGATGTCCTGGGGTCCCCATTAACAAGCTCACTGGAGTTGGATGTGATGTCTATCCTCTTCTTCCAAAAGCCCCAAGGGTCTTAGGATTTGACAGTGAGGACTGGCTTTGCCAATGGAGTTATAAGACCAAAGTTTTCCATAAATTGGTAAATGGAATCTGCAGGGCTGAGGATTTAAATAACAAAATGCATCTGAAGTCCAAATACAATATAGGACACACCGCAGTTACACCTTTCCAGTGATTCACAGAGAAACATTTATAGGTCAACTTAAAAATGTTCATGACAGTGGAAGAATGTTCATGACAGTGGTGATGGTTGCACAGCCTTATGAATATGTGAATATAGCAGAAAACACTGAATTGTACATTTTAAAAGGGTGAATTATATGGTATGTGCATTAGATCTCAGTTTTTTTAAATGTGCAAGAGGTATAGAGACAAGGTGATGAACCATTCTGGTCAGCCTGGGGGTCGTCAAGACACGGACTTTCGGAGCTAAACCCAGGAGAGTCCTGGGCAAACCAGGACAAGTTGATTACCCTAGGGGAAGATTTTTTTTTTTTTTTTTTTT
>NW_020175053.1:6902473-6966165 GCF_003031525.2 Neophocaena asiaeorientalis asiaeorientalis
CCACGTGGCTTGTAGGATTCTAGTTCCCCGACCAGGGATCAAACCCAGGCCCTGGCAGTGAAAGCACGTAGTCCCAACCACTGGACAGCCAGGGAATTCCCAGGACAGAATTTTAAAAAATTATTTTAGAAAGAATGAGAGCAAAAATGTTTGAAGCTGTGAACAGCTCTCCTATCAATGCAAAACCTGAAACCTGAGGGCAAGACGGGTCCCTTTGGGGAAACTGCTCACTCCCTCCTCTCCCAATCCCTCCCCCTACTCCTGCCTGGGGCTCAGGGACACGGGGTGGACACAGCCCCTCCTGGGCCAGGCACTTATTAGGCGTCAGTAGGTGCCAGTTCACTTTCTGTGAGGCCCATCTTGGTGACTGTCTATTTAGCACTTGGGGACCTAAGTTGGGCTTAGGATTTTTGTCACCTGCCTTCCCTCCGCAGGGCCACAGAAAGGCCGCATAGGTTCAGTCTGGCAGAACTTTTATCCTCCTAAAAGTATCCTCAGGCTTTAACCCCTGTCCATTCCCGCCTGCCTCCAACTCCCCTGCCTCCTCCACTCAGCAAGTTTGTGCGCTGTCAGCGAGCATCTGGAAGGTGTTCTCCTGTTGGGCCAAACAGGAAAGCCTGTGTCTAAAAATTAACAGTGTGGTTTGGGTTCCTCACATCTCCAACCCCTACAAAATATAGCCATTGGTGGGATATGAGATTCCAAAAGTCTAACGGAGAGAAGCATCGTCTGGTCTCTCTTGGGATGCGGCGCTGGAAGGCAGCCTCAGGGAAGTAGGGCCCGGATCGTGCGGGCACAGCAGGGGCACAGCAGGTGGCTGATAAATATCTCTGATAATCTCTCCACGGCATCCGCTCAGGTAGCGGGCGGCCGCGCGCGGCCTCCCCGACGGGTGTGGATCCCCTGGACTTGCAGGGCCAGCCCCCAGTAGGGCCACAGGCTAGGCACTCGACGAGGTGCAGCCGCCGTCAGCCTCGGGCGGCTAGGAGCGCGGCGGGGGTGGGGCTCCCGGGCGCCTGCGGACTCCATTTCCCACAGGCCCCCGCTCGCGCCCCAGTTCCCACAATCCCCGTTCCGCTTCCGGCACGGCCGAGACGCAGCCGACGGCTTCCGGGTTTGGGCCTGGCGCTGCGGTTGAGGCGGCGGCTGCCGAGCGGGGCTCAGGCGGTGGGAGCGGGGCACCGGCATGGACGTTTCGGGGCAGGAGACCGACTGGCGGAGCGCCGCCTTCCGGCAGAAGCTGGTCAGCCAAATGTGAGTAGGGGCCGAGGCGGCGGCGGCGCGACCCCCGGCCTTCCCCTCAGCCTTCCCTTCCTCATCTTTCCTCTCAGCCCTCCTCGCGGAGGGGGAGGCGCGGCCGGACCGGGGGATTCAGGGCGCCGGATCGCGGGGTACCGGGGCGTGGCCCTCCCCTCTGTCCCCTCCGCTCTCGGCCGCCGCGGTCGCGGGTTAGCGTTCCTGGGCCGAACTCTGCCAGCCGGCGAGCCCCGGCTTCTGAGTCATCGTCCTGAGCTTTCTCATTCGTCATTTGTGTGCTTGGGAGGCAACCTTTCCCCAGCTCTGCGTCCCACTGCGGACGGAGGAGGCCGGGGCCGCCAGTGGCGGCTTCTGCAGGTCTGGGCGCTTTGCGATTCCTCCTCGGAGAAAGCGCCTCGGGGCGAGGGCGGAGGGGGTGGGCAGAAGGGGCGGTGGGGGCGAGAATCTACGGGTGACCCCCCTCCCCCCCGTGGACTTCGCCGGAGGGTGGCAGGAAGAGGTTGTCAGGAAGCGACCTTCGGTCGGGAGTGGGAGTGAAGAGCTGGGGTTGGTGCCTCCTCTTCAGTCTCAGCTGCTGAGACCATCGATGCAGGGGCTGCCGGGCGCCCTGGGCTTCGCGCGCGGAGCTTCCGCTCCTCCGCACCGGCTGCTTGTTGGTTTACTGTCTTCTACCGGGCTTGCCGGACCGGCGAGCTGTGCTGGCGGGGATCAGCCCCTGACCTTGGGGGACGCGCCGCCGCCAAGGCGCAGTTACAGGGCAGGCTTTCTCCTACTGGAATTGACGGTTTGGTTGAGCAGTTGGGGAGTAGGCGGCGAATAAACTGAGTCCCAGAATGATAAGTAGGAGTGTGAAGGGCCATCACTGCAAGCTGAGGAGTGGGGAGCGTGAGTGCCCACCGCGTGGAGGATCTCGTGCTAGGCTGAGTTCTGGGGTTTGAGGAGATGATCGTGCAAGGAGGGCCAGCGGGGGCTAACCCGTTAGCTGTGGGAGTGCCGTGCTGGGGAGATGAGCCTCTATTTGTCATGGGGCCTGCTTTGAGGTGGTGAGATGCCAGAGTTGGGAAGATCCCCTCAGTCCCCGAAGATGGATCAAGAACAGAGGAGAGAGGCCAGTGAGGCCCATTATGAGAGTTTTGAGCTGTTGGGGTCTGGGGACCTGTCGTTCTTCATGCCTGTATTCCCCCTGCTAGAGCACTGTGTGTCACATCGCTCCGTAAAATGGTTGTGGAATGACCTAGTCAGGCAAGAGATTCTAAAGGCCTGCATTAGGCAATGGTAGAAACTGAAAGAAGATGATTCCAGAGAAAGCAGAGAGCGAGCGCAGATGGTCCTTGATGACTAACTGGATGGAGGGGGTGGGGTGCAGCAGTGTGCAAGGAAGGAAGTGGGGAGGAAGGCAGGGAAGCTCTCAGTCCAGTGCAGGCAGTGGGGACTGGAGAGCTAAGCTCCGGGCCCTGCGGTGGAATTGTCTGGGGACAGATGTGCTGATATTGCAGAATCAGTGAATGTTGGAGTTACCAATCGATGAAATCTTGAGGATTGACCTACTTAAGGGCTCTTGTAAGAAAGGCCCCCAGGGCAGAGAGTCCTCTTTGAGGGAGCCCGGAATTTAAGGACGGGAAGAATGAGTTGCCGCCAAAGGAAATGGGGCAGCTGGGGGAGTGTCAGAGGGCTGGGGGGGGCCATTGAAGAGGACCGACTGAGTACTTCTTGATTCAGCCTCCTTCTGCTTCTAGAGAAACTGGGTTCTTTTTTTTTTTTCCAGATTGCTGCTATTACTCTTCTGTTGCTGCCAACAAACTGTGTTGCTTAAAAACAACACAGGTGTATTATCTGACACGTTCTGTAGATCAGAGGTCTAAGTGGGCTCAGCTGAATCTTCTCCTCGGGCTCTTACAGGGCCGAAATCAAGATATTGGCAGGTGCATTTCTTCCTGGAGGCTCTGGGGTAGAATTTGCTTTCAAGCTAATTCAGGTTGTTGGCTAAATTGAGTTCCATGGCGTTGGAAGACTGAGGCGAAATCGTTCCTAACTGGCTGTTAGCCTTTCCAAGGTCAGTCTTTGTTCCCAGAGGCTGCCTCCATTCTCTGTCACACTTTCTATGTGGCCCCCTCCAGCAAGGGTGGGCTCTTCTGCCCCATTTCTCTGCCTTCAACCAGAGAAAATAATTCTCTACTAAAGGCTCAGATTAGATTGAGCCCACCTGGATAATCCAGGATGATGTCCCTACTTTCAAGTCTATAACCTTAATTACATCTGGAAAGGCCCTTCTGCATCTACTGTTGGCGTGTTCCTGGGGTTAAGGCCTGGGCACTTTAGGGAGCCCTTCCGCCTGCCACCACTGGGATGAGCAGTTTCAGAGGCTTTCTGCCTGACATCATGTGGGTGTTCTCAGTTCTCAGATTTGTCTGTTTTCTCTCCAGGTTTCACTTTGAAAGCTGTGATTCTTGGTGCCTTGATTTATTGTGTTCACAGCATTAAAAAAGAAGGTCAGGATACCTGACGTGTTAATTCTGACTTTCTCCAGTGTTTATGCTGTTGTTTAAAGTTGGCCGACTTGGGAAATTTTTTTTTTTTTTTTTGGCCGCACCACATGGCATGTGGGGGATCTTAGTTCCCAGACCAGGGATCAAACCCGTGCCCCCCTGCATTGGAAGCACGGAGTCTTAACCACTGGACTTCCAGGGGAGCCCCTTGGGAAATGTTTTTTTTTTTTTTTTTTGCGGTACGTGGGCCTCTCACTGTTGTGGCCTCTCCCGTTGCGGAGCACAGGGTCCGGACGCGCAGGCTCAGCGGCCATGGCTCACGGGCCCAGCCGCTCTGCGGCATGTGGGATCTTCCCGGACCGGGGCACGAACCCGCGTCCCCTGCATCGGCAGGCGGACTCTCAACCACTGCGCCACCAGGGAAGCCCCTTGGGAAATGTTTTGAACCGAGGTAATTTACAGTTGAATGAGGGAAGCCAAGCGAAGACCTGGGAAGTTTCAGTGGGAGGGGGCTCCCTGTCCTCACCTCACTCTTGAGTAGCTCCCGAGAGAATAGGCTGAATAAACGGCTCCTGGCTTCCACTGAGGAAAAGCAGTTTGGAGTTGGGGCTGGTTAGGAGGGCCCTTGAAGGGACTCTAGTGCAGCCTCTTCTTAGCCCTGCACTGCCTCTGCCTCCTCTGGGCCTCCCTGAACTTCTGCCTCCACTCACTGATCACTGCCCTGCTTGCTGACAACCCATCAGTGACTGTCCTCAGAGTCCGAACAGAGCTCCAGATGTCCCCCCCACCCCCACCCCAGCCTGGCCTAGCCACCTGCTCTCATACCCCCACCCCGTTCCACCCTCTCTGGTCTTTCAGCTTCTTGAGCATTCCAAATTCTTTCTTTGTTCTCTCCCTTTAAACAATTTGTTATCGAGTATTTAAGATATTCCACAATGGGTAGACTTCCCCTCACTGTATTCATGACTAGTTCCTTTTCCTCATTGACATGTCTGCTTAAATATTAAATACTCAAGATCTTTTTCTGCCCACCCTGCCTAAAGTGGGTCACCCCCGATATCTTGTATCTCAGCCCCTTTGAGTTTCCTGTAAGACTCCAATCCTATGAAACATGGCACCTGGCGTATAAACCACTTGCTGAAGAGTGCAAGAGTAGATATTTTCCTGGGTGTTGTGTGTGCCACCTTCTCAATGACAGTGGCCTTCATTACCTGCGCCAGCATCCATTGTGAAGCTTGGGAACACCTACTTTCTCCACGTGTGAGCTGAGTGACCTTGCATACGTCACCTTTCTGGGTCATCTCCCTCATCCATGCGAAGGCAGGAGTCCAGTCTGTCTCACAGGGGTGGTGGGAGGGAAAAGGAAGAGACCTCCACTCACACTCTAGCAGAGGGCTCGGGACTCAGTGATGTGTCCCCTGACGCCCCCTCCCCCGGCCCTGGCAGGAGAAGGAGCCTTGTGGAGTGAAGGTGGAACCTTTGAGTCTGGTTAGGGGATTGATGACACGGGAGCCTCTGGGGAGGGTAGTTGTGAAACTCTTGGTGGGTTCAGATGGGCTTTTTGTGGAACATCCACTTTCCCTGCAGGACCACAGGAGCAGCCCCCCTTAGAGCCCCTGAGCTGGTCATTGTGGGCCTTGGGCCTGCCTCCTGGGTTGTTGGGTTAGTGTTGAGCACGCGTGTCTGGTTTGTCAGCTCCCGGAGAACATGTGTGTGTGAGAAGTGAGCAGCGCCTCGTATGCCATGGGGTTGGCGAACGGTGAATACATAAAAGGACCACCTTGATCATCTCTTCCCATCTTAGTCTTGAGACTTTTGTACCTCCCACCCCTCAGTACAGCAGATTGCATCTTAAGGCGTGGAGTAAATGTCTGGTGGGCTGAACAGATTGTAAGGGGAGGACACAGTTGGGGAGGGCAGCCCTGATCAGGGTTCCAGTCAGGGGCCACAAAGGGCTGAGGGAGTGTGGAGCAGAGTGAGGGCGGACCGGTCAGCTGCCTCTTCTGCCAAGGACCCCTAGGGAGGTGTGAGCTCCAGGTCAGGAACCTAGGAGGTGTGGAAATTTCAGCCTAGACCAGAAGGAGAAAGTCGAGTGCTATTTAGCCAGAAACAAAATAAAACAAAGCAAAAAAGCAGAAGAGAACAGACAACGAAACAGCAACTTCCAAGGGTCTGGAGAGGTCTTCAGAAGGACAGGGAGTGTCCTGAAACTTGCATGTCCGGATCCTGCCTGTGGCTTGTGGTCCCTCCCACGGGCAGAAGCCACTGAGTCTTGGCCGACCCTTTTCTGTGGCTTAGCCCACGCAGGCCTCCGAACAGCCCTGTGCCTCCCTGGTGTGACTCTGGCCCTTGTTCTCCAGCGGGGAAGCTGCTGAGCCCACCGCTTTCTTCATCGCTCAGTTGTCATCCACGTGACTGGGCTGATGTCCGTGTACAGCCCAGCTCCAGAATGTCTGTGCCCTGAGGCCAGGGGCCCTGTCTGGTCACCACAAGTCCCAGCGAAGAAACTAGAAAGTGATTGGTGAGACACTGACTTCAGAGTCCTGACCCTTGTCTCTACTGCCCCAGGCCAGGAGTGACAGTGACATGAGGGGATGGGAGCCCTCCGTCATCCAGGGTTTTCTCAACAGCAGCGACAACTGCAGCTGAAACGTGGGGGTGTGCTGTGCACCCTGCTGCAGGAGTTGTTGTGTTGGCTCACCCACTGTCTTTGTGCTGGCCCTGAGAGTGGGCGGGCGCACTTGTTACTCCCATGTAGGGTGAGGAAACTGAGGCATGGATGCGTGTCACAGAGGAGTGCTTGCTGAACCGTAGCAGGACTGGCGAGGCAAACCACTTTTTCACCTGAAAGAGTGGTCACACCTCTTTTGGGGAAGCGGGGAGATGGCCCTGGAAGTTAACCCAAGCCATGTGCACTGAGAGAGCCCATTGGAGGAGCTGCTGCCAGTAGGCATCCTGTTGGCAGTTTTAGCAACTCCCCATGGGTCACTGGGTCCCAAAGGGTGGCAGGCCCCTCTGCTGCAGTTGGCACAACACTGCTGGCACAGCACCGCAAGCCCCGGCTGATCTTTGGCCTCTGCACAGGCTGCAGCCAGTCCCCAGCCACACCAGCATCCTTTCATAGGTGACCCTACCCCCCTACCAGCTGCATCCCTTACATCCATTCCTGGTCAGAAGTCTTCCAGCTGTTACTGCCATTCCTGACCTTGTGGCTATGGCTGGTCCAGGACCCATGGTGGGTGGGAAGGACCATGACCACATGATTATCTTCCTGACCTGGTCATGAAGGGCAAGGGGTACCTGCCCCTGAAAAGCATTCCTCAGGGCAGTGATATTGGTTATGTACCTAGAGGGTCGATTTCTAAAGGAATTCTGCTGGATTTTAAAAAATTCAATATGGATCATAGGACCGAGTAGTTTAAAGACCCCATGCCTGTGCGTTCACCACTCAGCTTCAAGTTGTCAACTCTTGCTTCATGGACTCCATCCTCTTTCTCCAGTCACTTTGATGCCCAGAATGTGTGCATGGCAGCCTGTGGATTCAGCCCTGAGCCAGGATCCCTCCTCCAGGGTCTGCACCTGCCTGCTGCCCCCACCATGCCAGGCTGCCCCAGATCCTCACAGGAGCCCCGTTCTTGACCTGGTCGCCCTGCCTCCTGCTTGTTCCCCTGCCTGAGAGACCTGTCCTTCCCGTGGCTGAGCGTTTGCAGTCCTATCCCACTCGCCCTCCCAGGACACCTAGCCACCCACCATGCCCCTCTCTTTACCCATGCTCTGTTACCGGTTTGCATCTGAATTGTTTGAACACTTGTTTCCCCCAGTCTGAACCCCTCGTGGCAGGGACACTACAAGAGTTTCTGAATCAGAGTTGATTCCTGCCTCTCCAAGAGTGACGGTGAGCCAGCCTGATGGGCCCTCACCTCAGAGTTGGAGAAAGTCATAGCACCGCGCATGCAGGGATGCTGGCAAACTGGCATCCTCAGGAGCCGTGGAACATGGGGTACAGGCTGAGTTCGTTAAATAGACATCTTTGGCTGGTTATCTGAGTGATTTTAATTTTCTTTGTAATTTTTATTATATATATGTATGTGTGTCGCTTGTTAACAGTAAACATGTATTTCTTTCATAATCAGAAATCTTTTGAAGGAAAGGTAGACCCTGTCTACAGATGAGGAGGAGGTGAGCCGTGGTCACAGGCAGCTGCCATAAGGTGGAAAGTCGCCATGTGCTTTGTGTCACGGTGGGTGTCCTCCGTCGCCTGGGCCAGGTGCCAGCACAGCCGTTCTTTCCACCCCTGCTAAGCAGCATTCTGCTTTCCATCTGAAATTACCTTTCCAGCTGACCCTCCCTCTGTGCTGGTGGGAGAGCCCCAGCCAGACACTCCTGCTGCACGTCAGGCCCTCTGGCTGCAGACACGGCTGGCTTGCCCTCTGTCATTCTTTCTCTGCCCTGTCAGAGGTCTGGTCTTGGCCTCATTCCCTCCTCATGACCCTGATGGCTCAGCCCACAGTGGTCCCTAATTCCTCTTGAGTTTGTAGAGCCCTTGTTGGATGCATCCTGGCATGAACTGAACAGATGAACTCCTTTTTGATCTTTTTACACTCATTATTATTTTTTTGCCTTGCCAACAGTATTATAAATTTGTTGAGTGCAGGACCTGGTCGTACACTTCTGCATCCCAGTGAGCTCCTAGCATGGTGCCTTGTCTTAGGTGAGGGATGCAGGGTAATTGCAGGGAGCGTTGTGGAAAGCAATGCTGAGCCTTTTTTTTTTTTTGATTGAGACATTCATCTAAAGACAGGGGAGTTCAGGGTGTTACTAGATGGTTCTGTTTAACAGATAAGCGAATGGGTACCTGATCCCGGAGACAGAGGAGGATGCGTTAGGAGCCCAGGCATAATTATCTCGAAACCACAACCCCGTGAGGGAGGGATGTTCCCCTCCACTTTAATAAGGTATCTCTTGGGACTTCTCTGGCGGTCCAGTGGTTATGACTCTGAGCTTTCCCTGCTGAGGGCACAGGTTCAATCCCTGGTCTGGGAACTAAGATCCCTCAAGCTGCAGTGGTCAAAAATAAGGAGTCTCTTGCTAACCTAGGCGGGGCCTGTTAGTAACCGTTCCTGATTGAATGAGTTAAGTATCCAAGGAGGAGTAACTTATTTGGGACAGTGAGTCCTTGGAGGAGACATTTGACCTTACTTTGAGCTTTTTTTTCCGAGACCGTTTTTTCAGACATACAGAGTTGCAGGGACAGAGCAGAGCGCTCTGGCGTGCTCTCCCTCTGTTCACCGGTTCTCTCACATGGCTCTGTGCTCAGGCTTGGCGAGTAGCAGCTGGGTGCTGTCTGGCTTCCTCCCCTGGACATGGTTTCCTCCAGCTCTGCCTGGGACTCAGGCGGTGGGGTGGGGGCGGGTAGGGACCAGGGCTGAGGTGTGGCCTGGCTGCAGGTCAGCCTTTGTGCCCAGCCACTTGGCATCCAGTCCAGGAGAGGGGTGGCAAGGCGGGCAGGGGCAGAAGGCCCTGCGTGGGGACTTCTGCTCTCTGAAGCCTGTGCACCCCTTGCTCCTTCCAGTGCAGGCTCCTGGGGGTGTGGGGGCAGTGCTTGTTGCTTCAGAAATGGCTCATTCCCATCCCCGCTGTCTCCTGTTCTCTCCCTCTTTCCAACTTCCTTTCCATCCTCATCAGAGGTGCAGTGTGAGGAAGTGATCTGGCTGCTGGGTGTGGGCTGGAGCCCCTGATATAAAGTGGAGAGAATGCCAGCTTTGCCCTGCGAGGCCCTTTTGGGCCACCGCAGGCCCTTCACACCCATCGGGTTGCTGTGAGTCATGCCAGGGAGGATTCAGGTCTGAGACTGTGCAGCGGGAAATCCCTGCCAGGGGTTCAGGGTTGGAATTCAGACCCCAGACCATTGGAGTCCAAACCCGAGGGTGGGGCTGGGGCAGGTTCTGGGGCCAGGCTCAAGGGCCCTCACCAGGGTCCCATAGTGTTTCTTTGTATTAAAGTAAAGCCCACCCATGCAGTGAGCGGCCCGAGGACACGTGTCACCGTGAAAATGCCCACCAGCTGCCCAGACTGCATCCTGAACAGGCCCAGCACCCTGTGCTGCCGGTGCAGCCCCTGCCCCACTCTCCTGACTTCCGGGCCATGGAGACGTTTGTTCCAGAATTTCCTGTCGCTGGAATCCCAAGCTTTGCAACCCTGGGTCTGGGCTTTTCCGTTCAGAGTCACGTGTGTGACGTTTGTCCTCGTAGGTAGCAGGTTCTTATTTATGCCGATATTCCACTGCATGACCGCGCCCCCCACCCCCACCCCCGGTACTGCCCTGTTGTGCGTTTGACAGACATTGGGGTTAGTTCCAGTTGTTGGCTGTGTGAACACTGCACCAGGGCCGCTTTGGGTCCTGTCTCCTGTGAGTACAGTACTCGCCCTCTGGGCTCTGACCCCAGGGCTAGGTGCAGGGGTGGCCTTCAGCTTCAGCACCGTCTGGAAAATGATTTTCCCAGGTGATGCCAGTTGACATTCCCACCAGCCACGTGGGGGAATTGCCCTTGTTAGACATCTTTGCCAACACCCAATGTTGTCAAGGAAGCTGCCTTCATAACAAGCACTTTGTTAATTGTTAATACGCACTCAGATTGATCCACCGGGTGCAGAGACAGTAGGAGTGGAAGGGATGGCTTAGGAGGGACAGATCTGTCAGAAAGGAAGCTGCAGAATTGGGTGACCGTGTGAGGGAGGCGAGCCCTGATCCTGTGCTAATTTCTGAGAGGTGAGTGCAATGTGACGAAGTGCAGGGTGTGTGGAGTGTCAACCCTCTGGAGGGGAGAAGTCCAGCTGCCTGTGGGAGAAGCAGGGAGCAGACCTGGAAGAGCGTCAGCTGCAGGAGTGCCTCGTTGGGGCCCCAAGGGGCATGTGGGTGGAGCGGAGGGAGAGGATGTGGGTGCAGGGAAGCCAGTCCCGGCAGCGCCAGCACGTCTCCACCTCCTGTTTCAGTCAGTGTGTTCCGGGCTGGTGGGTGCGGTACTTCATTCTCTTCAGATATTGTTGCAGATGATTTCAAAACAGGAGGGTATTTTCTGTGATCTCTCTGCTCAGAGATGGCTGTTGCTGACATTTTGATCTCTTTCCTCCAGTCCTGTTTCTTTGGGCATATGACTTGATGTGTATGTATTTTAAATATGCCAACACACACGCAGACCCATGTTTCTTAAGTGGAATTAGACTCTGAGTTCAGGTTTGAGTGGTGGCTTTCTCACCGCCAAGGTTCATCCCCTGGGGGGACTCTGGCTGGGACTTGTGTGCCCATGGCCCAGGTTCACATGAGACTGGACACAGCAAGTCTTCTGGTGGATAGGACTCTTCCACATAGTCTGGCTCTGTCTGGGTGGGGAGGGACTGGACCGACCTCTGGTTATGGGAACAGGTTTTGTGAGACTTATCAGTTCCCACTTTCTGAGGCCCAAGCTCTCTAGGCCGAGGGAGACTCGGAGTGCATGGTTGCTCCCCGTGTGATGGCCCAGAGGGCCCTACTGCAGGGCACTCTTGGGAGTGAGCCTCCTTCAGGCATCTCTGCACAGTCATCCTGTGTGCTTGAGATAACTCTTTTATTTCCTATCTTGTTAAAAGTTCCGTTATGGACTTTTCCAAACATTCACAGAAGTAGGGATAATGGAAGTATGGTCTCCCAGCTACTTGGAGAGTTAGCATCACAATGGCCAGTGTTTCACCCATCCCTTTCCACCCCGTCCTGGACTGTCTTCAGTCACTTCCTAGATACCGTATGATTTTCACTGCTGGGACTCGAGTGCAGACCTCTGGAAGATAGAGCTTTCCTCCCCTGAAATATTTTACAAAGTCACGTGAGATAAGCATTTTAATAAGCTCTTGGGTTGGTAGAGTCTGTCCTTAACCACGTGGTTGCCCAGTGGTGAGTGGGACACGCTCAGGGCTGGAACCTGGGGAGCCACAGTGGTCCAAGGCCTGGAGCCCAGAGGCCACTGCCTGGATGGATCAAGAGGTCTTTCCAGCATCCTGGTTCTGTTGTGGTCAAACCCGCAGAATGGAGAAAATGATGATACTTGTGTAGCTTCTGTAGCTCAAATAATGACATATGCTTTAAGAGCAGCGGTAGCGTCTTTAGGTGTTGTTCTTTCATTGATCTAATTCGTCGAGGGTTGAGAAATCTTGCAAGCAGAAATTGGAGAGCTTAAATGGATAAGAAAGTGAAGAGAAAGAGAACAGGAAGGGCTCATAGTCTGGGATGTAGTTTGGCAAACAGGCTTCCAGCTGCAGTGAGGTGAAGCAGGCTCCCTGAGTTAAGGACAGGTAGTTTGCTCTGGTTGCAGTTGGTGACTAAACCATCTGTGTCTCATCATTTCCTCACTCCGAGCTGAAGCCACCTGGGTGCTGGGGCAGGCTCGAGAGAAGACCCCCGTCGGCTGTCTGAGTCCCGGGGAAGCTGCCTGTCCCGTGGGGGGCGGTGTGCGATGGCCCCTCTCGGGTCGGTGCCTCTGACCACACTCTGGCCAGGGGGTCCTGGGAGAACTGCAGAATGCTGGGGCAGGTGGGTGGGGGCACTGCTGATGGAGCGGAGCTTCCTGTCTCTGCGTGGACTGAGTTGGGAAGGCATAGAAAGGCGAAGGCGGCCTTTCTTCATAGCTGATGTTCCTTGAATATTTCTTTATGGCAGAGTCAGTGGCACACTCTTTAGGTGCATTTTGTCATTTGATTTTTAAAAAAATTTATTTATTTTAATTATTTGTTTTGGCTGTGTTGGGTCTTCATTGCTGTACACAGGCTTTCTCTAGGGGCTACTTTTCTTTGAGGTGCGTGGGCTTCTCATTGCAGTGGCTTCTCTCGTTGCGGAGCATGGGCTTTAGGTGCGCAGGCTTCAGTAGCTGTGGCTCGCGGGCTTGTTAGTTGCTCCGCGGCATGTGGGATCTTCCCAGACCAGGGCTCGAACCTGTGTCCCCTGCATTGGCAGGCAGATTCTTAACTACTGCGCCACCAGGGAAGTCCCTATCATTTGATTTTTATCAAACTAATATTTGTGCATAAATTTTAAAAGTCAAGGACTGATAACAACTTACAGGAGACTGCGGTGGTCCCGACTCACTGTGTCCTCCCCTTGACTCGGGGCTTTCTTTTCTGGCCGGGGCTTTCTTTTCTGGCCGGTGTCCGTGGTTCTAAGTCAAATGCACACACGGGTCATCACGGTGATGAGTTTCTGATTATCTGTTGACTTTCTCTGGGAACGCAGCTGTTATCTCTGCCTCTCCCTTGTCCACCAGTGTTTCAGCTTCTGGGTAAATGGGTAATGAACGCTAATGTTTAGGGCCACATGGACAGATGTTCACAGCCAAACACAGTGGCAGACTGTGATGGTTTTCACTCCCTGGGAAAAACATGCTTTCTTAGAAATGTGCCTAGAGTTCTGTGTGCCTGTGGCTGAGTCTTCCTCTGTCTTCAGTCACCTCTCAGTGCAGTTATCACAAGCTTGGTGCTGCTGGGCTGTCTGTCCTTCTGCACCTCCCTTCTGGAGGCCTCAAGGGTGAGGCCCTCTCAGGGGCTTGTCTCCTGCAGGGCTCCAGTGTTGGGGTTCTTGCTTCCTGTATCCTGGGTTTTCTTCTTTTTGGTTCACTGCCTTGTTCTACCAGCTTCCAGGAAAGGGGCTCCAGGGAGGCCATGTCAGTTTGGATGCATGTAGACTTCTAGGGCGGAGGTGCTTCCTCAAGGATTGAGAAGCCTCTCCTGCTGCTTTCTTCCCTCCAGGGCTGGCCTGTTGCTTCTCCTCTCAGGTGAGTTTTGGGCGACTTGCCTTACTCCCAAAACTCACGGCGTGCTTCAGGGGAAGTCCCTTCAGTCATTTCCCAGGGAGTCCTGTTTCCTCCATGCCCTGTATTCACTCTCCCACCATGTCTTTAAAGCTGGCCCTTTGACCTTCTTTTTTTTTTTTTTTGAATTTTATTTAATTAATTTTTTTATACAGCAGGTTCATTTTATCCATTCGTCTGTTGATGGGCATTTAGGTTGCTTCCATGACCTGGCTATTGTAAATAGTGCTGCAGTGAACATTGGGGTGCATGTGTCTTTTTGAATTATGGTTTTCTCTGGGTATATGCCCAGTAGTGGGATTACTGGGTCATATGGTAATTCTATTTTTAGATTTTTAAGGAACACGGATCATTGTGTTTTCATTGTAATTTGTCTCTAGGTATTTTTTTATTTCCTCTTTGATTTCTTCAGTGATCTCTTGCTTATTTAGTAACGTATTGTTTAACCTCCATATGTTTGTATTTTTTATATTTTCTTCCCTGTAATTGATTTCTAATCTCATAATGTTGTGGTTGGGAAAGATGCTTGATATGATTTCAGTTTTCTTAAATTTACTGAGGCTTGATTTGTGACCCAAGATGTGACCTATCCTGGAGAATGTTCCATGTGCACTTGAGAAGAAAGTATAATCTGCTGTTTTTGGATGGTATGTCCTATAAATATCAATTAAATCTATCTGGCCTATTGTGTCATTTAAAGCTTGTGTTTCCTTATTAATTTTCTGTATGGATGATCTGTCCATTGGTGTAAGTGAGGTGTTAAGAGGCCCCCACTATTATTGTGTTACTGTCGATTTCCTCTTTTATAGCTGTTAGCAGTTGCCTTATGTATTGAGGTGCTCCTGTGTTGGGTGCATATATATTTATAATTGTTATATCTTCTTCTTGGATTGATCCCTTGATCATTATGTAGTGTCCTTCCTTGTCTCTTATAACATTCTTTATTTTAAAGTCTATTTTATCTGATATGAGTATTGCTACTCCAGCTTTCTTTTGATTTCCATTTGCATGGAATATCTTTTTCCATCCCCTCACTTTCACTCTGTATCTGTCCCTAGGTCTGAAGTGGTTCTCTTGTAGACAGCATATATATGGGTCTTGTTTTTGTGTCCATTCAGTGAACCTGTATCTTTTGATTGGAGCATTTAATCCATTCACATTTAAAGTAATTATTGATATATGTTCCTATTACCATTTTCTTAATTGTTATGGGTTTGTTTTTGTAGGTCCTTTTCTTCTCTTGTGTTTCCCACTTAGAGAAGTTCCTTTAGCATTTGAATCCTTTTAATGTGTTGTTGGACTCTGTTTGCTAGTATTTTGTTGAGGATTTTTGCATTTATAGTCGTCAGTGATATTGGTTGGTAATTTTCTTTATTTGTAGGATCTTTATCTGGTTTTGGTATTAGGGTGATGGTGACCTCATAGAATGAGATCTTTAATTTTTGTCAGTTTGATTACTGTGTGTCTCGGCATGTTTTTCCTTGGATTTATCCTGCCTAGGACTCTGTGTGCTTCCTGGACTTGGGTGGCTATTTCCTTTCCCATGTTAGGGAAGCTTTCGACTATAATCTCTTCAAATATTTTCTCGGGTCCTTTCTCTTTCTCTTCTCCTTCTGGGACCCCCTATATTGTGGATGTTGTTGTGTTTAATGTTGTCCCAGAGGTCTCTTAAGCTGTCTTAATTTCTTTTCATTCTTTTTTCTTTATTCTGTTCTGTGGCAGTGAATTCCACCATTCTGTCTTCCAGGTCACTTGTCTGTTCTTCTGCGTCAGTTATTCTGCTATTGATTCCTTCTAGTGTAACCCCTGGGTCCTGATGCGCACACTACTTTGTGTGTGTCCTCCAAGAGTGGAGTCTCTGTTTCCCTCAGTCCTGTCAAAGTTCTGCAGTCAAATCCTGCTAGACTTCAAAGTCTGATTCTCTGGGAATTCCTCTTCCCGTTGCCAGACCCCTAGGTTGGGAAGCCTGACGTGGGGCTCAGAACCTTCACTCCAGTGGGTGGGCTTTTGTGATATAAGTGTTCTCCAGTTTGTGAGTCACCCACCGAACAGTCATGGGATTTGATTTTATTGTGATTGCGCCCCTACTACCGTCTCATTGTGGCTTCTCCTTTGTCTTTGGATGTGTGGTATCTTTTTTGGTGAGTTGCAGTGTCTTCCTGTCGATGATCGTTTAGCAGTTAGTTGTGATTCTGGTGCTCTTGCAAGAGGGAGTGAGCGCAAGTCCTTCTACTCCACCATCTTGAACCAATCTCCTACCTTCTTTTTATTTTATCTTTTATCTCCTGTTTTCCATCTCTTTGTCTTCTAGCTCTGCTCTGTGGGAGATTTCTTCAATTTTATCTCTGACCCTTTGCTGCTAACATCTAATAGGCTTTTATTTGTAAGAACTTTTTTGTTGTTGTTGTAATCTGACTTTTCTGGTTTTATAGCATCTTGTTCTTGTTAAATGGATGCTATGTCTTATCTACTTGGATATTGAGTTAGTTTCTGTTTTCTTCCTGCTGAGTTTCTTGCAGGGTCTTTATCTGCCATGTTAGGTGTCTGGGAGCCCTTGGTTGGCTGCTCACTCTCATATCGGGGCACTGTGAAGGCAACTGGAAATTAGACACTCAGATTCAGTCCCCCTTTCCAACCTGGAGGTTCATATCTCATTTAATTTTATTTTTAAAATGAAATTATTGCAGGGAGCGTATTTGGATTATGACTTAAGCTAGCACCTCATCCATCATATGGTTCTGTTCTTCTGCAGATGGGTTTCCTCTTTTTGGAGAGCCAGACCTTACATTGGAACCTGTATTTTTTTTTTTTTATTAATTTATTTTTGGCTGTGTTAAGTCTTTGTTGCTACACGCGGGCTTTCTCTAGTTGTGGCGAGTGGGGATTACTCTTCGTTGTAGTGCGTGGGCTTCTCATTGCAGTGGCTTCTCTTGTTGTGGAGTACGGGCTCTAGGCACATGGGCTTCAGTAGTTGTGGCACGCGGGCTTAGTAGTTGTGGCTCGCGGGCTCTAGAGCACAGCCTCAGTAGTTATGGCACATGGGCTTCATTGCTCTGCGGCATGTGGGATCTTCCTGGATCTTCCTGGCGGATTCTTAACCACTGCGCCACCAGGGAAGTCCTGGAACCTGTATTTTTTTATTCTGACTGATCCTTTATCATCCTCCTCTCCAAATAAATTCCCGATTTTTAAAAAATTTGGTGCCTCAGAGAGTATAATATTTTGGGGGACCAACCAAAGGAAATATAGGTCCTTTCTCACTTGAAAATATGAAACCCATAGATGTAGTGAGAATTTGTCAAAGTTGTGTTTCCCTCTCAGGGCCATTGTGGTGATTTGTTTTCCTCTGGTCTGTCTTCCCCTCCTATCTCGTCTGGAGGCAGGCTCCCAGGATTCCTTGGTGCTAGGCAGGTACAGAAGCTTTGGGCTGGCCACATCTGTGGAATGCATGGGCCCAACTGGCATTTAGGGAGGGTGGGACAGTTTTCTCTCTTGTGCTGACCTGAGCTTTACCAAACAAACATCACCTAGGGCTGTGCCACAAGTGTGGGGAGCTCAAACACACAGGCCCTGGCTGAGAGTGGGGTGGGGCTGCCCTCAGCACCCCTCCTCAGATGTCAGGGCAGGGCTTGAGGTGCTGAGGTTCAGATACCTTTTTCTTATCTCTCTGGTTGGTGGCTGATAAAAATGTGTGAGGAATCTGTTTTCCATCTGGTAAAATCTTTTCCCCTTTTTGGCGTTTACTTTGGGCGATGTGCTTAGGAAAGCCTTCCTCCTCCTGATGTTGGGTATGTAACTGTCCTCCTATTGTCTTCCAGTACTTTTGTGGTTGGGATCTTACACTGGTTGAAGGGTTGCACACACCAGCTGCAGGCTCCTGTCCCAGTTTGATGAACAGACTGCACACACAGGCGGTCTTTCACCAGGAAGCTTCTCCTCCAGGGTGGGGCAGGACTGGCAAAAACTTACAACAATGGGAGATCAGTTGGTTGACGGGTGTCATGGTTTTCAAATCAGGGGAAGATGCCTCTGGGCAGAATGAAAGTCTTTGGGTGGGTGGAGGGCATCCGGTCTGCCTGAGGCCCGGAGTTTAGACACTGGCACAGAGCCAAGGAGCTTGGGATCCCGGGAGCTCAGCTTCCCGTTGGACCAGGGAGGCAGCATTGAGGAGGGTGGGGTAAGGAGAGAAGGGAACATAGGTGGGAGAGTCAGGCGAGACTGTTCTCTGACTGATTTCCTTAACACCCTGGTGCTTCCTGTGCCAGTGTGCCTGACGATGTTACTGCTGTAATCCTCAGGACAACCCTGTGAGGTGGCATTGTCACTGTCCTCCCTCTGTAGGAGAGGACACACAGGCACCTCAAGGTGGCGCCTCCCTCGGGGATCACTGGCGGGGGTGTGTGTGGTGGGCAGTGAGGGCAGACGGAAGCCTGAGTGCACGTCGAGCTTACGTCCAGGCGCACCTGCCCAGGGACACACAGTGGGCTGGGTGTTTGCCTTTCCTCTGCAGATTCCAATGTCGGGGATGAGGACTGGACTCCAGTCAACAAATTGAGTTTCCCACTTTGGAGACAGGGTGGAGGTGAGGAGGAGCAGGTGTGCTGAGGCTGGACCTGTCC
The DNA here is from genome assembly GCF_003031525.2 of Neophocaena asiaeorientalis asiaeorientalis. NCBI lineage: Eukaryota > Metazoa > Chordata > Mammalia > Artiodactyla > Phocoenidae > Neophocaena > Neophocaena asiaeorientalis. The sequence goes on from NW_020175053.1 coordinate 6,920,669, forward strand.
TAGCGCCCTTCATCCTGGCCCCAGTCCCTTCTGAGCATCCTTTATGGAGAGGATGTGCCTGGGGGTGGAGTGCTTCCAGGACCCAGAGCTGGCCAGTGGTCAGGGTGGAACTTGATCCCCGGTCTGTGTGTTCTGTACAAGTGATCGGAGCCCAGGCCCTCCCTTCTCTGCTTCCTGCCAGGTCCATCTGCCCAGCACAGGCCTTTCCCCAAGCCCCTTGGCCTCTACCACTGGGACGTGCCTGTGCCAGGCTTGGTGTCCCCCGAGCCTGTCACAGCAGTTCTGGGTTCTGCATGTCGTGTCCGTCAAAGTACATGGTGTCGCCATCCCTCATGTTATAAAAAATTGACACGGATGACCGCCTGCAGTGCGCAGAGGTGGATGCCACAGTCTGTTCTGCAGGTGTTCGTGGGACAGACAGGAAGCCAGCGATTTCCACAGGAGGTGCCGTGGGTGTGGTCAGAGCGACCACAGGGTTTCCATGAGGCAGAGAATAGGGGTGCTGCGTAAGTACAAGGTCGGAGGGCCCAGCGGGCAGGGCTAGGGAGAGAGCCGCCCTGGGAGAATGAGCAGAGTGGGTGAGGGAGGGGAGGGGGCTCCTCGCTGGACGAGCTGCCTGCCTTGCTGCTGAGGAGGAAGGCCCTTGAGGCAGGCGGGATATGGACTTGGGCGGAGGCTTGGGGAGCTGACAGAGGGGGTGGGGATGGGGTGGGGCCTGGAGACAGAGGCCACCACAGGGATGGCCACGGGTGCAGTGTGACATGTGGTGAGGATTGAACTGCAGGGAATGGCGTTCAGAATCGGGAAGCGAAGAGGAGGCTCCCGGGCATCCCGTCTGGACCATTGAGGGGCACAGAGCTCAGGCTGCTGGGTGTTTTCTTTTTCTTTTTTTTTGCGGTATGCGGGCCTCTCAATGTTGTGGCGTCTCCCGTTGCGGAGCACAGGCTCCGGACGCGCAGGCTCAGCGGCCATGGCTCACGGGCCCAGCCGCTCTGCGGCATGTGGGATCTTCCTGGACCGGGGCACGAACCCGTGTCCCCTGCATCGGCAGGCGGACTCTCAGCCACTGCGCCACCAGGGAAGCCCTGGGTGTTTTCTTGGTGTGTCACCACAGATGGGGTCTGGGCTCCAGGTGGGGGACTCACGGGGCCCGGGTGGTGGGTCAGGTCTGGACCAGAGACCAGTGGAGCTCTGCCTGGCAGACGGGTGGCTGTGGAGCAGGGGCAGCCCCCCCAACCGTCTCCCACCCCCAGGTGCCTTGTGGAGCCTGGGTCTCAGTGAGGGCTGCGTGCTCTCAGCCCCCAATCATCTTGTCAGGGCTGGTCCGCCCAGGCCGTGGCCTGCAGACAGCCCTTCTGTCTCTCATGGTACTGATGCCTCCCTGACAGCGCCAAGGTACTGGACCTGTGGCTGGGGTCTCGCCTGTGGGGCAGACCACGTGCTCACGTTCCTCCCTCCAGGCCTCTGAGGCTCTCCCTCTGCCCAGGTTGTGCTAGTTTGACTGTGTTTATTGACAGTCATTTATTGACAGTTGCCAGCAGAAGCCTGTTATCTGGGGGCGGAGGCCCAGGAGCCGTGGGTCCTGAGTGCGAAGGAGGGAGCCGGCACCTGTGCAGGCGCGTGAGATGCAGTCAGAGCCCGGATGGCGGATGGCGCCTCTGACAAAATGCTGAGGTGGCCGAAAATGACAGGACAGGCCCTTTCCTTGGGGGAAAGCGGAGGATTAGAACAGCAGAACTGCCTGCTTCCTTTTTTGTCTCATCTTCTATTTTATGGAGTATGATCTGCAGACTGGAAACAGGAGCAAGAACGTTTTTGTTTTTTGTTTTTGTTTTGTTTTTAATTTATGGCCGTGCCGCACGGTATGTGGGATCTTAGTTCCCTGACGGGGGATCAAACCCGTGCCCCCTGCAGTGGAAGCACAGAGTCTTAACCACTGGACTGCCAGGGAAGTCCCAAGAGCAAGAACATTTTTAACAGTATGGTTTGCAGAACTGAGAACAGTGTTCAGGGTGCCTGTCAGTTCTCCTGTTCGGGCAGCGCTGCGGGCGCAGTGGGGACGTGGCTGGTGCTCCTGGCAGAGCCTTCCCCCCGCCCCTGCCATGAGACCCCTTCCCTGAGCACGCTGAGCACGAGCACGCTGAGACCACCAGGCAGAACTGGGTGGTTTCCCAGGCCCCACTGCCTGCTGCTTGTGTTCCATTCTTGTCCACAGACACCTGTTTCTGGCCTCCTGTGTAGTTGATGCCCTTCAGGCTCTGAGTCACTAACAGCGGGTGCCCGTGCGTCCCCATCGTCTGTGGCGTTGCCCTGACCATGACAGGCCAGGGCTCCTGCTCCAGGAGATCTGGTGTCTTTGGCCCTGGAGAGGTCCCTCCACCACAAAGCACAGGTCTGTCTTGTCTCTGCGGACGTGCCAGGGTCTCTGCTGTGGGCAAGATGCAGTGTCCGTGGGGGGCCTGCAAGCCTGCCCCCTTCAGAGTTGTTGCCAGCAGCTCGGAGGACCATTTGTCACCAGCCAGGCGCCTGGCCAAGCCCCCAGGTCTTCTGCTCGTGACGCAGGGCTGTCTGCGCCCCTCTTGGCCACTCTGCGCTTCACCTGGCTCCTGGGGCCTCTTCCCAGCCAGCTGCCAGCCGTCACGGCCCCCTCACGTGTCTACTGCTTTCCTTGGGGTTGCCCCAGTGGTCCGCGGCTCTGTGGCCCTCAGCTTCGGGCAAGCCTCTGTGGTAGGGTTAGCCTCATATGGCTGTTGGAGGAGGGATGGGGGTGCTGGGGAGACCCCCCTTGAAGACAGGTCTGCTCAGTCACTTGTCGGAGCTGCTCGAGGACTCAGAACCCACGTTCGCACGTGGGATGCCTGCTCCGCTGGCCTCAGCCCCTGAGCGCCAGGTCCCCCTGGCCTGTCAGGGTCTCGCCTTGTCCTCCTGCATCCTTCCTTTTGCCTCTCTTTGATCCTGGTCACACGTCCCCTCGTGCGAGCGTCTGCTCTACTCTGGATGCTTCTCCAGCGGGAACCCATTGCTGCCTCCTGGCCCTGGTGCAGGCTCAGGGAAGCAGGCGGGAGGTGGGGGCTCTGGCCTCACGTGCGGAATTTGGCAGTGTGGTAGTCTGCAGCATTTTATCTTTCTTTATACGTGAGTACAGATTTATCCATCTCAGCATTTAGCCTCTTGTCTGGGGTTTCTCTCGGGATCACGAACGTGGTCCTGCAGCCCATGTGCACGCTCTTTCAGTACCCAGGGTGTGTGTGTGTTTGGAGCCATCAGAAAGCCTTCCAGCACCGGCTGGACTAGGCTTGTTGGATTCCCTTGGGAGAGGGGGGTCTTTATCAGTGAGCCCAGCGCTGGGAAGACAGGTCGGGAGACCCATCCTGTGGAGAAGAAGGCGGGCTGTGAGCAGAGGGGCCAGGCTTGAGGACCTGAGCCTGATGTGCTCCTTCCTTTCTAACAAATGCGCACCTATCCTTACCTTCGTCTGGGGGCGGGGTGGGAGTGGGGGAATGTGTGCTACCACCCAGAGGAGCTCGGGCTTAGCCATGTGCAGCAGAGCATCATGTGATGAAAACCTGGGGTCATATTCCGTCTCTTGCCATGCATGTGTTGGCATTTGTGTGGTCTGTCTCCTGCCCCCAACTGGAAGTTGTTGAGGTCGGGCTCATCTCCTTGGTCCCACTGGGAGGACCTGCATGTCCGACACAGGGACCTTTGCCTTGGGAGGAACTGAGAGGTGACTGGCATGGCCCCTTTGTTCCAGCAGAGGAGGCTTCCAGAGCAAGGGTCCCACTGCTCTTGACGCCAGAGTTGGATGGGGGCTCAGGTCACGTAGAGGGCAGGAAATGGAGGCCAGCTGGACGCCCTGTTGTTTAATGTGCTGGTTGTGAGCAGCCTCTGGGCCTGGCCCCTCTGCCTGCTTAAGCTGGGTGGCTGCTTTGTTTCATGGTGACCGCCTTTCCTGTTCCTTCCTTCTTGTGGCGCTGCCCGCCTTCTCCTTTGCTCAGCTGCCTTTTATCGCTGTGCTGAGAGCCCCCCCCTTCGTGCCTCTCCTGGGCCTCAACCAGGCTGGTGGGCCAGGCCACATCCGTGGGCCTGCTGGCCAGGGAGCCTGTGTCAACATCTCTCCTCCTTTGTGTTCCAGAGAGGATGCCATGAGGAAGGCTGGCGTGGCCCACAGTAAATCCAGCAAGGACATGGAGAGCCACGTGTTTCTGAAGGCCAAGACCCGGGTAAGGCCCTGGGGGGTGGCTCCCAGCGGGGACGCTGCTGGAGGGCAGGGTGCCAGGCCATGGGGACGGGGTGGCTGCTCACTGTTGGGTGGCACTCTGTGGGAAGATCCTGTGTTTGTGGTATAGGTGCGGGAGGGGATTGGGTGGGCATCCAGGATGCAGGCGCAGCCGCCGACTCCAGACCTTGCTCTTGGCACCCCCATTCATGGTCAGCTCCCGTGAATCCTGTAGGGCGCTCCCTCAGGCCCCGGTGGTTCCTGTGGACGGTGCTCTGAGTAAGAACCGCTCTGTCCTCAGGCTCAGCCCTCCTGTGGGTCAGGGCCCTGAAAGGTGGGCCCAGAAGGGTTCCTGTCCCCTTTTGTTAAATGATGCAGGTGATGCTCGTGGAGGGCGAGGCCTTGGTGAGGACGATGCTTGGGAACTTCACAGGTGGAGTGGTTGGGGCGGGTTTCCTGTGTGAGCTCTCGCGTGAACTGGGCATCACCACGGGCTTCACGTGACCACATCCTGTCATCTGCCTTGGGGTAGAGCTGCTCGTAGAAATGAAACAGAACAGGCACAAAGAAGCAAGCGGCTTGTCTGGGTTACCTGGCTCGTGCAGGGCGGGCTGTGTCTGATGCACCAGCTCTGCCGAGCACCTGATGCCCGAGCGTGGTGCTGGAGCTCTAAGACCTACTGTGTGTCAAGAATCAGAAACAGGGACTTCCCTGGTGACGCAGTGGTTAAGAATCCTCCTGCAAATGCAGGGGACACGGGTTTGAGCCCTGGTCCGGGAAGATCCCACATGCCGTGGAGCAACTAAGCCTGTGCGACACAATTACTGAGCCTGCGCTCTTGAGCCTGCACACCGCAACTACTGAGCCTGTGTGCTGCAACTGCTGAAGCCCGTGCACCTAGAGGCTGTGCTCTGCAACAAGATAAGCCACCACAATGAGAAGCCCACGCATTGCAACGAAGAGTAGCCCCTACTCACCGCAACTAGAGAAAGCCTGCACGCAGCAACGAAAACCCAATGCAACCAAAAAGAAATACATAAATAGATAAATTTTTTTAAAAAAAAGAAGAGAAAAAGAAGAATCAAAAGCAGATGCTATTTATGGTTGGATCCGGGTTTAGGTAAACCAACTGTCAAGACGTACAGAGGTCTGTTGGGGAAACTTAGCCTGGTTTGAGTGTTTAGATGAGGTAAACATTTTCTGAAATGGAAAGGTAGAGATGATTGGCCGGAGAGTGCAGCTTCCAAAACAGAAACCATGTGTACAGCCTGGGCTTGGAGGTCAGAGCACACCAGCATGTGTTTGTGAGCACAGGTAGGTGGAGAATGAGCAGCAGAAGCCCGTGCACTGAGGTGGGTGGGCTCGTGCTGTGGACATAGAAAATGGTAAGTGTTATATTCTTTTTTATAGCAACTTTATTGAGCTCTAATTCATATACTGTGCAATTCACCAATTTAAAGTGTACAGTTCAGTGGTTGGTCTTTTAGGATCTTCACAGAGTTGTGCAGCCATCACCACAATCCATTTTAGAGCATTTTCTTTTTTCTTTTCTTTTTTTTTGTCTTTGGCCACACCTTGCAGCTTATGGGATCTCAGTTCCCTGACCAGGGATTGAACATGGGCCATGACAGTGAAAGCCCGGAATCCTAACCACTTAGGCCCCCAGGGTACTCCCTAGAGCATTTTCTAAAGAATCTCTATACCCGTTAGCCAGCACTCGCCATTTTCCCTCAATCCTCAGTCCTAGGCAACCACTTATCTGCTTTCTGTTGCTATAGATTTGCTTATTTTGTACTTTTCATATAAATGCATCATAAAGTATATGTTTCTGTGACTGGCTTCTTTCACTTAGCATAATATTTTTAATGTTCACCCATGAACCATTTTGTAGCATGTACTTTATTCCTTTTTATTGCCAAATAATATTCCATTGTATGGATGTACCATATTTTATTTATCCATCACCAGTTTATGGACATCTGGAGCGTTTCCACTTTTTGGCTGTTATAATAATGCTGCTATGAACATTTGTGTGCAAACTTTCCTGGGGTCATATGTTTCCATTTCTCTTTCCTGTATACCTAGGAAAGGAACTGCTGAATCAGATGGTAACTCTGTATTTAACCTTTTGAGGAATTGCCAGACTGTTTTCAAAGCAGCTGCACCATTTTACATTCCCTCTAGGAGTGTATGAGGTTCCAATTTCTCCATTCCTCATCAATACTTGTTACTGTTTTTTTTTTTTATTATAGCCATCATAATGAGTGTGAAGTAGTATCTAATTGTGGTTTTGATTTGCATTCCCAGATGACTTACTGTGTTTATTGGTCATTTGTATATTTTCTTTGGAGAAATGCTTATTCAAATCCTTTGCCCATTTTAAAATTGAGTTGTTGGTCTTTTTATTGCTAGATTGTAAGAACTCATTATTATTAGATACGTAATTTGAAGATATTTGGGAGATAAGAACCTTGGTGAGGGCTTATTGAATTATTTCAACTTTCAAAATACACAACTTATTGGTCCAGTATTATTTGTTGTCTATTGCTTTATAAGGAACTACCGCAAAACGTAGTGGCCTAGAGCAATAGTTGGTATCTGTCCTGATTCTTTGGGTCAGGATTGGGATGATTGGAACTGCCTGGCTGGCCATTCTTCTGGTCTCACTGGTGACCTCGGCGCAGCCACATTCAGCTGGCAGCCACCTGGTGTCTCCAGCAGCATAGCCCGGGCTTCGTTACGGCACAGTGGCTGGCTTCCAAGGCAGGGGACGTGGAAGCTGTCAGTCCCCTGAAGTCCTAGAACATCTCTGGGTCACAGCAAGTCCTAAGGCCAGTGTGGAGTCTGGGGAGGGAGTCGTTTCCACCTTCTCTGTGCGCTGTGGCCTGTGCATCCAAGGAGGCCAGCGGTTGTTAGCTGCCATCTTGGAGACTGGCCACCACAGAGACCCTCCCAGCAGCTGGGGAATAAGTCTTCCATCCCGAGGGGGCGACTGGCAGCACAACAGCCCCCGTCGCTGTCCTCACCTCTCCTTACTGCAGCCCACACCACACCTTAGCAATTTCAGTTGCATTTCCTTTGGTCAGGCTGGTTCTAAATCCCTAACTTCAAGAGGAGGCCCTGACTATTTGGAAGAGAGGTATTTATAGAGAGGTCTGGGAAGTTTCCTATGTCATTTTTAGAGACAGACTTTCTGCTTGGACACTGCTGTCCAATGTCCAGTTTATTAGTCCTGCTCAAGCCCCACATGGAGCCTTGGGCCCTGTCATGCAGTAAGACCTTTCCTCCAGAGTGGGGCTCCGGAGGGACTCTCCAGTCAGGTGGCAGCCAGCATGCTTGTTACCTGCCCCTCACGCCTGAGACCCCATTAGAATGACTGTGAAAGAATGTAAAAGGTGGGACCCAGAGCAAAGAAAAGGATACAGAAGAGTGATTTCTCTGTTTTTAGACTCCAGGAGGGTCCGGGAGGCAGAGGAGGTCATGGAAAAGGGGCTAACCTTCTCTTGGAATCCTGGCAAGCAGGTGGGTCCAGAGGTGTCCACCCTAAAGGAAACCGGGTCATCCATGGGCACCTCAGGCTGCCTGGTATACAACCCGGGCAAGGAAGACCTTGAGCACTCTTGTTTAAAAGACCACCAGCTCCAGATTGCCTGGTTGGTGCATGCTTCCAGTGTGGTGTTAGCACCCAGAGTTAAAGCTCTTCCCATTCTGTCAGGGGCTGGCCCTGGGTCTAACGGCCAGGCCCCATTGCTCCCTCTAAAGTGATGTGATGTCCCCTTGTAAGGCCCATGAAGCAGGTACAGTGCTGCTCTCCCCAGGATACAGACGAGGAGGCTCAGGCACACAGATGCCAGGTAACTTGCCCAGGAGGTCACACACCCTGGGGATGTGGGGTAGGAGCCTACCCTCTTTGCTACTTGTGCTACTTCCCCCCATCTAGCAAAGCAAAAGACACCCAAACACCCACTTTAATTCTTAACATCTGAATTCTTGCAGGTGGGACTGCTCTCTGCCTCAAGGCAGAAACCACTTTCCCTGGGGTGGTGGGTGGTATAATAATAGCAGCTCTAAGCACTCTGCAGATTCAGGAAGGTATGGCATCTGCTGGATGAGAGCACAGCCAGGGATCCCGGGACCTCTGCGTCGGCACCCACAGCGGCAGTGCATAGAGAGGCTTATTACAGCTGGGTGCATTGCTGAACATGTACTTATCACTTGGTTGTTTTTAAATTAAGCTTATATGTTAAACACACATCAACTGTTTTGCACGTTGTATAGTATTATGCAGAAGTAGTGCATGTCTCTGGTTTACAGCTGTAAACGCTGAGTCCCCACGGTGGGGGCCAAGGTGAAACCCAGGGACCAGGAGGTGGAGAACATCAGAACTGGGAAGTGACCTGGAGGCTAATTAGAGGAGGGCTGAGGGGCACAAGCAGCTGCTGGAATAAGAGGGCAAGAGCACAGCCTGCGGAGAGCGGGAAGAGGCCGTGCACGTCTGATGAAGGAGACACTCTCCAACCTTCAGCCCTTTTTACAGACCTCGCAAGCCCAGGGTTGGCCTTTTGAATGAAACCGAATACATCTTCTGCTATCTTTGTTTAATCAGGGACAGCTATTGGAGGAGAAAAGCACAATTGTGTATAGTGAAAACGGCAAACCGCATGAAAAGACTAGTATTTTCTGAAAAACTGCTGAGACCTGCTAGATAGGCCTGGGTGTGGCCAGTTTTGACAGGTCCAGGGCTGTGCTCCTGCCCTCTGCTGTTTGTGGGGTGACAGCCAGGCCTCCTCCTGCACTACCCGGCATCGGCGTGCTTGCTCGGAGGCCTCCTTGGAAATTCTACTTCTTTGGTTTTCAGTCGCTCCATTTTCACTAGCATGTACTGAGGAGCTGAGAGAGTACAGACACTCCGCGTAGTCCTTGTGACTTTCTCCAATTCAGCTGTGAAGAACACGAGGTGTGGGGCAAATCAGCGGTAGCATGGGGAGCTAGCTTGCTTTCTTTCGATCTTACTTTTTAATTTAAACTGGGTAAGGAACCCACTGTCATTTGTTTTATTATTTAATTTTTGTATGTTTAAAATATTTTATAACGTATAAGGGTAAAATTTTAAAATACGTGAGTCACAATACTTACCAAAGGTCCCATGTTGCTGAGAACACTGGCTCTGGAGCACCTGCTCTGGGAATTGATACATTTTTCAAGTATGAGGAAAAGTTTCTAACAGACTTTGTAGAAACTGACAAAATGATTCTAAGGAAACTCAAGGGACCCAGCATAGCCAAAACAATCTTGGAAAAGAACAAATGGTGCTGGGACATCTGCTGGCTTATCACATGTATGATATTGAGGTGGGACCCCAGTCTCATACCATATACCAGCATTAACTCAAAATGGATCAAAGACCTAAGAGCTAAAACTGTTAAGCTTTTATTTTTTTATTTTTTATTTATTTTTGGCTGCATTGGGTCTTCATTGCTGTGCACAGGCTTTCTCTAGTTGCGGTGAGCTGGGGCTCCTCTTCGTTGAGGTGCGCGGGCTTCTCACTGCGGAGGTTTCTCATTGCAGAACATGGCCTCTAGGCACGTAGGCTCATAGTTGTGGCTCGCGGGCTCTAGAGCACAGGCTCAGTAGTTGTGGCGCACGGGCTTAGTTGCTCCACGGCATGTGGGATCTTCCTGTGGGACCAGGGCTTGAAGCTGTGTCCCCTGCTTTTACAGGCGGATTCTTAACCACAGGGAAGTTCTAAAACTAAAATTTTTAGAAGAAAATATAGGCATGAATCTTTGTGACCTCAGATTAGGCAATGGTTTCTTACATGTGACACCAAAAGCACAAGCAACAAAAGAAAACATAGATTAATTTGACTTCATCAAAATTAAACATTATTGTGCATCAGAGGATACCATCAAGAGAGTAAAATGACAGCCTATGGAATGGGAGAAAATATTTGCAAATCAAATATCTGATGATATCTGATGAGGGACTGGTATCAGATTATATAAAGAATTGCAACTCAACAACAACAACAAAAGAAACCAAACAACCTAATTCAAAAATGGGCAAAGAACTTGAACAGACATTTCTCCAGAGAAGATATATTGGGTTGGCTAAGAAAGTCCATTCGTTCTTTTTCCGTAAGATGGCTCTAGTAGCGCTTAGTTGTCTTTAACTTCCTTCAAAACAATTTTGTTAGATTGTATTGTGACAGCTGTCATATCAGTGTGCATTTAAAAAAAAATTAACAAAATTGGAGAATTTTTGTGTAGCCATTTTAATATTGAAGATGGAAGAAAAACAACATTTTAAAAAATTGTTTTACTATGCTTTATTACTTCAAGAAAGGTAAAAATGCAACTGAAATGCAACAAAAGATTTGTGCAGTGTATGGAGAAGGTGCTGTGACTGATCAAACGTGTCAAAAGTGGTTTGTGAAGTTTCGTGCTGGGGATTTCCTGCTGGACGATGCTCCACGGTCGGGTAGACCAGTTGAAGTTGATAGCGATCAAACTGAGACATTAATTGAGAGCAGTCAATGTTCTACCATGCAGGATATAGCTGACATACTCAAAATATCCAAATCAAGTGTTGAAAATCATTTGCATCAGCTTGGTTATGTTAATCGCTTTGATGTTTCGGTTCCACGTAAGTTAAGCAAAAAAAACCTTCTTGACCATATTTCCACATGTGAATCTCCATTTAAATGTAGTGAAAACGGTTTTTTTGGTTTTTGGTGTTTTTTTTGTTTGTTTGGTTGGGTTTTTTTTTGGTGGTACGCGTGCCTCTCACTGCTGTGGCCTCTCCCATTGCGGAGCACAGGCTCCAGATGCGCAGGCTCAGCGGCCATGGCTCACGGGCCCAGCCGCTCTGCGGCATGTGGGATCTTCCCAGACCGGGGCATGAACCCGTGTCCCCTGCATCGGCAGGCGGACTCTCAACCACTGCGCCACCAGGAAAGCCCAAACGTTTTGTTTTTAAAACAAATTGCGTCGGGATGAAAAGTGGATACTGTACAATAATGTAGAATGGAAGAGCTCAGTGGGGCAAGTGAAATGAACCACCACCAACCACACCAAAGGCTGGTCTTCATCCAAAGAAGGTGATGTTGTGTATATGGTGGGATTGGAAGGGAGTTCTCTATTATGAGCTACTTCTGGAAAACCAAACGATTAATTCCAACAAGTACTGCTCCCGATTAGACCAATTGAAAGCAGCACTCAATGAAAAGCGTCCAGAATTAGTCCACAGAAAACGCATAATCTTCCATCACGATAACGCCAGACCTCATGTTTCTTTGATGACCAGGCAAAAACTGTTACACCTTGGCTAGGAAGTTCTGATTCATCCGCCATATTCACCAGACATTTGCACCTTTGGATTTACATTTATTTCAGTCTTTACAAAATTCTCTTAATGGAAAAAATGTCAATTCCCTGGAAGACTGTAAAAGACACCTAGAACAGTTCTTTGCTCAAAAAGATAAAAAGTTTTGAGGGACTTCCCTGGTGGTGCAGTGGTTAAGAATCCTCCTGCCAATGCAGGGGACATGGGTTTGATCTCTGGTCTGGGAAGACCCCACATGCCGCAGAGCAACTAAGTAAATGTGCCACAACTACTGAGCCTGCGCTCTAGAGCCCGCGTGCCAAACTGCTGAGCCTGCGTGCCACAACTACTGAAGCCTGCGCGCCCTAGAGCCTGCCTGCTGCAACTACTGAGCCCGCCTGCCGCAACTACTGAGGCCCATGTGCCTCGAGCCTGTGCTCTGCAACAAGAGAAGCCACCGCAATGAGAAGCCCGCTCAACAAAGAGTAACCCCCGCTTGCCGCAACTAGAGAAAACCCATGTGCAGCAATGAAGACCCAATGCAGCCAAAAACATTTTTTTTTAAATAAAAAGTTTTGGGAAGGTGGAATTTTGAAGTTGCCTGAAAAATGGCAGAAGGTAGTGGAACAAAGTGGTGAATACATTGTTCAATAAAGTTCTTGGTGAAAGTAAAAAATGTGTCTTTATTTTTACTTAAAAACCAAAGGGCTTCCCTGGTGGCGCAGCGGTTGAGAGTCTGCCTGCCGATGCAGGGGACACGGGTTTGTGCCCCAGTCTGGGAAGATCCCACATGCCGCGGAGCAGCTAGGCCCGTGAGCCATGGCCGCTGAGCCTGTGCTCCACAACGGGAGAGGCCACAACAGTGAGAGGCCCGCATACTGCAAAAAAAACCCCAAAAAACCAAAGGAACTATTTTGGCCAGCCCAGTACAAATGGCCAAGAAGCACATGAAAGGATGCTCAGTATCACTAGTCCTTAGGGAAAGGCGAATCCAAACCACAGTGAGGTACAACGTCACACTCATGATGGCTATAATAAAAAAAGATGATAAGTATTGGTGAGATATTGGCACATCATACGTTGCTGGAAGGAATGTATAGTGGAGCAGCCACTGTGGAAAACAGTGTGGTGATTCCTCAGAAATTAAACAGTTACCATATATGCACAGAACTTGTGCAGAAATACTCATAGCATCACTCATAATAGCCAGAAAGTTGGAACACCCAAATGTTTATCAGCTGATGAGTAAAGAAAATGTGGTGTGTCTGTATAATGGACTGTTATCTGGCCGTATAATGGACTGAAGTACTGATACATGGTACAACACAGATGAACCTTGAAAACATCACAATAAGTGTAGTGAAATAGTCACAAGGGAGCACGTATTGTATGATGCATTTGTATAAGATGCCCAGAATAGGCCAATCTATAGAGGCAGTGTATTAGTTTCCTGTAGCTGCTGGACAAATTCCCACAGACTTGGAGGCTACAGTCTCTGGACTCATGGCTTTGGCCTCTTGGCTCAAGGCTCTCCCCGGTGGTCATGTTTGCAGCCAGTAGTTTTACCAGCCTGTTTCCTGCCTGTTGACTTTGGGAGTCTGACACCCTTTTAAAATTTCATCCAGTCTCTCCCTTTTAGTCTAAACTGGCAGTGTTTCTGCTGGTATGACGCTTTAAACCGTGAATATGTGACATATTCATGCCATCAGACAGAAGGTTTCCCCACAGATGTTTCATCCCTGTAATTTCATCCCTATTCCTGGCATCTGTGAGACGACTGAGAGGATTCATCACATGCCTGATCTCTTTGGCACTAGCATAGTCTGTGCAACCACACCCTCAGCCTTCTCTCCAGAGCACACATTCCTACAGTGAATCTCCTAATTTTAGTGTTTCTTTGTAATCTGAATAGCCTGGGAATTTCCGAAACCAAGTCCAGTTTCCTTTATGCTTAACGGTTCTTCCCTCAGTTTCTTTCTTTACTCCCAATTTTACTGTAAGCAGCAAGAAGAAAGCAGGCCAGGACTTCTCTGGTGGCGCAGTGGTTAAGAATCCGCCTGCCAATGCAGGGGACACAGGTTCGAGCCCTGGTCCGGGAAAATCCCACATGCTGCGGAGCAACTAAGCCTGTGCGCCACAACTACTGAGCTTGTGCACCACAACTACTGAGCCCACATGCCACAGCTACTGAAGCCCACGTGCTCTAGGGCCCGTGCTCTGCAAAAAAGAGAAGCCACTGCAATGAGAAGCCCGTGCACTGCAACAAAGAGTAGCCCCTGCTCGCCACAACTAGAGAAAGCTTGTGTGCAGCAACAAAGGCCCAACGCAGCCAAAAATAAATAATTTTTTTTAAAAAAAGAAGAAAGCAGGCCAGACCTTCCACACTTTGTTTGGAAGTCTACTCAGCCAAATATCCAGGTTCATTGCTTACAAGGTCTGCCTTTCTCTCAACTAGGGTACGATTCAGCTAGACTTCTGGACACTGTATGACAGGGGTTCTCTGTGCTCTTGTTTCCAATCACACGTTCCTCTTTCCCCTGAGCCCTCACCAGAAACACTTTTAACATTCACCTTTTTCCCAGCATTCTGTTCCTGATGACATCTGTATTCTCTAAGATGACATGAGCTTTCTGACCAGCTCCTTTTCTTCCTTTGAGTCCTCAGTAACAGAGTGTTTACCATGCGTGTTCCCACCAACAGTATTCCCTGTGGCCTGGCTCCCTCTTGCCTGCCCCTTATTTCTTGTGAACCCTCTTGCCTGCCCCTTATTTCTTGTGAACCAGGTGTTCGATCAAAAGAGCACAGTATGCAGGGGTCTTGTTAGCAAGAAGGCATTGGAGGTGGTGCCTCATATTTGTATATATTGTATATATTTCTGGGTGTCTTGATTTTCCCACAAGGCCACAGTTGATCAGGAGTTGGGAGAGTGACAGTCTGACTCTTTTATGAAGTTTCCCATCCACTTGTCAGCTGATGATTCCATCATTTAACTGGGCGTTGCAAACTGGTACTTGTCCTGAATTCTGGCTTTTCTTCCACATTTATTAGATGGAATTGTCTTGCCAGGAAAGGTTTTCTTTCATCCACCAGTGCTACTTGGTTGCTTGAAACACAGCCTGTTCGGGACCGTCAGGAGTACTGACTGTCTTGTGGAATTGCTGCCCTTGGTACCCAGGGGCAAGTGCCTGGGGGTGGGGTGAGGCTGCTTCTCTTCCTGTGAGTGGTGTTGTGAGCATGGCTCTGCATCAAGCGAGTTTCAGGCCTTGCAGCCGTTCATTTTGATGTGTCCCCATTGGCTGCTCACAGGCACATTCCTGACCCCTTGGGGCCCCTGTCACAAACCCTTAGTCTTTTGTAGCTTGCTTGCATCTTGGCCCAGAATCAGCTGTTGCTCTAAGGAGCCCTGGTTCCTTTTCAAGGGTGAAATGGTACTTGAGGCTTGCAGTGTGGGCATGGGGCTGCTCACGGCTTCTGCTCTTTTTTGTGAACAGAGCTAAGGAGTCATATGTTTTTGAAACAACAACCTCAAAACCCCATAATTTCACATTGATATTTCCAATTACAGGGTTTTACTTTTATTTTAAACATGTATCTGCTCTCTTTTGTGAATATCTCGTCTTCTTATGTCATTGGCATAATTACTCTAAAATAGTTTCAGAATAAACAGACCAATATTAGCACTAATATTAGTAGCAAATAACAAAATGTGGAATGAAGTTCAAGATTTCTTTACAGCTCTGTGTGTACTTAAAATGTACCCCTTCCCCTAAGGACATATGGTTTTTTTGTTTTGTTTGCTTTTTGTTTTTTAAAATGATCAATCAAAAGAACTCTTTTCCCTATGATTCTGACACCAACTTGATATCAGCTCATATGTTTGGTTGGTTTTGCATTTTTAGGAATTGTACTTTTTTTTTTTTTTGGCTGTGTTGGGTCTTTGTTGCTGCACGCGGGCTTTCTCTAGTTGTGGTGAGCCGGGGCTACTCTTCGTTGCGGCGCGCGGGCTTCTCATTGCGGTGGCTTCTCATTGCGGTGGCTTCTCATTGCGGAGCATGGGCTCTAGGCACGCAGGCTTCAGTAGTTGAGGCTTGCGGGCTCTAGAGTACAGGCTCAGTTGTTGTGGCACGGGCTTAGTTGCTCCGCGGCATGTGGGATCATCCCAGACCAGGGCTCGAACCCGTGTTCCCTGCATTGGCAGGCGGATTCTTAACCACTCTACCACCAGGGAAGTCCTTGTACTTTTTTCTTTTGATTTGGCTTTGTCTTCAATTTGGTAAAAGATTACATACTTCCAATGTGAAAGCTGTATAACAAGGTGGGAAGTTTCATTTCCAGGCCACTTCCTGATACCTCTGGGGATTTAATTGTTGATCTGCAGCATTTCTTTTTGCAGGTATAAAGCAAATATACATGTTCAGATTCCCCGAATCTTATACAAAAGGTATAACAGTGTAGCATCTAGTGTGTGGCCTGTGGCATCTTACCTGGAGCATGTGTGTCCTTCCTGTTGCTCCCTCCACATCCATGAGGGGATTCGTCCTCCACCTTTGCTGTCAGGCCCTCATGCAAGACTTGTACAGGTTAGACAAAGTGTATAAACTGCAGGAAGCTTTTTTTCCCACATTTCTGTCTTCTCACCTGCAAACCAGCCCGCTAGTAGTACCTGCCTCATTGGGCAGTTGGAAGAATTGAGTGTGTTAATTATCTGTAAAGCATTCAGAGCTGTGCCTGGCCCGGAGTCAGTGCGGCGTGTGAGCTGTCACTGCTGTGCTCTGGCCGTACCCAGCCTGGATGCTTGTATTTTTGCTGTCAGGAGGGGGAGATGATAAAGGTGGAGTGAAGATAAGGGAGGTACACGCTCCTCGGCCCATTTCTGGGACTGTCCTGGAGTGGGGGTGCCTTGGAGCAGAAGAGGGGTCATAACCTCTCTGTCTGCATGGAGGCTGGGAACTCTCACGCCCAGGGAAGCCAATCTAGACATAGAGTAAGGCAGCTGCCCTGGGGAGTCAGAGGAGGATCAAATCAGCAGGCCTGAAGCACTCTACCCTTAACGTGCTGGGTGATGTATTTACCCACAGGAGCGCCCCTTGGTGACAGTGTGACTGACCACTCCCTGTGCCCGCTTCTCCTGTCAGGTGGTTGCTGCCCCCCTCTGTCCCCTTCAGGCCTCCTCATGCTGGTCTGGTCCCCAGAGCCTCTGCTGCACTGGGCTGTGGGCAGCCTCAGTGGGCGCAGGCCATGGATGCCTTGTGCCCACCTGGCTCCAAGCACTCGGTCCTGGTTCTGTGCCAAGGGCTTTGGGGACATGCTCCTGAGCCCCATTTACTGTATCTTGTGTCGGAGTAAAATATCTGGTTGCTGGTTTTGTTTTGTTTTGTTTTATAACTGAAGTATAGTTGATTTACAATGTTGTGTTTTTTCCTTACGGCAAAGTGATTCAGTTATACATATGTATATTTTCTATTATGGTTTATCACAGGATATTGAACATAGATCCCTGTGCTATACCTTGTTGTTTATCCATTCTGTATATAATAGTTTGCATCTGCTAACCCCAAACTCCCGGTCCATCCCTCCCCTAGCACCCCCCACCCCCGGCAACCACAACTCTGTTCTCTATGTCCATGAGTCTGTTTCTGTTTCATATATAAGTTCATTTATCATATTTTAGATTCCCCATATAAGTAATACCATATGGTATTTGTCTGACTTACTTCGCTTAGTATAACAATCTCTGGGTCCATCCATGTTGCTGCAAATGGCATTATTTCATTCTTTTTTATGACTGAGTAATATTCCATTGTATATATACATACTACATCCTCTTTATCCATTCATCTGTCAGTGGACACTTAGGTGCTTCCATGTCTTGGCTATTGTAAATAGTGCTGATGTGAACATAGGGGTGCACGTATATTTTTGAATTAGAGTTTTCTCCGGATATATGCCCAAGAGTGGGATTGTAGGATCATATGGTAATTCTATTTTTAGTTTTTTGAGGAACCTCCATACTGTTTGCCATAGTGGCTGCATCAGTTTACATTCCCACTAACAGTGTTGGAGAGTTCCCTTTTCTCCAAACTCCAGCATTTGTTGTTTGTGGACTTTTTAATGATCTGGTTCCTTTTTAAACCTGCTTCCTCTTGCTTCACCTTTTATGGAAGTAGAAAAAGCTCAACAAATTCTTTTAAGATTTCTCCAACCCAAAAGATGGCCAAGGCCTTACTGAGACGTCAGCTCTTGACCTGGCAAGCTCCCCGTCCTTGGCCACCTCATTTCGGAGCTTCCTTTAGCCCCCACTTTCCTTGTGCCCCACTCACCACCCTGTTGTCCTTCAAGGACCAGCCTGGTCAGGTGATCGGTGGGATCCTTTTCCTCCCAGAAATTTGTGGGGGGCATTGGGAGGGGGAGTGTTGAACACATCTCCCATGTGTCCTGTCCTTTGGTACCTGCCCCGTGGCCTCCCTGGGCCTTTACCCCACGTTTTCCTCTGCTGATTCCATGGCTGAGAAAACAGTGGTGGGTGAAGTTTGAGATCAATGAGGGCTGATGGGGGTTACAAAGTGTGCTTATGTTGTTAACATTCGTCTGAGGCCCCCTTTATGTGTTTCCCTTGGAGGTGTTCTCGTGACGGCAGGTTCACTGTCTGTCCCAGGCTCACGGGTTGTCCCCTGTGGTGGGTCCTGGGCTGCGGGGGTCGTCTCCTCTGGCTGCTGTTGAGTGGACTCAGTGTCATGGTGACTTAGGCGGGGGTCAAGTGAGCAGGCGGGGTGAAAGCTCTGCCCTTTCTGCCTGCCTTGCCAGAAAGATGGTCCAGCTTCTCTGAAATAAGATTTTAGTTACGAACATCCCTTCTTTGACCCCAAGACAAACTCACAGTAGTGATTTCCCTGGAACCCCTGGAGTGAGTGTCCTTGGTTACAAAGAGGACAAATGGTGGAAGGCAGGCCCTGCTGGGAGGTTCCAGAAACACAGCGAGAACCAAGAGGGCCCTGGGCAGTGGCCTTCACCTGCTTCCTTGAGCGGCACTGTGCCCTCTCCCTGGGCCGTGCAGTGAATTCAGATCAGTGGGAGCTGGGGAAAGCACAGCCAGGGCGCCCAGCCAGATTTGCATGCAAATATGACGTCAGCAGTGGAAAAGCAACAGGCCGGTGTGAAAAGCGAAAGTACTTTGGTACAAATGGAGCAAAGACAAAAGCGGCCCTCCTGTGTCTACTTCTGAGATGCCCTGTGACCCCGGGCCAGCCCCTCTGCAGAAAGACGGGTGCCTGAGCCCCCCCCCCCGTGACCCTCGCCAGGGTTTACAGCAGGGCGGGGGAGCAGCATCTTCTAGTGTCTTGGTACCTTCTTGGTTTTCTGTTTCTTTGTGCCTTTTGTTGTTCTGTGGTAGCCGAGCTCTGCCGGCCTTTCCCAGAGGGATGGATTCCAGAGGAGGCCGAGCCAAGCCAGACGAAGACAGACAGGGACAGACAGACGGGGATGGCTGCCATCCCTGCCTTCAGGAGGAACGCAGCAGGGCCAGGGCGGGAAGGGGTGTCACTCGGCCTAACTTCTGCGTCTGGGATTAAACTGCTTCCTGTTTTTGCTTTTAGGATGAATACCTTTCTCTCGTGGCCAGGCTCATTATCCATTTTCGAGACATCCGTAAGTAAAACATCACATCTCTGGGTGGTTGTGGTCGCCGTGAGAGCCTGGCCAGTCGCGGCCCCAGTGCCTGAGGCAGGATGTCTGTGGACAGCGCCTGCTTTCTGGGAAGTTCTTCATCGCTTCGCATTTGATTCCATGTTTCCCATCCTCCCAGAGCCTCAGCCTGAAACGTGCTGATTGTGGCCTAATGGAGATGTTAGTGTCCAAGTGGTCTGGGCTGGACTGCTCTTTTTGCTTGTCTGCTTAATCTCCCTTTTTGAAGGACTGCTGCTTTGATCTCTAGGCAGTTCCTGAATAAGCAAAGTCCACCCTGGAATAGACACTTCCTTCCCTGATGCCTGGTTTTTTTGACCCATGGAGGCTGGACCTGTGTTCCCGTCAGGCTGGAAGCTTCTGGGGCCAGCTTTCTCAGCGCCACCCTGCACTCCCTGCCCTGGTGAGGGCCCAGCCCCACAGCATCCCAGTTCCTCTTCTCCAGGGCTGCTCAGGGCCGCTGGCCGCTGCGTGGTGGGGGGTGGGGCGTGGTTACAGCCACAGCGCCTCCTGCCGGCCTGCAGTGGTGTGACCACAGGAGGCAGGTTCCTCCCACGCAGCCTGTCCATGGGGTGGCTGCTCCGTGTGGCTGTTGAGACAGCTGTGGCGTCAGCGTCACTCATCTCAGAGGGAGACATTGGGGACCCCAGAGTCCTTGCAGTGCCATTGCTTCTTTCCACACTAACTTTTTACCAGACTGGCTAGCAAGATGAACCTCACTTGATTTCACTTTCTTTGCTGTGTTTGGGAAGGGCCCATGGTGTTTGGAACAAGAGGAGCAGCCACTAGAAGCCTGGGGCATGAGCAGCCTGGCCACGACCCCGTCTGTACTGGCAAGGGCTCGGCCTTTCGGGCTGGCTGGCCCATTTGGGAGCTGGCCCTGGCACGGCAGTGCACAAAGCCCTTTGGCGGGGGCGCCCACAACTGCCTCACCCCCGGCAGAGGGTGGAACTGTTGTGGCAGTTCCCCGCCTGTCCTGGGGCTGGCTGGATCCGGCTTCTAACCAGCCTTGGACAGACTCAGTTTCCTCATCCAGAAAATGGGGATGCTGCCTCCCTAACCAGAGTGGGCTGAAAATGGAGGTGTTGTGGGCCCAACATAGATCCCTGAAGCGCTCTTGTTTGTGGCTTGGGGCCTGTGCTAAGAGCCCCGGCCTGGGAAGGAGGGAACTAGAGGAGACCCAGCACCAGCCTCCACCTGGGGGCTGTTCTCCAGGGCCCAGGTTGACCGTGGGGTGGTTCTGCACCCTCTCGCTCCTGGCCTCCTTGTGTGTCAGTGCTGCCAGGGGTGGGACACATACATGTATTCACACATGTTCACACACACACACACACACACACACACACACACACACACACACTCTGAAACTCTGAGGTATGTTTTGTCTAGTTTCTAGGCAGGGTCAGTTCACTGTTAGCAAATGACCTCTGGGCGAATGCCTTCAGCACTGACTTAGCGTGGAAATATATGGTTACGGAAATACTTTGTTTACTTTGGTTTTTTTTTTTTTCTTTTATATATAGATAACAAGAAATCACAAGCTTCTGTCAGTGGTAAGAGTTTCTCCTTTTGGAATTAAAGTTTTTCCCAACCTTGGCTACAGAGTAGCAGGAATGGGATGGTGGGTGCTGCGTGTGCCTGGGGTTAAGCTGTTACTGGAGGAGGAAGTTCCCGGAGAGACAACCTCGGGTTCCTGAGAACTGCCAGCTCCTGGCCCACCAGGCACCCTCCTCCTGGTGACCGTGGAGTTGGACGATACCACCCCATCCCATTCCTCCCGCAAAAAAAATGATGAAAACTCACACGATTATTGAATATTATCTAAAATTTTGAGCTCTCTGGGAGAGAACTAGTATGGTATAATGCTATGCTCAGCATAATAATCTGTAGTAGCATTTAGAGAATAACTATGAATTCACTTTCTTAAGTTACAAAGTTTCTTTGTAAGTTAAGAATTGTCATTCTTTTTTATTTTTTAATTTCAAGGTTTTATCTCATGGGAACCCTGTTGATTTAGCCTAGGTCTCGCTGAGTGAGCTGCCAGTGAAGGGGTTTAGCAGATCCCAGTGGCCAACTAAACTCTGACTGCCGGGCAGGGAGCCACCCTGGCGGGCTGTTTGTCTTACTGTCGGTGGCACATGCCGCATGCCCAGGCTTGCCTTGGCCGAGCTGGCTGCACCTGCCTGGGGTCTCTTGGCTTGTGCAGCAATTGTTGGCCAGCCAGGGCTAGGGGGTGGTGGTGGGGGTGGGTATCAAGAGTGCTTGGCCAGGAGAATGTGTGTGTTCACTCGGTTCTGTGTCAGGGTGAGCCGGCCAGGCCACACCTGCCTGCAGGTGGCTCTTTGCTGTTATAACAAGAGCCTCTGGCTCCTGCCCCAGGCCCTGGCATTACTCAGTTGGCGAGCATCTGCGGACCCCTCCCACACACCCTTGTTCTCAGGGGTCTTTCCTGAGAACTGCTCCTCATTGGGGTCCTGCCCAGACTTAGCAGAGATGGGCTTCTGGTGCACAAGGGGACTTGTAACCTCCCTGGGACATCTACTCCTGCCCCCGCTTCTCTAGCCCCAGGCTCGGCTTACTGTGAAGAGCCCTTGACCCTTGTTTTCTCTGGATTCCCAGCTGTGTCTCACCCAGCAGGAGGGGCCTATGGCCAGGATGGGTGGGGCCACCGCCTGCCACCGAGGGCTTGCTTGTCCCTTGGAGTCTGTCAGGACCTGGCATAGGCTAGGCTAGGGTGTGGGCTGTGCTCCCTGACCAGGAGGTGTCCCAGCCCCTGGGGTGTGGTATGCAGCTGGGCCGGGGCTTGGGGGACTCCCGGGACTCCGGCCGCTCACCATTTGGGACACTGAGGGTGTCGAGCCTGGAGGTGGGAGGAAGCGTGTGCCCGGGAAGGCCTTATGGCCCACGGAGCCTGGCCCGGTTTGGCGGACACTGCCCTGAGACGCTGCACCCTGTGCCCCGCAGACCCTATGAATGCGCTGCAGAGCCTGACTGGCGGGCCCGCCGCGGGAGCAGCCGGCATTGGCCTACCTGCTCGGGGCCCCGGCCAGCCCCTGGGCGGGATGGGCGGCCTGGGGGCCATGGGGCAGCCGATGCCACTCTCGGGGCAGCCACCTCCTGGCACCTCGGGGATGGCCCCCCATGGCATGGCCGTCGTGTCCACGGCCACTCCGCAGAGTGAGTACCACGCCTCTCAGAGAACCTGCTGCGCTCTCCACAGGCGGCGCGTTCTCTTCCCAGCCGGGGGTGGGGGTGGTGAGGGGGCGAGAGGAGCTGGGGAAGCTCCAGCCTGCTTTGCCTCCCAGAGGGCGAGGGACACCGAGGCCCTCTTGCCCAGGCTGAGGGAGGACTTGGAGGAGGATGGGGTGGCCTGGGACTCCATCCAAGGGGCTGTGCTTTGTAGTCAAGATAGAAACAGTTCCGTCTCAGGGTGTCCTCAGCCGTGAAGCCCCATCTGTCCCTTCCAGTGTTGCCCTGGCCCCAGGCCGCCCAGGCTGTGGCTCGCATCCTGATTCCCCTCCCGAAGGAGGCACCTGACCCTCCGCACAACTGCTCAGGCCAGGAGCAGGGTTGCAGCGCCGGCTGCCTCTGTCCCAGGACCCTCTTTTTTAAAAAAAATATTTATTTATTTTTGGGTGTGTTGGGTCTTCGTTGCTGTGCACAGGCTTTCTCTAGTTGCGTCGAGCGGGGGCTATTCTTTGTTGTGGTGCGTGGGCTTCTCACTGCGGTGGCTTCTCTTGTTGCGGAGCATGGGCTCTAGGCGCGTGGGCTTTAGTAGTTGTGGCACGCGGACTCAGCGGTTGTGGCTCACGGGCTCTAGATCGCAGGCTCAGTACTTGTGGCGCATGGGCCTAGTTGCTCCGCGGCATGTGGGATCTTCCCAGACCGGGGCTCAAACCCATGTCCCCTGCATTGGCGGGCGGATTCCTAACCACTGCATCACCAGGGAAGTCCCCCAGGACACTCTTGATGGACATTTATGCTTGTAGACTTTTATCTAATACTGCTAAGTGCTTCAGTACTTTTTTCCTCTTATGTAACTTTTTATTTTTGAAAATATGAAGAGCCACAGGAAGTTGCAGAATAGCACAGAGCTCCCATGTGCCCTTCCCCCAGCTTCCCCAATGAAAACATCCTAGTACATCACCAAAACCACGACAGTGCTGTCAACTCAGGCAGACTTTATTCACATGTGACCAGTCTTTGCATGCACTCTTGCGCATGCGCGTGCATGTGTGTGGTTCTGTGAGGTCTTATCACATATGGAATGGAGTTAGCACATGGAACCGTCACCACCAACAGGCTGTCCTGGTGCCTCCTAATAATCACACCCTCCCTCCAACCCAAAGCCCGGCAGCTGCTGATCTGTTCTCCGCCTTGGTAATTGTGTCATTTTGCGAATGTTACATAAATAGAATCATGCAATATTTGACTTGTTGAGACTGGCTTTTTTTCACTCCGCCTGACGCCCTTGGGAGCCTCTAGGTGGTGTTGGTAATTCCTTCCTGTTCGCTGCTGAGTAATATTCCCTGGACTGGCTGGGCCACGCACAGTTCACTTATCCGCTCACCCTTGAAGGACATATGGGTTGTTTCAGTTTGGGCTGTTAAACTAAAGCTGCTGTGAATGCTTGTGTACATGTTGTGGTGTTCCCATGTATTCTGTCTCGCGTCCCTCTCAGGAACCCTGTGACGAGGGCAGCCGCGGCCTTGAGCACCCTGTTCTTTGTTGGGTTCTCTGTGTCCGGGTCACCTTGCCCTTCTCAGAGGCCACATGCATCCTCAGTCCCACCCACTCCTGCACTGGCACCTTCTGCCCCCAGACACCCCCTTCCTCCCAGAGCTTCATTTCTCTTCCTTACTGATGTCTTGCCGTCTGACGCTTGGCTCAGTGGTTGGTTCTTCATCTCGAGCTCCCAGGTCCCCTCTTGTCAGCACACCTGTGTCTCTCTCTCTCTCTCTCTTTCTCTCTCTCTCTCTCTCTCTCTCTCTCTCTCTCTCTCTCTCTCACACACACACACACACACACACACACACACACACACACACACACACAGAGGCAGGGCGGCTTTCAGAAGGATGCTCCTTTTCATATTATACTCGGGTGTGCTGGTTGAATTTCTTTTTTATCACAAACTTAGATTTTATAATAAAAAATAGTTTTAAGCTGTATGAGTTTAGAATGTTTTGCAGTCTGACTCCTGAGACTGTCAGTTCAGCAGTGAAGCTTTGGTGGGCTGTCTTGCACCCTCCCTAGTCCAACCTTGGCCCACATCCTGTCTTCAGCTTCCGAGGGGCTTGGTCTCCTGTGTGGCACCAGTGGAAGTTAAAGTGGTCTCTACTCTCATGTCCTGCTGCTGCCTCTACAGAGACCCACCCTCCCTGCCTGTGACCTCTAGTGGCCTGGTCTACCTGAAATAAGTGTAGTGCTTGATGGGTAGTTGCTGCCCTTTTCTGACACCTCCAAACGCCACTGTGTGATGAAGGCTGCTTCGGACCTTAGTTCCACGCCCCCGGAGTGTAGGTCCTGGGTCAGAGGACTCGCAAAGGGCAGCCCAGAGCCTGCTGTGCATCTCCAGGTGACCTGGATTAGTCACAGGAAACACACACTGCTGACTGTGGATAAGGCTGGGGCTGAGGTACAGGATACTTTTAAACTCTATACTTTTTTGTTTCCTTGATGAATTTTATATCATGTGCATGTAGAACCTACTTTAAAAATAAGCCGTATTTCTGGCTGTTGCTGAGGAGCCCTCTCTCCTTCTGTGTAGACTGTGTTTTGGATTGTTGGGCTGGCAGAAGGTAGGGGCAGCTCTTTGCCCTGCTATGCCTTGGCACGCTGCAAGGTGGGGGAAAGCAATCCTGGGATCCCTCCGTCCAGGATTTGTGCCAGGGCCCTTGGCATCCCCCAGCTCCGCCAGAGCCCAGGGCAGATTGGAGGAGGGTGCTCCCAGTTTAGGCCTGTGAGAATTGCAGATCAGGGTCAGTCATTGAGCACACAAAATCAGCAGGCATGGAAGGAAGCAGACACACCTCAAGGAGGAGCAGAAACAATCACCAGATGTGGGGACGCCCCGGGACATAGCCATTGTTAGATATGGCCTTGGGGTGCTTAAAAAAATAAAGGTTGGACTTCCAAATGAACGAACACTGTGATACTGTATCAGGAGTGACCAAATAGATTTGAAAAGAAACAAAGTAGAACTTGTAGAGACGAGAAGTAAAGTCATTGAAAGAGGAAAGTGTGGATGAATAAACAGATAGATACAGCTGAAGAAAGAGTTTGAACTAGAAGCTACATTTGAAGACGTTACCTAGAACGTAGCCTAGAGAAGAGGCCTCAGGAACAGGAGGGTGAGAAACGTGGAGCATGAAATCAGGAAGTCTGACGGGCATCTAAGTGCAGATGGAAGCACAGAAGGTGTGAGGAGATGATGGCCGATGAAAAGCCCAGTGGACCACGCAGGTTAAATAAGGCATCCATGCCCCAACCTGTTGTGAAACAGCAGGACACCAAAGGCCAGAAGACTATCTCAGAAACAGCCATTTCTGTCAAGGAGCGAGAAGCAGACTCAGCAGACTCAGTGATGGAGTCAAGAAGACAATAGAGGTTGTTAGAGCCCTGAGCCCAGAGCTGCCAACAAAGCCGAGGAGACCTTCACTAAAAGTTTTTAAGGGCATACTTTTTTTTCCCCTCACCATTTCCTCTTACCTCTCAGACCATCCTTCCCAAGATGCCAGGTGTAAATGGGAGAAGAAACATTTTCCATATAAGGGCATAAACACGCACAAATCTAAGGTAGTGATTCTAAGCGATTTTGCACCCTGGTGAGTGTTTGGCAATATGTGGAGACAGTTTGGCTGTTACAGCTGGTGGCGGGCGGGGGGGGATGCTGCTGCTGGCATCCAGTGGGCAGATGCCAGAGATGCTGCTGAGCATCTTCCGTGTACAGGGCAGCCCCCACAGCATGGTGTTGTCTGGCCCAAGGTGTCAGGAGGGGCAAGGCTGGGAATCCTTGGTGTAAACAAAAATTACCTCTGTAAAATAATCCTTAGAGCTACCCTCTACAGGTTCTGAGCACTGTTTTGGGTCTATAGTAGATTATTTAATTCTGAGTCCAATGTAGGGGTATGTAGTATAGCTGAGGAAACTGAGACAGAGCAGTGACAGAGTTGGGATTTGAGTCCAGGTGTCTGGGTCCGAGGCTGTACCCCTGGCCTTTATTCTATCCTGCCTCTTAATATAAGTCTGCTGTGTGGGCATAAGAAGATAAACAGGGACCATACCAAATGGAGTCAGGAAGGGCAAATATCAAGGATATCAGGTCTATCGTGTGCATGTAAAACCTACTTTAAAAAAATGTTTAGAGAGGATTCTAAGGTCCTCATATTTGGGAAAGAGGTTTAAATGTGGATAAACTTTATACTTTGTTAAATTAAATATGCATGATAAAATTGTAAAAGTCGTTGCTAAAACAGTAGAAATAGTTTGTAAATTCCAAATCCATAAGAGAAAATGGAATGAGACAGAAACAACAAACAAAAATCCAAACGAACAAAAATCAACCCAGTCCTCCAACAAAATAGAATTCAGAAGAGGAGAAGAAAAATGTCCATTATACCTCAATAAAGCTCAAAAAAAAGAGGAAACTTAGAAGGGGAAAGACAAATACAAATAAGTTGAAAACCGTAAGTAATCACAGTAAAAGTGAAGGGATAGGCTTTCCTGCTGAGACTGAATGGAAACGTAAGGAGAGGGTACAGCTCTTTAATCCTTACAGGAAACACACCTGAAATAGAAGATGCAAAAAGACTTGAAAATAAAAGTTGTGTTGGGCAATTTCCCCTCCCAGTTACTGATAGTTAACCAGACAAAAATAATGAATTTAGAGAGGAGTTGAAGGATGTAGTGAGCAGCTTCGTCTAAGCCTGTGGGTGGGAAATGTGCTCACAATGGGTCCTGCATGGATGTACTCCCCACCCTGACGCTCTTCAGAAATTGTGCTGAAGGAGAGAGCCAGTCCTTCTGTGTGGCTTAAAAATGGCAGAGTCATTAGAAATGGAGGTCACCTTAGTAGCTGGTGAGGCATGGCACCACAAGGGCTCCTGTGGTGTTGGAACTGTGCCAGGTCTTGACCTCCATGGTGGCTGAATCTTGCCAGGTGAGAAAATTGTATAGAATTTAAACTACACACTCAGGCAAATGGGCACACATTCTGATTGTGTTATGGCGTTATACAAAGTGCTGCTATTGGGGAAAACTGGGCAAAGTGTACAAAGTGTCTCTGTGTTCCTCCTTTTCATCTTTATTGAAATATAGTTCATGTACCCATATTCACCCACTTGAAGTGTACTGTGCAGGGGTGGTCAGTGCACTCACGGCATCAATTTTAAAACATTTTCATCACCCAGAGACTGGATCACTGAAAATCTTGTGAATGATTGTTTTTTTTAATTTATTTGTTTTTAATTTTTTGGCCGCGCTGCGTGGCTGATGGCATCTTATTTCCCCGAGCCCGGATTGAACCCATGCCCCCTGCAGTGGAAGCATGGAGTCTTAACCACTGGACCACCAGGGAAGTTCCTGAATGATTGTTTGTATCAGCATTATTTATAACTACCAAAAAGTGGAAACAACCCAGATGTCCATCAGCTGATGGACAACACAAAATGTGGGAAATCCATATAGTGGAGTATTATTCGGCAACAAAAAGAAAGGGAATACTGATCCGTGCCACAGTGTGGGTGAACCTTGTAAACGGGATGCTGAGGGGAAGGAGCCAGTCACAAAAGATCCCAGTTGTGAGATTCTGTTGATACGAAGAGTCCAGAGCAGGTGGTTCCATCGAGACGGGAAGCAGATCACTAGTTGCTGGGTCCCAGGCCTCTTGGCTGGCCTGTTCTTTCCTGTTCATTACTACTGTGATTCACTCTATAGTAAGTTCCGTCCTGTCATCGTCACCCCTGTCCCTCCCGCACTGGCGGGGGCGGCGCCTTCCCCGCTGCACCCAGTGCGAGTTCCCCGACCCGTCTGTCTCCAGCCCAGCTGCAGCTCCAGCAGGTGGCGCTGCAGCAGCAGCAGCAGCAGTTCCAGGCACAGCAGCAGGCGGCGCTGCAGCAGCAGCAGCAGCAGCAGTTCCAGGTGCAGCAGAGTGCCATGCAGCAGCAGTTTCAGGCCGTGGTGCAGCAGCAGCAGCTCCAGCAGCAGCAGCAGCAGCAGCATCTGATCAAGTTGCATCATCAGAACCAGCAGCAGGTACTAGACGCCATCGTTCTGGACCCTGGCCTTCTCCAGGGCCCTGGAGCCTGGGATGAGAATGAGTGGGCCTACTGTGTGCCGGGGGATGGATCAGGTGGCTCCTGGTGCAGGCAGTTCATGTGAGAGTCTGCCCAGGCCAGAGTGAGGCTACCCTCTGCTCGTAGCACAGCCTGGACCACCCCGTGGGTGTGTGTCCTCTGAGCACACACAGGCCTCCTGACCTGTCCCTGAGTGTTCCAGTGTCTGGACGCGGCACTAATCGAGCCCTGCCTAGTGTCCCGCAGGGGTGGCCATGTCACATTAGGAACCCTGCTTACAAGAAAACCTTTTCTCACGCACATGCTCTGCAGTCAACGCCCTGATGGGTTAAGTGTCTTTGTCAGGCCTGTTGTGGGTTAAGGGAGGGAAGCCCTGAAGGACCCCCTGCTCTTTCCCACCTGCTCCAGGCCTTGGCTTATGCCTGCTTTTCCCGAGGCCCCTCCTGGATCTTGGAAGCCCCTCTCCCAGGGCTGACAGTGAATCTTCAGTCCCGCTTTTTTTTTTTTTTTTTTTTTTTTTTTTTTTACCCATGTCCCCTGCTTTGGCAGGCAAACTCAACCGCTGCGCCACCATGAAAGCCCCAGCCCCACTTTTCCTCCTCATCCTGAGCCTGGTCCTGTGACCACTCTAGGGACCAAACAGGCATCCCTGGAGAGGCTTTGGAGATCTGCGGTCAGCTGAACCTTGCCCGGCTTCTCTGGGTCTGCGCCTATATGTGACGCCTTACCAAGCCCTCCAGACCCTTCCCTGGACCCTTCTTTTGTCCTCTCAGGCCTAGAGATGGGCCAGCATCTGGTGGCCAGGGCACAGGTGCACGCTTGGTGCCCTCGGTGTCCCTCTGCCTCCCGGGAGAGCATCCTGGGCAGACTTCCCAACACAGGATTCCAAGGCCGGAGAGGTGATGGGTGCTGCTTGTTCCACCCCAGATGCAGCAGCAGCAGCAGCAACAACTACAACGGATGGCACAGCTGCAGCTGCAGCAACAGCAACAGCAACAGCAGCAGCAGCAGCAGGCTTTGCAGGCCCAGCCGCCAATACAGCAGCCCCCAATGCAGCAGCCACAGCCTCCCCCCTCACAGGCCCTGCCCCAGCAGCTGCAGCAGCTGCATCACCCGCAGCACCACCAGCCACCACCGCAGCCCCAGCCGCCGGTGGCCCAGAACCAGCCATCGCAGCTCCCGCCTCAGTCACAGACACAGCCTTTGGTGTCGCAGGCTCCGGCCCTCCCCGGACAGATGCTGTATGCCCAGCCGCAGCTGAAACTCGTGAGTACTCAGGGCTCGCACGGCCGGGGCTCTTCTGGTGTCTCCTGTGCTGTCGGCGGTCTCTGGGGCGCCCTGGCTGTAGATGGAAGGTCCTCTTCTTCCAGCACCAGGACTCAGGTGGCCCTGCCCCCTGCCGGCCCGCACATCCAGATCAGCAAGGGTGCGTGCATTCTGCCAGCTGCTGCATCCAGTGTGCGACACCCCTGCTCCCGGGTGGCACCTTGTCTTCCGAGCAGCATGGCTGATTCGGTGGTAGCCACAGGCATTGTAAGATTGTGGATGATTAGATGGATGGCAACATCCATCTTCTCACTGTTGGGGGGGGGCAGTGTACCACCTTCCCTGGGTGTCCACGGTGGTCTGCTGACCACTCAGTTCTGTTCTGAGCAGAGATCATGACCGTATTTTTGAGGGGGGTATTGATGTAAAATACTGTTATTTTCAGTCTTATGCATCTGTGTAAAAGCAGAACCAGTCAGTGACATTTACATGAAAGACAAAATATTGTACTGAGTCAAGGGTAGCTGTGTCAAGGGGCCATTTAAATGTTTTTTCAACTCACTTCCTTGGTTTTTGTGGCCTTTTCTATTTGCTGTTCATTGGGTGAAGTGGGGATATGGGCCACACCTGAATCGAGTAGTGGCTGAATAGTAAGCCCCACAGGTGCAGGCTGGAGGTCTGGGGAGGGTCTTGAGGAAGGTCACACCTGTCACCTGGTTTCCTTTGAGGAGTCAGGGCTCAGAGTGGGGTTCTTGTAGACCATCAGCGTGCTCTGCTTGCTGCGGTAGCTGGTGGTGACGGCTGTGTGGGGGTGTCCCATTGGGGCAGGCGTCTCGCCAGGAGAGACAGGGCTCAGCTGTGCTGACTCAGAGCCAGGCTGGCGTGGACACTTTTGATGAGCCGTGGGATAAGGGACAGCCAGTAGCGGGACATCAGCCAGGGAAGTGGTGGCAAGCCCATCCCCCTTCTCAAGGAGAGCTTAGAGACTCCGGCTCCCACAGACAGACGTGGAGGTGCTCTGCCCTGTGCCCTGGTGGCTCCAGATTGCTGCTCCCTTCCTCCTCAGGTCCGGGCTCCGATGGTGGTGCAGCAGCCGCAGGTGCCGCCCCAGGTGCCGCAGGTGCAGCCCCAGGTGCCACCGCAGACAGCAGTGCCGACGGCTCAGGCCTCCCAGATAGTGGGTCCCGGAGTCCAGGTGAGGGCCCAGAGCCAAGGCTCTGGAGGCGCCGGCCAGTGCATGTCCCCCGCGCTATGGTGAGGGTCCTGGTTGGATCAGGGCCTGTCCCTGGGGACCTTGGGTGAAACCCCGCTCGGCCGTGTCTGGGCCCCTGGCTTCACAGGGCACAGACTGTTCCCACCTCCCGTGATGCCCCACATCTTCCCTCTTCCCTTCTCCTCCAAGAGGGCATTGGTGAGAGCATCATGATCTCTTCTTGCCTCAGCCCTGAGGATGGGGCTGGGGGGATAGTAGCTCTCTAGAAACTGGGAAGAGCACGAGGACGGTGGCATGTGGCTCTGGTGGTCAGCACAGACTTGTGCCATGGCCCCTTGCCCTGCTGACTTGCAGGGCTCACCCCTGTGTGGCACGTGTGGCACATGTGGCCCAGGTCCACCATGCCCACCCTCCGCAAATCAGATGTCGATGGGATGGAGGAGACCTCCCGGCCTTGCCTAGTAGAGGCCACAGCCTCCTTGGTGTCTGGGGTGGGAGGCTGGGCCTCATGACTTCTCCATAGACGCCCGCCTCACCTATGTCCAGTCCCCGGCCTTGGTTCCTCCTGTCTCCACCCAGCAGTGGCAACACTGATAGTCTGGCTCAGAAGAGTGTTGGCTTTAGACAGAGCCGATGTGCTATTTGATGTGGTGAGACCCCAGGGGCGACCCGGCCACCCCGGTGCTGTGCAGCACTGGGCTGCCATGCCGAGTGTCCCTGCCAGCTCCTGCCCTGCTCACTCCCCGAGTCCGTTGAGCTCCCTGTCTGGGGCACTGGACCGTGTGGTAAGCACTGCTGGGATGCCGTGTGTTCCCTTAGCATTGGCGGGAGGCTCAGAAATGGTCCTTCCTGGTCCCCGCCACATGGCTGGAGTCCGTGGGAAACACACCGCTGGGGGGAACTGTGGCGTTTGGAGGTAGCTCTTGGTCACTGCGCCACATCACCAGCTTGCCCACCTGTGGTATTATGTGCAACAAACCATGGACATCATGTCTGTAGCTGGGGCAGGGCTGGAGGCCTTGTATGACAATGTTGGCGTCCTCCTCTGCCACCACCCTGTGTGTCCCAGCCTCGTCCCCAGGCCTCCTGGGGCTCTCTGCTCTCGGTGTCCTGTGCAGAGTGTGGTCAGAGTTGGGATGGCGGCAGCGGCATGGAGTGACTGCCCAGCCGGTGGAAGCTGCTGCCCTTGCTGCCTCTCAGGTCTGGTAGGAGAGTGGGAGGCTTGGCCCTCTGACCTGGCAGCTTCCATCCTGAAGCAGAACTTCCCTTTTCACCCCAGTTCTTGGTGTTTGGGAAGCGAGCAGCCGAAGAGTTGCCGTCTTCCAATGGTCCAGGCCCCACCTGCTGGTTCGTAGCTTCTCGCTTGGGTAGGTGGACTCCCTGCAGCTTCCTGGGCGCCCATCACTCTCCTACAGTGGCCGAGGGGGATGTGCTCCATTCCCCATGCCGACCCCTTGGCTGTGCTTCCCTTCCTGGTAGTCACATGCCTTTGCTTCTGCTGGAGGTCCCAGTCCAGCCCGCGTGGGGCTTGGCCGTGGGCTTGATCACCTTGAGGGTAACCTTGATTTGTAACCTTCTGCCCCCTCGTGGAGCACGGAGGGCTGACAGCCGGCAGGGCTGAGGCAGGCGTGGGCTCTTCTCCCCAGGTGGGGACTCGGGTAGCCGGGTGGGGAGGAGGCGCCACCACTCATACCTGCGAGCGGGTTTGGTTTTCTGAGGATGTACCTTCAGGGTTTATGGGAGGGGTGTCCACCCCCTCCTGAGTGAGAGGCCAGCCTTGGGCAGAGTGGAAGTGAGGCCTCACCCTGCCTGCGGGGCCGCACTGTGGGTTCCCAGGTCTGGCGCAGGTATGTGTGGGGTGCTCGTGCAGGTCCCTGGGGGCCAGTTTGGCTGCCTTACTGTGTGGTTCTAGCAGCAGTGGGGTTCCCAGGGTGCGAGGAGACCCCTGAGGGAGAATCTCTGGATTCACAACCTTTTTTTGCAACCTCGGTGGCAACAGTGGACAAGACAAGGCTACAGATATTCTGACCCCAAAACTAGAAAACAGGTGGTGGCTGTAGAAGGTGGGAGAGGTTGAGGGGAGTATAAGCAAGGGAAGCATTTCAAGCGGGAGAGCCTGCTTGGCTTCTTTTCTTTCCGGTTCTCTAGGATTTTGTGTGTGGCTTCTTTCTTTTTCACGTTACAATAGAAGTAAAAGGTTGTCCTGTAATTAGAGTCCCTTGGTCAATGTTGCCTTCCGTGGCTGTGCGCTGTTCCTCT
Organism: Neophocaena asiaeorientalis asiaeorientalis; assembly: GCF_003031525.2. Taxonomy (NCBI): domain Eukaryota; kingdom Metazoa; phylum Chordata; class Mammalia; order Artiodactyla; family Phocoenidae; genus Neophocaena; species Neophocaena asiaeorientalis. The sequence goes on from NW_020175053.1 coordinate 6,953,925, forward strand.
TATGAACGTATCCTGCTGTCCTTAATTATTGTCTTGTTCTCGGATCCTGAGGTTACTTCTGGTTTTTTGCTGTTAGCCGTGGTGCATGGCAGGTCCTGGACTGTTTGCTGACATTTCCCAGAGTGACTCATGGGGGCATTTTGAGGCTCTCGATCGTACCAGCTGGTCACCTACCAGGAAGTCGACACATACGTGTGGGGCCCACGCATTTGACCTCAGAACGCGGGGTCCAGTGTTGCAGTGTGTGAAAGAGGTGCTGGGATGGGGGCCCAGGTGGCGGCCCCCAGGCCTGGTCTCTCAAGTCTGCCCTCTCAGAGCAGAGGAGGGGGCCTCATTGTGCACTTGGTGGTGCTGGGGCCTGATGGGTGGTGATGGCTCACAGCCCAGGCTGGAGTTTGGGATTTGGGTGTTTCAGGAAAATCAGTGAACACTGTTCTGTATGCCTGGCTCTGACATTAACTCGTGTAGATGAGAGAGATGTCCCCGTCACATCCCTGTCCAGCGGGGCGCTGGACTAGGACTCAGCGGGAGAGCCACACCCCATGATGGCAGGTGAAAACCAGGACAGGATGCGTCTCCATTTCCCAGCAGCCCCTGTGCTTTGGTCTTCCTGCTTCCTATTCTTCCAGCATTCGGAAGCTTAGCTGTCATTCTCACGTTACAGACCCCCTTCCCTGATGTGTGTGTGTGGAACAGTGTGTGGAATGGGCTGAGCACACCCTGCGCCCCCTCCTCTCCCACTGGGCCCTCCACCATGGCTGCTCGGGGCCTCCCTGGGTGGGTGTGTGTTGGGAGGAGGAGTCGTGGCCTGGCTCGTCCAATACTGTAGACGTCTGGTGTGTCTCGTTAGGATCTGTGGTCAAGAGAAAACCAGCTTTCCACCTCGGGAGCTCTGTGACCAGAAAACCAGTCCACAGAGATCAGAGTCAAGCTTTTCATTCCTGATGACTTTGTTTCTTCTGGGAAGAAATAGCGCCTCTTTCACACCACCTGAGTGCTTCTGGGCCTCTCTTGCTCTGGAAGGAGCACTGTTGAGCTGCCACGGGGCTCACAGCTGGGCACCCCGAAGTGCAGGGTGGCGCCGGCCAGCTGTGGCCTTTGGGTGCTATCAGCCACACCCCGGGTGCAGGCAGGGGAGCCCAGCACAAAGCGTGCTCCACGCACTGACATCCCACTTAGCATCTGGTAGGGTGGGTGGTGGGCTCTTCAGGCAGCGCTCGAGTTTCGACAGACAACAGGAGGACGACTTCCTGGCCCACACACTGGAAGTTCTTTTGTTGGTGTGGCTGCAGGACTGTCCACTCCCAGCTCTGCATGAGGGCTGCCTCGCACCCACAGCTATTGCTGGGGTCATGTTGGCATCTGCTACTGTCTGGGTCACCCCTGGCTTGCAGTGCCTGCTGCATGCGACCTGTTGGTGAGTGTGGGACACGCCTGTGATGCCAGGGGTCTCCCCGCAGACCTTTCCCCTGCCTTGGAGCCCTGCCCTGGCAGACTGCGTGGACGTCAGCACCGCCCTAGCCTCACAGATCAGCTCATCCTCCTGGGGTAGATGTTTTGTTTCCCATGGATCACCCTGCCTCCTTTCAGAACCTGGCTGGGTGGTTTTCATTTAGTTTCATCATCACATTGTGAACACGTGCAGGCCCTGCTCCAGTGCCATGTCCAGCCTCGGTGTGCAGAGTGAGGGGGGCAGGCTAGAGTCAGTCTGCAGAATTGGGCAGGCTGGGAATGGAGGGTGGGGTGTGAGCTGGGCTCCAGGAAGCAGGCTCCGGAGGTGATGTTCAGTGCACAGGAGGTTGCTGGGGTGTGGGGGAAGCTCTGAGTGAAGCTGACAGGGCCTTTGGGGTGGCCCCCGTGTGGCAAGCGGCTGGGCCTTTGTGCACTGTCCGCAAGCTCTGGGCAAGGCTGCTCTGCAGGGCTCATTCCGGGGCCGCTGGGCACAGGGCTGGCGGGCAGCTGTCTCCCCGAGCCGTCCGCGCTGCCAGAACTGGCATCTTGTGCCTCTCGGGTGGAAAGTAGTTACTTCCACACACCGTCGATCTTAGTCCTGGGTGTGTGATTTCCTCCCTCCGCGTTCTCGGATGAATATGGCATTGTCCTAGTGATGACAGCGGGATGGGGGCCCCGCTGTGTCTGCCCTGACGAGGACTGCAGGGAGAGCCTGCTGTGCAGAGAAGGGAGCACGATGCCAAGCTGCTCCCCTCTCCCCTCTCCCAGTGGGGTCTGCTGGTCCCACAGGGGCTGCTCGGCTGCCAGACCACAGAACCCCAGGCCAGGTGTGCTGGCAGGGGTGACAAGGGGAGGCTTTGCTCCCGTCAGGCAGGCACAGGTGGGACACAGAACAAGATGGAGGCGTCCCCACTGCCCTGCAGCTGGGCTTGACCTTGGTGCTGTCAGAGCTGGGGCTGCCTGTGGCCTGAGGGATCTTGTTGAGGTTTGTGGGACGGTCCTGCCTGTCATAGAGCGCAGCCCTCACTGCCATTCCATGCCCACAGGCTCCCACACTCACGAGGCAGGGACCTGGGGGTGTCCCATCGCAGCCCAGAAGCCCCCGCCAGGAGCAGAGGGCCACCCAGCCCGGCCCTTCTGCCAACGTCTTGGCCACTGTGTGCTTGCGTGGGCACCCACGGGTGGGGGCGTGTGCCCATGTTTGTATTTGAGAGGTGGGGCATCAGAGGAAGACCAGGGTATGTGGCGAGGCTGCGAGAGAGAAGGGGCTTGTGAGTGGGGAGTGGTGGTGGTGGGGCGTGGGGCAGGTGAGCAGGCTGAGCCCCTCCCCCCCAGGTCAGCCAGAGTGGCCTCACCATGCTGTCGTCACCGTCGCCGGGCCAGCAGGTGCAGACCCCGCAGTCGATGCCCCCTCCCCCGCAGCCGTCCCCGCAGCCCGGCCCACCCAGCTCACAGCCCAACTCCAACGTCAGGTAGGCCCGGCCCGTGCCCCTCCCCACTTGGCTTGCAGGCCCAGGCTCATGGCCGCGCTCCCTCTCGCTCTGCACAGCTCCGGCCCTGCCCCGTCCCCCAGCAGCTTCCTGCCCAGCCCTTCGCCGCAGCCCTCCCAGAGTCCGGTGACGGCGCGCACCCCGCAGAACTTCAGCGTCCCCTCCCCAGGACCTTTGAACACACCTGGTAAGTCGGACCCAAGGCGGGCACAGTCCGGGGCCCTGCGAGGTGAGGGGCTGACGACCCTTCGTGGGCTGGGGCCGTGCTCACTGGGCCGTGTCCCGCAGTGAACCCCAGCTCCGTCATGAGCCCCGCGGGCTCGAGCCAGGCCGAGGAGCAGCAGTACCTGGACAAGCTGAAGCAGCTGTCCAAGTACATCGAGCCCCTGCGCCGTATGATCAACAAGATCGACAAGAACGAAGGTGGGGGCCGGGCGGGCGGGCCGGGGGCAGGGCCTACAGACGCCCAGGCCCTTGTCTGAGTGCCTCCTTCTGCCCCAGACAGAAAAAAGGACCTGAGTAAGATGAAGAGCCTTCTGGACATACTGACAGACCCCTCCAAGCGGTGAGCTTTGCCCCTAGGCCCATGGGGGGAGGATGGTGCTCAGCCCACACCTCACAGAGGGTCCCCAGCTGCTTGGCTGGCCTACCCTGTGGCCCTCAGAGCCCTGCCTCACTGGGCTGCTGGCCTTGATGGGCTTCAGTCTGACCTGCAGCCCTGCCCCTGATTTGCTGGTGGCCTTGGGCAAGTGACTGTTTCTTAGTTACCCCATCTGCAAAAGGGGCAGCTGAGCTCGAAAGCGCTGGCTGTGGGAGGGAACTGGGACGGTGTCTGAGAAGCACTTGGAAGGCAGAGGACACGCACTCATGTCCTTTCCCTTGCCCACTGGCCGTGGGGCTGCTGAGCACCAGAGCTCAGCCAGCGCCACCTCCTGTGCATGGACTGGCCTTGGGATTCCTGCCCTCTCCCCAGGCCTTGGCTCAGGCCAGGCTCCCCTTCCAGAACTTCCTCCCTGTTCTACTCATCTGGGCAGAATGCTGGGCACTGAGGAATGGGCCTGTTGGCGGTGGACGGCCCTCCAGGCCCTCATTGGGGTCATCGGGATGGGGGGCAGGGACCTGGCCTCTGTCTTTCCCCTTGATCCATCACATGCGTGCCTTGTTCTGCCAGCCAGGACCAGCAGCTCCTGGGTGCGGGGCCATCTTGCCTTAGACTCTGGGTCTGGGAACAGCGGGTGGGCTGGCTGGGGTTCCTGGGGAGGGTTCTGGTGGCCCAGGCCTCAGGTCTCGCTCCATCCAGAGGAGGCCAGACGGTCAGTGGTTGGGATGAGAACATGAGAGCTGCCGGCTCCCCTGTCCTCCCACGTGGAGAGTCAGCCACATCTTCTCCCCTATAGGTGCCCTCTGAAAACGCTGCAGAAGTGTGAGATCGCCCTGGAGAAACTCAAGAATGACATGGCAGTGGTGCGTGGGGTGCTGTGGCCTGGTGGTGTTGGTAGGGTCGCAGGCATCTCTGGGGAGGTCAGGGCTCACCGCACAGTGACTCGGAACCACGAGCTAGAAAGAGCCTGCAGTCAGAGGTGGGCAGGGGACTGTGCTGCTCAGTCTGGGGACCCTGCCCAGGAGTCCTCTTCCAGGTCAGGTCTGCAGTGTGGGTGGGGTGAGAACATGGGAGAAATCAGCCTCTGGGTGCGGGCCCATGGGTGCTTCCTTCCCCCACAGGTGTGAGGGTTCTCATGCCCAAGGCCAGGCCCAGGGGGAGTAGAGTGTGTCCAGGATCATCTATCCTTGTCTGCAGGGGTGGAGGTGGTGGGGGAGCCAGGAGGTCTGGCTGTGAGTGAGGATGAGGACCTGGGGTCTGGAAAGCCACCCCAAGAGTGGGCTGCTGACCCTGCTGTCCTGTCCCAGCCCACGCCCCCACCTCCCCCGGTGCCGCCAACCAAGCAGCAGTACCTGTGCCAGCCACTCCTGGATGCCGTCCTGGCCAATATTCGCTCACCTGTCTTCAACCATTCCCTGTACCGCACGTTCGTGCCTGCCATGATGGCCATACACGGCCCCCCCATCACGTGCGTACTGCCCAGGGCTTGGTGGGCGGTGGGTCCTGGGCCATGGCCTGGCCAGCGTGGTCAACACGGCTTCCTCCCCCAGGGCCCCGGTGGTTTGCACCCGGAAGCGTAGGTTTGAAGAGGACGAACGGCAGAGCATCCCCAATGTGCTCCAGGGGGAGGTGGCCCGGCTAGACCCCAAGTTCCTGGTGAACTTGGACCCTTCTCACTGCAGTAACAACGGCACCGTCCACCTGATATGCAAGCTGGGTGAGTGCCGGGGGTGGGGTGGATCAAGAATGAACCGTGACTGGCAGCCTCAGGCTCTGCCACTGCCCAGGACCACCTGCTCATCCCCAAGCCCTGGGCCCTCTCGAGCCTGCCCCCGTCCTCCTTGGTCCCTACACGCTCCTGGCCCAGGAGTCGCACTGGGGGCTGGGCCCTGAGCCTGCACACTCTCACCTCTCCCCCACGTGCAGGGAAGCCCCCTCCCTCCTGTCCAGCTGCGACTCTGCTCACCTGAGGCCCTGGGGAGACGGGGAAGCTCGGGAGTCAGGGGCCTCAGCTCTGCAGCAGCCTCACCAGGACCTCTGGGGCCTGGAGGGTGCAGTTGGGGAGCAGGGCTATGATGAGGGGCAAGCCTGGTCACAGGTGCGGCCTTGTGTGTTGCAGATGACAAGGACCTCCCCAGCGTGCCACCGCTGGAGCTCAGCGTGCCTGCTGACTACCCTGCCCAGAGCCCACTGTGGATCGACCGGCAGTGGCAGTACGGTGGGTGACTGAGAGGATGGGCCACCAGGCTTTCCTCCATGTGTCCCTGCCCTGCTGAGGCCCCCTCTTCCCCTTCCTCCTTGGTGGGCAGGAGCAGATTGCCCCTCAGTCACATGGAAAGAGAAGTGTCTCTGACCCCATGGTGTCCCTGCAGCTCCAGGGCAGCCGTGTTCCGGGGATGAGGGATGAGCAGGCCCAGTGGCTCCTGTGGGCCTCTTCAAGGCTGACTGGGGGGCACACATGGGAGCTTGGGCTTATGGGGACCCATCTGGGTGACAGGCCCAGAGAGAACCTCGGTGATGGGAGACAGTCCCCCCGAGGCTCAGAGCTGGCATGTAGAGGACCAGGACAAGGGCCCCGAGGCCGTCCCTGAGGCTCCAGACCATTTTGTTCCAGCTCTCCACTGGCACGCGGAGCTGGCACCCCTGGTCCCTGGGCTGGGTGGGGCGGGCCAGGGTCCTGGCAGAGAACACAGCGCTCATGGCCGGCCGCTCTGCTGCAGACGCCAACCCCTTCCTGCAGTCGGTGCACCGGTGCATGACCTCGCGGCTGCTGCAGCTCCCTGACAAGCACTCGGTCACGGCCCTGCTCAACACCTGGGCCCAGAGCATCCACCAGGCCTGCCTCTCGGCCGCCTAGCCGCCACCGCCACTGCATCTCCGGCTGCCTGCCCTCCAGGGACCGTGGGGCAGCCGGCAGCCTCGTCGGGGCCCCGTGTCGGACATTTCTAGATGCTGGCTTCCTTAGAGAGCTTGGGCTTAGGTTAGCTTTCCTGCTTTTATCTTCTGCCTTGGGGACCCGCCAAACATTTCCCACACTTGGACAGGACTGGGACAGGCAGCTGGCTGCTTCCTCCAGGAGCCAGGCACGCCTCCAGCCCTGTGCTCCTCAGGCTACTATCCCCGCAGCCTCTGCAGGGCCCGTGTCCTTCCTCGGGAACTCAGGGTCCTGTGTGAGCCTCTTGCGTGTGCACCAGAAAGCTCTTCTACCGTTTCCATAGGAGAACGTGCAGGACATAGGAAACCCTTAAAACACGCAGAATTCCCTGATCACGGTTTTGGGTTGAGATCGTGCCACCGTTGGCATGTGGGGCACGCCACAGGGAAGCTCCAGGATCCGGGGGTGCTGACTGCAGCTCGAGGGAAGGTCTGTTTGTGGCTGTGGGTCCCCGGCCACCGGCTGGGCCTCATACCTCATGATCCTTCTCATTCTAGCCCTGAGAGTCTGCTCAGCACTGTGGAGGCACCCGGGAGCAGGGGTGTCTGGGTGGATCTTGTTCCTGGCGCCGTGCCCACTGGTTAGGCACTTAGGCCCACTCGAGTTAGGATGTTGTCCTCGGGACCCAGCGTCTTAAGAACCCTTCAGACAGTTGAGGGCTCCTGACGGGGTGCCAGCCGGCTCTCTGGCGATGAGAGGTTCCCCCCTTTTGTATGTGCATTACCGTGTCTTCTGTGGTTCTTATAATAAATTTATTATTCCTGTGTTTGTCATGAATTTGTCACTGTGTCCCCCCTCTCTGCAAGTCAGGGGCCCTCCATCCAGTGAAGGGCACTGTCAGGGCTGAGCCAGGTCCCCCACCTTGGGGATGGCCACCGATGCCCAGACGTGCCTGTCCTGGTTCACCCCCAGGTTCCCTGCTCCCCAAAGCAGAAGCAGCAGAGATCGGCAATGAGGACATGGCCGGTTGGGCCAGGAGGACTGTCCTGCCAGGCAAGGGTCTGCGCTGAAGCTGCTGTTCTGGCGATTGAGGGGGTGGTGTGAGGCCATTGCAGGGTGGGGCCCAGTGTACAGGAGAGGACCTTCTCCCGTGGCCGTGGCTCTAGCCGTCCATGGAGGAAGGCACGCTGGGTGGGGCCGCTCACTAGCTGTGTTCGTCAGTGGACACAGGACAGTGTCTTGCCTACATGCCGGGAAGGCAGCCCCCTGCACTCCAGGAAGAGTGTGCAGGCTGTCCCGGAGCTTGTTTTCTTACAGGGCAGCCGCAAGGCCCTAGCAAGCAGGGTGACTGCCCAGCAGGCCCTGCCCATGGCAGGGAGCAGAGCTAGGGGCACTCAGGGCAGCAGTGCCTGATGGCCAGTGAGGAACAAGACTCACAACAGGGAGAAACGAGCTTTATTTCCAGTCTTCGACAGGTAGGCTCATGCTTATTTCATAATGCACACGTGTGTGTAAGTGCAAAAATACCAAGCAAAGAAATAGTTCCTCAGCCCTGAGACCACGTGCTTTATCTGCCGTGGGTTTGGCTGGTCTGGAAGTTAGGCTGACGTAAACGTACTAGGATTCTTCGGAAGTGCTACCTAGAGGGTGAGCGGTCATGGGTCTGGCACTCAGAGTACCGAGTAGTGCAGCCACCGGCTCTGCACCGCCTGCAGCCATCTCTGCCGCTCGGCAAAGTTGCTCTTGAGGCTCTGCTTCAGCGCGGGCAGGATGGCGCACTCCGCCACGGGCGCCCGGCTCAGGATCAGGCTGGGGGACGGGGGTGGGGGGGTCACTGCGGACGCCCTCCCCGGCCCTGTGACCCCTGGGCTCAGAGGCTGCCTACCTCCTGTGCCAGTAAGACTCACCATTTCTTAGAGACGCCCTTGGTGGCGACCTTGGGGAGCAGCATGGCCCCCGGGTGCAGAGCCTCCTGGTCCCTGGGGAGGGACGAGTCAGCCGTGAGCCCCAGACAAGCAGGCCCTGTTGTGACCCAGTGGGCCGCATGGGGCAGTTACTTGGGAGAACTGGGCCCGGCCTCCTCGAGGGCAGCCCTGTCTCTGGCTCCTTTCTAGGAGGGACTTGAGGTGTTGCAGCTGGAAGGCAGGGAGAAGAGACACGGTGGGTGGGGCTGCGGGGGCCCCGGGGCGCCCTGCAGCCAAGCCTTACCTCTTGGGCCTGCAGGAGGTTGGCATTCCACAGCTGGCGGATGACCACTTCGCACTGCTGGAGTGTGGCGGGCTTGCACAGGTGCAGGGGCAGTCTCATCGCGGGGGGCACCCCTGGCACCTCCTTGCCCTTGTGCAGGCTGCCGGCCACCGAGGTGGCTGCTGGATTAGAGCTCTCCACTTTGTCTCTGAAACAGCCATTAGAGCAGACCAGAGGCGGCCTACCGGAGGTGATCTCTCACACCCCCTCTCGGGGCAGCACCTGCTCCAGCGTGAGTAAGAGGGTCATCTCCACGGCCTCCTGGGGGCCTGGCTCCCTTCCGCCTACCAGGGTGCTCCAGGCACCAGGTGGTGGGGGTGGGTCTCTGGGGCTGGCTATGACCCAGGCCCGTCACTTCCTCCCCCCTCAAGGTACACTGAAGAGTCAGATGTGGTTTGAGCTGCCTGGCTGCCCTCAGTCCTGACCACAAACCCAGGGTGCTGGTGGAGGGGGGAGCCTAAAGACTGCAGAGAAGCAGGAGCCTGGCCTGCTGGTGGCACTACCCAGGGGACAACAGGGTCCCTTCTTCGGATGCAAAGTCCAGGCTCACTGCTGCTTCCCAGGAAGTCCCAGGAACTCGGGTGTCACCGGGGACTGGTCCTGCTCTCGTCTGCTGGCCCTGTGCCTTCCAGAGGCCAGCACAGCTCCCAGGGTGGAGCCCAAACCTGACTCACGGTTCTCTTGGCAAAAAGCAAGCTAATGTGGAGGCCAAGTTACTTTGTTTCTGTGCTTTGAGAGAATGCTTTAGGGGCTGCTGCTGGCCCCTCTTGCGGGCTCAGGTCAGCGCAGGGACCGTGCAGGACCCCCAGGGGAGAGGAGAAGGCAGGGTCCACCAGATGGGTAAGCCCGGCTTTCATGAGCTTGCTTCCCTCTGAAGACCTGCCCGTTTGGAAGGGCAAAGCAATTGGCTGGTTCCAGGGTGTGAACCTGCTGAATGCAACCCTGTCCCGTTGGGTTCACGGAGCCTTACTTGGCCAGCCCCTGTGCCCCGAAGGCTTTGTCCACCCTGCTGCTGTGAAGCAGGGCAGCAACCAAGGGCTCCTCCTCCAGGTCCAACTTCTGGGGAACGTCAGCTTTCGAGTCTTGCTTCTTAGAGGAGGTGCGCTGGGACCTGGCCTTGCCTTGCGAGTTGGCTGAGGGTCAGACCCAGACAGGGCCAGTCACTGGGCATCAGTCAGCTGTATGCACCCAAGGGGCCCCACCCCTGCATCAGTTTCCTCTTTGTAAAGGGGAGATGGTAATGGCCTCCCTCTGAGGGCCGCTGGGAGGCACAGATGCGGGAGTAGGGTGAAGCCTGTGGGTGCCTGAATGTTCTAAAGCGGACGCAGTGGTGGAGGTGGCTCCCCGAGCAGCTGAAGTGGGGAGAGCTCCACACACCCCGTGGGGCAGTCTCCTTACGGGCCTCGGTAAAGGCCGGGGTAGGGTAGCCAGCAGCTGTTCCCTGACTCTGAACCCCATTTCGGGCAAAATGAAACGGAAGGAAAGGTCTGGGTGGCCCAGCCTGTGCAGGTCTGCTCTCCCGGGATGAGGCCCCTCACTCAGCAAAAATGCCACAAATCCAGGCTCTGTAGGAGGGCCAACCCACCCATGTCCTGTCTGCTCTGAGGGACACAGTGAGCAGCAATGAAGACCACTCGGGGCTCCTCTGTCACACGCTCTGCCTGACTCATGCCCCACACTGACCATCTTGCCTTGGCAGCCAAGCCTGTCCTGCTTTTGTGGCCTGTCCTCAGGCCTCCCTCCAGCCGACCCACTAACCTGTCCCCTGGCCTCAGCTCCCTCCTGGAGGTTTCAGCTCACAGGGCACCTGGGGACCCTCCTTGGTCCCTCAGCTACTCCTTAACCCCCAAGCCCATGGGGACTGGCAGAGGCGCTCCCCCGAGGTCTGCCCCACGGAGGACCACCGTGGGCTTTCAGCATTCGGCTCAGCACCCTACTTGCCGTTTCAGGCCCGGGGGCCCTGAGGTCTGTACCTGCTCTTCCCCGACCCTGAGCACAGAGGTGCTGGTGTGCTCACCTGGCACCACTGTATCGAGATGGACTTGTTGGACTGAAAGCTGGAACTGGAGGTGCTGCCTGTGGGGGCTGCTTGGGGTCAGCAGAAGGTGGCAGCAATGAGGCTCCCATCCCTGCAGGTCCCAGCGCTTCTGCACGGCTGCCATGGCTGAAGGGCCAGGCCCACCTGTGCCCGCCTCCTGGCTCTGCAGGTCCCAGCCCTCCCCCACATTCTGGTGAGGCAGCCCCAGACACCGCCAGTGCCAGAGGGAGCCAGGGCCATGGGGCTGGGGACGGAAGAAGCAGTGGGACCTGAATGGGAGCACGCCCTCTCTCGAGGTCCCATCAGGGGACCCCTGACACTACGTGCCCACATCAGCTCGCTGGAGCTGTGCCACCCCACTGGAGAAGGGCCCTCACCACCCCATCCTCTGCGTATCTCCCAGGAAGAGAGCCCTGGGCACACCCCAGACTGGGGCATTCCAGGTGGGCACCACTCACCACTCAGACCACTTCCCGATGTCAGACCTGGAGCCCAAGACTCGACCTGGTTGTTCCCAGGCTGGGCTAGGGGACAGGCAAGGTGAGTGGGCCACAGGTGATGATATGCCCCCATGGTTGCTGTGGAGATGATAGGGAGAACCCTGGAAGGAGTGTGCCCAGAGCTTCCTGCCCCAAGGCCAAAGGGACCAGGGGTTGGGGCTGGGGCTGTGCTGGGGAAGCCTGGGGCAGCAGTCCAAGTGAAAGCTCACCAGGATAGTGAGGCCAGGGCTGGGGAGGGGGGAACCTGGGCAGCCCCCTGCCCCCCAGCTGCTCTGCCCACTGCCCCTGCTGCACAGAACTCAGGCTTTGGGGTCCCCAAGAGTGGCACTTGCTGTGCTTGGGTGCATGAAGTCACCCAGACCATGGCTTGGAGTGGTCTGGCTGTCCAGGCCCCCTCCCCACTGGGATAATTCGCGTGGGCATAAGCAGTCTGGGGGGCCTGCTCTTGAGGGCAGTAACTTCCCATCAGGCACCTGTGGGCTTGTCTTACCTTTCTTCTGTGGCTTCTGATTCATGATTAGCTTGTAGTGGAGATCTGAAAACAAGCACGGGCCCTCCTCATGGCTACTCTGAGAAAAGAAGCTTCGCTTTCCCTGCCCACTCCTCCTTGCTGAACCCCTGAGAGACCCTGCTCCATGGACCAAGCCTTTGCCTTGGCACCCTCGGGTCAGTGATGCCTCTGGCTGCTCCCTGAGCCAGAGCCCCTGTGTGAGAGCCTCTCCAGGAACCCATTCCTCCATCCGTGACGTCTACAGAGCAGTCTCTGTCATGCCCATGGGGCCTGGGCTCCAGGGGGACAGAGGCGAGTCAGGATGACCCAGGTGTCAGGGATCGTTCTGGGGCCCCGGATCTGGGTGTGCTTAGTTTGTGAAAATTCATTAAGCTAGATACGCGTAATTTGGGGGTGTGTTTCACTTCTACAAAAGTTTTTCAAAGGAGGCCGCCTGACCCTGCCTGGAGAGGAGAGGCGGGCCGGGTTACCTTAGGGAATGGCGCGGCCAGACCCGCCCCCCGCAGTTGGCTTTGGTGCTGGGGCGG
>NW_020175053.1:6966191-6993948 GCF_003031525.2 Neophocaena asiaeorientalis asiaeorientalis
GCGGCCCTGCGTCCTCCCTCAGCTTTCGTGCGCCGTCTGGGCGCCGTCTGAGGCGCCGCCCGCCTCACCCTTGTTCTCCCGCTTCAGGTGCTCGATCTCCTCGTGGAGCTTGACCAGCGTCTCCGAGTGCTGCTGCTGCAGGAACTGCAGCCTCTTCTCCAGGTCCAGCGCCCGCTTCTGCGCCTCGCTGAGCCCGACCGGCGCGCCGTGCTGCCCGGGGTACGGAGGGACCGCGGGCAGGCGCGGGCGCGACGCGCCCCGGGAGCCCGGGATCCCCGAGCTGGGGGGCCGCAGCCCGGCCGCCACCCCTGCCGCGCTCATGTAGCCGCCTCCGCTGCGGATGCACGCCCACTCGTTGGCCGGTCTACCAACGCTCAGCCCGGCGTCGCCATGGAAACGGGCGCGCCGGCAGGGGGGCTTTGCGTGCTACAGGGCGGGGCCGGGGCGGGGCGCCTGAGGGGCGAGGCTTGGGTACCCCGGACAAGGTGTGCGGCGGGGCGGGGCCTGGGTGATACACCTGACTTAATTGGATGGCATTCTCTGACTTAAACCACAGAGAATCGTCTGCCTTTACAAGTCTTAGTATTTAGTTTTGTTCACTGCTTGTGGGGTTTTTTGGCTTTTTATAATATTTTTTGATGTGGGCCATTTATTTTTAAAGTCTTTGTTGAATTTGTTACAATATTGTCTCTGTTTTTTGGTTTTTGGCTTCAAGGCATGTTGGCTTTTAGCTCCCCAAGCAGGGATTGAACCCGCACCCCCTGCATTGGAAGGAGAAGTCTTAACCGCTAGACTGCCAGGAAAGTCCCACCGGTTGTGTTTTAATAGTTCACTTTTTGAATAGATGATACAATTACAAGATGATACGACTTTAGATGGTAAGATTTTGATTCAAAAATCAAAAGGTAGAATTTCCACTTGCAATAATCGCAGAACCCTCGTGTTTTATGAAATGTGGACAAAATACATGAAACAGCTGTCTGAAAGCACTGGAGAAGAGCAAAAAGCAGGCAGAAACTGGAGGAAGGCAGCTCTTGAAAGACGGCTGTTTTCTCCTGAGGTCTCCTGATCAGCCAGACCCGAACACGAAGCCACAGCCTTATCGGCTGGAGAGGGCGAAGGATGCAAACTGAGGGGCTGGGAAGTTTGGGGCCATAAAACCCCCTTCAAGTACATGGCTGGCCTGAAATGCACATGTAGGGGTAAGATTCCAAAGGTCCCAGGGCAAGACAGAGCTGGAGGCCGAAATGGCCTAACTCCAGGGGAGACCGAGTTTGGAAACTGATAGAGAAGCTTGGTAAACGCCTCAGTTTTCCATTTTGGCCCCAAAGGGCCACATTTTGGGAATAAAGACTGTGTTTTAGAAATAAGGGATTTGCACTAAGACTAAAGAAAAAAATCAAAATACGTTTGCCGTAATAAAACTTAAAGCCCAGTCTCCACAAGTCCATGGCGATCTTCCCATAATTCAACTGTCTAGAGAACAGAATTCAACACTCTTCAGAGAATGATAACAGAACCCAGAGTCTCAATGACACATCATCGGCAAGGTCTGAATTACACTAGTAAATACCAGACATGCAGAGAAACAGACAAATGTGATGGAGTCAAGGACAGAAGTATATCCTCCTCGGTAGAAATGATTCGAACAATGCAGATAAATCTAAGTCCACCCTGCTCCCTGTCACGAGCAAGGCATGGCCACTGCCTGAGCCTTCTCTGTGTTTACATACTTACACTCATACACTTATGGGTAGGACTCATTTGTCTGCAGTGGCCTTCAACTGTTTCTGTGTATGTAATGGGATCATAACAGACATATTGCTTTGCAACTTGGTTTATGTTTTTGGTTTTTTTAATTTATTTTTGGCTGCTTTGGGTCTTTGTTGCTGCGTGCAAGCTTTCTCTAGTTGCGGCGAGCGGGGGCTACTCTTCGTTCTGGTGCGTGGATTTCTCATTGCAGTGGCTTCTCTTGTTGTGGACCCCAGGCTCTAGGAGCGCGGGCTTCAGTAGTTGTGGCACACGGGCTCAGTAGTTGTGGCTCACGGGCTCTAGAGTCCAGGCTCAGTAGTTGTGGCACACGGGCTTAGTTGTTCCGCGGCATGTGGGATCTTCCCAGATCAGGGATTGAACCCATGTCCCCTGCATTGGCAGGCGGATTCTTAACCACTGCGTCACCAGGGAAGTCCCTGGTTTATGTTTTAACAGCAGGTCTTAGAGAACATTCCAGGGAGTTCATGAGTTCCTCCCTTTGTTTTTTATTTTAATTTTATTTTTTTTAGCATTTTATTTTTATTTTTTTGAATTTTATTTTTTTATACAGCAGGTTCTTATTAGTCATCAATTTTATAAATCGCAGTGCACAGGCCTCTCACTATTGCGGCCTCTCGTTGCAGAGCACAGGCTCCAGACACACAGGCTCAGTAGTTGTGGCTCATGGGCCTAGTTGCTCCGTGGCATGTGGGATCCTCCCAGACCAGGGCTCGAACCCGTGTCCCCTGCATTAGCAGGCAGACTCTCAACCACTGTGCCACCAGGGAAGCCCCGTACCACATCTTCTTTATCCATTCATCTGTCGATGGGCATTTAGGTTGCTTCCATGAGCTGCCTGCCTTTGTTTTTTATTGCTACACAGTATTTTCTGGGCTCATCCTATTTTTGCTCTCCTGGGCCATCCTAACCCTCCAGGGCAAAGTCAAGGACAGGCTGACTGTTCCAGTGACAGTAAGGGCCAGGTGTGCAGTCCGAGAGGAGGCTCCTGCTGCTGCACCAATTGTCAGCACCGTAAGATGTGCTTCAATTAACAGGGAGATTTTTAGAATTGGAATTACCTGCTGATTTAAGTAAGCAAGTGTCACATGGGAAATGATGACTATCTTTTCAGCCACAGCTGAGGGCTGCGATGTGGCACCCTCCACTCCTTTGCAGTCATATAAGAGCCTAGAGTTCCTGTGCATTATCTCATTTCATGCTTGAAATAAATTTGTCAAGGCAAGTGTTATTACATTTCCAATTTATGAACAGGGAAAGCAATGTGCAGAAAAGGGTTTAAAAAAAAAAAAAAGTAATATGGGGCTTCCCTGGTGGCGCAGTGGTTGAGAGTCTGCCTGCCAATGCAGGGGACACGGGTTCATGCCCCGGTCCAGGAGGATCCCACACGCCTCGGAGCGGCTGGGTCCGTGGGCCGTGGCCGCTGGGCCTGTGTGTCCGGAGCCTGTGCTCTGTAACAGGAGGGGCCGCGGCAGTGAGAGGCCCGCGTACCGCAAAAAAAAAAAAAAAAGTAATATGATGGGAAAACACGTATATTGTTGTACATGTTTTCATTTCTCTGAATTTTTGTCACTTGCGCTTTTGGTGTCATATCCGAAAAACCATTAGTACTTCACAGTTATGAATATTTACTCCTGTGTTTTCTCTTGACAGTTCTAGTTTTAGCCCTTTCTTATACATCCGTCTATGATCTGAATGTTGGACAGGTCCCTTCAACACAGTGACCACACGTTTCCTCGTTGGTTTTTGTTCAACGTTAGACTGAAGAGCACCTTTTCCTATCCTAATCCTTTTCTGCTCATGTACAAATTAATTTATCCAATAGTTCATATTTTGATTCCTGAGATGTGAGGAGCTGGATGTGTATGTAATAGGTAAAATAAGTTATTTATTGAGCAGCTACTATGTGCTTGCTCACTGCTGGAGAGAAAAAGTACAATAATTGTCCACAAGGAGCAAACATACACATCGGAGAATCAGTCACAAGTATTTATTCAGCATCTTGAAGTGCCCAGCATCACACAAGTGACAAGAAGTATCTCTTTGCTTTTATTTGTGGACCAGGGCGGGTGAGTACAGAGGGGGCTCTTAGTCCAGCCTGGGAGGTGGAGGGAAGGGGAGGCTTGGGGGGGGTGGGGGTCCCCTGGTGGGGAGGGAGGGGGTGCAGACCCTCAGAGACCACCTGAGAGCCCAGCAGAAACCCCTGGCCTGCTGGAAGGGGACGTCAGAGGCCACTTCCGGGTGGTGGGGCCAGCTGAGTCAGCAGCTCCTTCTTGACTGGCTGCCCCAAGCTCAGGTCTTGTTGGAGATTTCAGATACACAAACCCCAAGCTTTCCGGAGGACGTTCTGTAGGACACAGACGCTTGGATGTTACTGGATACCTCATGGGAAACAGGTCATGAAGGACAGTGAGTCCAGCGTGGGCTGCGGGGCTGGGAGATGCCGCCAGGAGGCCAGAGCCAGGGGCTCTGAGAGGCAACCAGGTTTGACCCTTTGGCAGCGGTTGGGGTGGTGGCCAGAGGGTGAAAATCGGGGTGTTGGGGGAGTTGAGGGGTTGGGCAGTTGGCATAAACCACCAGAGGCTTCGGTGAGGTGAGGGCAAACACGGAGACAACCCCCATCTTCAGCCTGACCTCCGGGAGCCGGGCCAGCAGCCTCTCCTCGGATGTGTCCCCCCTAGATGTGCCCCATCCCCCAGTACCATCCCTGCAGCTGAGAGCACCCACCCCCCCGCCCGCCACCTTTCCACTGCTGCAGCTCTGAAACCAAGGGCCCTGAGGATTGGCATCAGCTAGATCCAATCCACCTATGATCTGCCTTCCCCGACCAAGTTCACTTCAATTTTTTAACAACAGCTGCTTTTTAAAAAAAATTTATTTTTTTGACTGCGCTGGGTCTTCATTGCTGTGTGCGGGCTTTCTCTAGTTGCAGCATCGCTTGAATTGTTTTTATGAAAATTTGCGTATCCTCTGAGTGGCACGGAGCCTAAACGGTAAGACTTTTGCCTGAGTTGTTGCTTCAGGAACTTGGTATCAGCTGTGTCCAGTTCGAGCTGAGCTGGTGAGTGGTTAGGACCACCAACCCTCCAACTGAAACCGAGCACTGGGCTCATGTACCTGTGGGCAGCAAGTCAACCTCTGACGGCAGGCTTTGCAGCAAACTAAGGATGTTGTTTGCAGGGTGCCGAACAAGGGAGTGGGGAGCAGGCCTCAGACCCACTGCAACGTGGCCTCTTAGTGGTTTTTAAAGGGGACGTATAGAGGGGCTGGGGTTCATCACCTTAATCATCTGTGACCTGGGCGTCTCTGTCTCTGTAACCTGTACAGGCCATCTTGCCCCGGAAGATGACTCAGAATGGCACGTGAACGTGATGCTTATTGGGAAGCTGAGGCTCCAGGCACCTGACCTGCATTGCTCTTTATTGATGAGGCAAACGTGACCATGTAGGTGCAGCCGGGAAGGAAGGGAACCAGAATTTAATTGTAAACTAGTCACGGGACTTAGTTTCCACCTATGCCGTCAGGCCAGGCACTGCCCCTCAGAACCTGTGTCCCTCACAGAACGGCTGCCTCACCATTTTCTTATTTCCAATCACCTTTCCCCACCTCCTGTGCCTCAGCCTCATCCTGTAAATACCCGTCCTCGGCCCTTGGGTAGGCAGCCTCTTTTCTCTGCTGTGAACCTCAGCATCTCAGCATCTGGCTCAGTGACACTTCTGCCTCTGCTCCATCCATGCCTTTCTCTACTCTGCAGCTAGAGCCCCGCAAACTAACTCGGGGTCATCGTGAAGGTAGGGTCCCCATCACCCTCATCCGCTCAGCTCCCTGGGCGCAAGCCACTGAGCACCATGGGCCCCAAACCACCCTCCCCAAAACCAGGCCCCAGGCCCAACCACTGGCACCCTGGCCGAGTAGGGGCTACTCTTCATCGCGGTGTGCGGGCTTCTCATTGCGGTGGCTTCTCTTGTTGCAAAGCACGGGTTCTAGGCGCACTGGTTTCAGTAGCTGTGGCTTGCGAGCTCTAGAGCACAGGCTTAGTAGTTGGGGCACATGGGCTTAGTTGCTTCACAGCAAATGGGATCTTCCCGGACCAGGGCTCGAACCTGTGTCCCCTGCATTGGCAGGCGGATTCTTAACCAGTGCGCCACCAGTTAAGTCTGCTGGCCCCTCCTTGACCTTAGTGTTTGCTTCGATCTTTGACTTCCGGACTTTGCACCATGAGGTCCCTCACGTGTCCCAGCACAGCTGAGGGTGGCACACAGTAGGTGGCTGTTCTATGGTTAATGGGTGTGTAGGTGAAGTGAGGCTTGGGGGCGAGCAGAACCTTGGAGAGATTGTGGGGGGGCAGGTCCTACCCTCGCAGGCAGGCGGATGTCCATCAGGGGAGGCCAAAAAGAGGCGTCATCAGGGACCGGTGCCACGGATGGCAGACCCCAGACCATCATCTCACAAAGTTTGTTAACAAAAGCCCGTAATCTATCAATGTGAACTTGTAGAAACTCTGTCTTACTTCCTATTTCCATAGAATTTGACCACAGCAGTTGCCTGGCCCAGGGAAAGGGGGACATTTAACACTCAGGCTAGGCCATGTGGTTGGTGAGTACATTTCGGTTCCCTGGTCACACGCACCCCTGCAGAAGCCACAGAAATTGCAACACGGGTCCCAGGATCCTAGCTCTTAGTATGAAGACCATGTCTGCCCCACTGAGTTGTAGGCAGTGTTCTCGCATCTCAGACCTGCCAGTGGCTGCCCTGTCCCATCACAGCCACGTCCGTGTTTGCATCTGCCCAAAGGAATCCCATGGTGAGGGACGCTGGGTGCCCAGTGGCATCTCCGCAGCCCCTGAGTGTGCAGAGGACCCCGTGTAGTAGGCCACCCTGGGGGCGGGGCCAGGCACCACAAGACTCAGGACCGAGAACAGGTTTATTCAGATCCATGGTCGGTTACAAGTTTGGTTTGGTTACTGGTCACAGGCCCCAAATGCCACTACTCCGAGTTTACATCAAAATACAAAGCCCAATACTTACAGTTTGAAAACTTAAAAAAATACACCAAAGACTAAGGCTTTTAAAAATCTCGGTTGAAAAGTTCTCCCTGGTGCGTCATCTGTAGAATGAAACGCGTGTGAGGTGCTGTGAGGATTTCTGACAGTGAACTCGCATTTGTCATATACTTTGGATATTTAAATCTTACCAAAAAATCAGTGTCTTTGAGTGCTTGATTTGACTGAAGATATAAATGATGCTTTTGACCATCTTTGGTTGTAGACCACCCACAGGGAACAAGGTGGTGACAGCCCGGACGACCTGCTCTGTGGCCTGGGGGCATCTGTGTTCTCAGAGGGTCTCTCCTCAAAAGCAGGCATATGGCCCAGACTTGGAACTACTGGGAAAATACAGTGGCCCTAACTTTGCCAAACGTGGCAGCAAAATCAGGTTTAAAATCATGAAACAGAGAACCATCGTCTAATTTTCTTAGGGCTCTCTTTTAGGGCCCGATTATTCTCTGGAGCCAGAGGCTGGGTTCCCATGTTGGGGTCTCACCGCCCACCTCCAGGGCGGCAAAGGCAGAGGCCGCAGGCCATCCGGGGAGGCCCAACTCCTGAGCTTCACACGCTGAGGAAGAGAAAGGCGTCGCCCTGCAGGCCCTCTGGCTGAGGAAACGGGGAGGCCCAGGGCCGGCAGGCTGCCCGCCCCGTGTGGCTACCTCTCTGCCTATCCCTGCCCTCGCTTTTCAGGTTCTCTTCAGATGGTTCCAGGGCTGCAAGAAAACGCCCCCTGGAAGTACGAAGGTGACAGGTGTTGGGTGTAGAGTGGCCTCCCTGGTGCCTGGGGGTGGTGGCCGGCCTGCAGTCAGAGCTGGTGCAGCTTGCCCTGATCAGTTAGCAGTGTCATGGCCATGGCGTAGAGGACATAGCCCAGCACGAGGAGCAGGGCACAGAGCAGGGGCCCGATGCAGAACAGAGAGGCCACGAAGAAGGCCAGCAGCAGGGCCAGCAGCGTCCGGTAGCTGCCCAGGAAGCGCAGGCTGAGCCGGGGGCCCCGGGCAAGGCTGGCCGCATGCCCCCGCCCCACGGGGCTCAGCAGGCGCCTGTCCGATAGCCCAGGCTCCAGGAGGTGGTAGCGACAGAAGCTGCCGAGGAAGTCGGCCCGCGAACACAGGGCCGCCATCTGACCTGCGAACTAGAGCACAGACAGGCCCCACTCTCATCTGCCGCTCGCGGGCCGGCGGGGCCGGGGGGGCGGCCCTCCCTCCCACACTCACCCTGCGGTTGATGGCGGAGGACAGTCGGAAGAGCACTCGGACCAGGCTGGCAATCTCGTAGCTCCGGATGGGCTGCAGCTCCGAGTCTCCTTGGTACTCGATGTCAAAGCGCCGAAGCCCGTTGATGATCTGGAAGCAGCAGGAGGTGAGCCCCCGGGAGCCATGGCCACACTGCCCAGAGGGCCCTGGAGAGCCCGACCCCTCGGGATGTGGGCCTCACCTGATACCGGCCCAGGGGTGTGAGGATGAGTCCGTCCTCCCCCACGATGCAGTCTGGGAGCTGCTTCTTCCCGTTCTCATCCTGCGGGGTCCCCAGGGCGAGTGTGAGCTGGGCGAGCTGGGCCTCGCTGAGCTGTTGGGGAGATGCCTGCCGTCACTTCCAAGGTGGAGGGAGGCCTTCCCCCCGCTGGGCCTCAAACGGCAACGAGGGGCCCAGGCACGTGACACCTGGGGGAGGTGAGCAGGGCCAAGGGCGTACCCGGAACACTTGGCACAGGTACTCCAGGGCCTTCTCCAGGTACTCATCCGTCTTGCGGACGCTGTCCTGCCCCATCTCATCCAGGTCATTGCCTGGGTAGGAGCCATTGGTGTCCGCGGGGTAGAAGCCCAGCCACGACAGGAAGGGACGGGCGGCCGTGCTCTCCCCATGCTGGTCAGAGAGGGACTTGGCCGTCTGCTTGGCCTGTGTGATAAGCTGAGCCAGACGTAAAACCTGTGGGTGGGTGGGTGGGACATGGCACCAATAGCCCAGGGGTAGCTTCCACACGATGGAAAACTTAAAATGAGTTTTAAGGACTAAGGTGCACTTTCCAAGAGGGTACATCTATCATCAGAAAAAAACTAGACTCCACTGAACAAGACAGGGAAGGGGTGTGAAATGCCAGAGCCCAGAGGGCCCCGACTACTCACCAGTGCCCGGATCTCGGGCCCGAACATTGGGGTGTACTTGCAGTCCTGGCCCTCCAGGCTGTACACGTGGCTCTTCACCTTGAAGGAGGCGTCGGTGATGGCTGGTGGCCATGACGACAGGAAGCTGCCAGTGAACGTGGGCACCGTGAAGAGCCGGTGCTGGCGGTGGGGCATGACCAGCTCGGGCTCCAGAAACAGCTGCTCGCCTGGAAGGCAGGATGTGAGCCTGGCTGCGGCTCCAAGAGCACGGACATCGGGTCCCACCATAGGTCCCCGAGGGCAGTGACCGCACGGCGCAGGCCCAGCTCCCGGAAGTCCCTCCACCCCCACCCATCTCCACAGGGGAGTAGCTATGCGGAGAGCCCAACAGCAGCCCACAGCCTCCCAAAGCCACTACGAGCCACCAGGGGATGCGGCTCAGGGCTCCGTTCCCCTCCTGTGGGGCACACACGCAACCCCCGCGAGCTCACGGGTGACAGGGCTGGCAGGGGCCTCACCCCGCTGGATCATCTCAGCCAGGTTTGGCTGCGCGAAGACCTTGGCCACGCGGAACACCATGAGTGCGTTCTTGGGGCTGACGAGGTCCGTGCGCAGTGCGCGGCTCAGGAAGCCGAGGAAGAGCTTGGTGTACACAAGCAGGTTCTCTTGCACGAAGGGCGCCCTGCGGGCGGACGGACATCAGGGCTTCTCCTCAGCTTCCGGTCTCCCCCAGGTATCACGAATGGTGGCAGAGGGGCCGGGGGTGACACGAGGAGGCAGGACAAGTGGGCAAAGGTGAGGCCCCAAGGACAGAATCCTCCACGGACGAGGCCCATTCCCAGGAACAAGGCCACTGGGGGCGGGGCAGCCACGCTGCAGGGCTGGCTAGGAAGGGCTATGGGGAGGTTTATGTGAGTCAATGTGGGAAAGGGACAGAAGGACAGAGGCCGCCAGTTGTCCCCAAGAGAGCAATCCTGGAACCTGGGCAAGTCCCAGCAGGGGACAAGGGGGTGGCCCGGGCCCCCTGCCTGCAGGACCTCGGGTCTGGGCTCACCATCTCTCTGACACACTCCGGGCCTGGCAGTCGCTGCTCGGGGCCTGCTTCTCAGGTGCATACCTCCAGGGCTGCAGGTAGCTCAGCCACATCTCCAGGACCTGGGGAAACACGTGCAGCTGGGGCAGGTGGCTGGCGCTCAGGTGAGCAGGGGCGCAGGGGGAGCCCGTGCCCCCTCAAGATGCCTGGCCCCTCAGAACAGGTCACCCAGCAGGCTTCCCCCGAGTGCAGCGGAGGGCAGCTGTGTGAAGCTGGGAACCCACCCTGCGTGGACAGCTGGGTTCAAGGTCGCGGCTGGCGGAACAGCACAGAAGGCCCCCAAGGCTCCCTTCCCTCATGCACACACGCAGGGCAAAAGCCGTAGGACAACACTCACAGCTCTGAACGACGCGTCCAGGGGCCAGTGGCCAAAGCAGTGCTGCAGAAAGAGGTAGAGCTTCTGCTGGACAAACCTCGGGACGGCGGCCCTGTGGGAGAGGGGGTATCACCTCACAGGGGAGCCTGGCACCCCCTGGGGGCAAGGCCTCCTATTTTTAGCCCCATTCCTCAGAGGAAATTCCAAAGTTCAGAGAAGTTAGAGAACATTCCAGGGACACACACACACGTGGCCGATCCAGTGTGGCTCCTGTGTGTGCCTCAGCTCTGCTGGCCCTGTTGGCCTGGGAGTCAGGCCACGGCCCTTGCCCTGCCGGGGTGGGGTGGGGTGGGGGTGAGGTGCAGCACCGAGCAGCCTGCTGTTCTCCTGCCACAGGGGAAGAAGGGGGAAGAGGGGGCAGCAAGATGGGGCCTCTCCTAGGCCAGCCTGAGAAGCAGCCAGGCGGACCCCACCCACCTCTGGGCCAGGGTGGCAGTGAGGAGACAGTCCCAGGAGGGCTCGAGGTGACTGCCCCCCTGCCCACAGCCCATACCCACCGTTTGAACTCCTCCAGGGGGCTGGCGGCGTGGGAGTGGGCAGAGGGCGAGGCCTGCTCGGGCCGCAGGCTGTTGGCGAAGGCGTGCAGGTGCTTCAGCAGCAGCCGCACTACCAGCACATGCTCCTCGGTGGGCATGAAGGACTCCTGGGGGGAGGGCCCTCGTCAGTACCTCGTGCTGGGCTGTGCCCACCTCTCCCCTCATGGATGCACCACACATGGCACCCTGGGACAGCCACCTGGGCAAAAGCTCTGCCATGTGCTTCCCTGCACTTCAACCCCCTTCATGGAGCCTCTGAGACAAACGCCCTCAGTCCTGCGAGCTCAGCTTTCGGTTCACAAAGGCCAGGAGGGTCTCTGAGACCCCCCATACACGGGGGAAGCCTGGGGGCCGGCCGCCTGCTCCCCACGCCCACCCCCAGCCCTCGGGCCTCGACAGACTTGTTGGAAGTGCTCTTGGCAGCTTCACCCCAAGGTGAGCAACGCCAAGTGGGGTGAAGGCGGCTCCTGGCCCTACGTGCAGGAAGCTGGGCACTGACCGGCAGCCCCCCCCCGCTGCCCAGGGCACGGTCTGCACAGGCCTCCCTGGCACGGAAATGCCTCCACAGGCCCATGCAACACACCCCAAGGCCGCTACGCCTGGGGTGGGAGGCGGGGGGTAATGTCCTTCTGCATGTGTCTATTTTTAGATTATATGGTGGATTTGCAGCGTTTTGGAAAAAGAAAAAAAAAGGGATACCTTAACAGTAATAAAAAACCACAGAGCATCCTCTGTGCCAGGCCGTGACTCTGCCTAGGGAGCTATCCCCTTTATCGTTCCCAGGAACTGAAACCCCCACCGCATCTCACCCCTGCCCTCCACGTTTGCAGGGCCAACTCCCTGCCCCACGCCCAGCAACCACACTGGACACCACTGGGCTACTTTCTCTCTACATTTGTCAAAGTGCTTTCTTCCAGTGCCTCCCTTCCCTGAGCCAAATGCCCACAGGAGCCCCCGGTCACAGCTGCATGTGGACACTTACGGGGCCAGGCCTCCCGCTGTGGAGGTGAAGGCAGGGGCCCTGCTCTTTGCCAGGTGAGGCCCTCCCCAGCCCAGGCCTGAGTGGCACCCACTTCTGCATGTGGCCCGCCCTCGGCACCCCTCCTGGAACATTCTCTCCCTCCTCAGTGCAGCTGCCGCACCTGCTCAAATTCAAGTTCAGTGGTGTGTGGCCCCACCTAGGGTGAGGGGAACAGATCCCTGGCCGTGAGCACAGCTCCAGACACACGTCTCTGACCAGACTTCCCAGTGGTCGTGTCGTGGAGCAGCAAACTTCACAATGCCGTTGGCCCCAAACACCCAGCTCACTGACCACAGTCCATCCCTGGTCACTCCTGCCTAAGCAGACGGCAGTCCCCACAAGGTCACCGCCCATGAGCTCCAGGGCCTCCACATCCTTGGTCAGTCCCCAGCACCAGGCCTGTACTGCAAAGGCCACACTACTTTGCCCCCACGAACGGGGCTAAGCACAGAGCCCTAAGACACCCGAGGACTCGACACCTTGGTTGGCCTGGGGCTTGGCCAGGTGGGTTCGGTGACCTCCCCCACAGCCAGTGGGATCCTGTGCATCACTCCCAGCCATGTGGCCGCACACCCTGAACCCAGGTCCAGGCCGAAGGGCCTGGCTGTGCTTGGAACTGGTCTCTGGTCACCCCAGCCAGCCCCCAGCCAGACCCTGGCTACTGCGCAGGACATGAGCTCTGGGGTTAAACCATGGGGCGGGGGTGAAAGGGAACAAAACGAAAGCGGCCAGTACTTGGTGGGCGTGGAGGGCCTGGAGGCTGGGTTGGGCAGGGCTGTGGAGGGCGCTGCAGACACTGAGTCGGTAGTGCAGGACCTCCAGCTGAGAGACAACAGCAGAGAAGCCGAGAGGAGAGGGCGGGGGGAGGAGGAGGGGAGAGAAAGAAATAGTGAGAAAGAGCCCAGAAGTAAGGACAAGAAAAACAAAAAACAAAAGCACAAGTCAGTGACAATCCAAACAATCACAGCCCAGCAGCATCAGGCCAATGAGACGCCAACCACCCCCCCCAGGCGTGATCCTCCAGCTGCCAGGCAGAAGGAGGACAGAACCGCAAGGTCACCTGGGAGGCCCCTCCAGCCCCCGAGGTCAGCCCGACCCCATTGCACTGGGTGCAGCACATGTCAGCAGCCCAGCCACCTCCCTGGGACACGCTGCTGGTCACCAAGGCCCGAAGACCCAGGCTCAGTAAAGAAACTTGAGAAGCCAGTTCTAGATGGAGGCCTCTGCCCAGAAGAGAAAAATATGTAATTTATTGGACTTCCTGGGTTGTCCGGAAAAGAAATTTATCAGCACATGATGGAATCAATTCCTAGGTGTTAAAGACCCAATCAGAGTCCCATCCTGAAAGGTTTTGTGCACGGGGCTGGTTCCCAGCCCACCAGGCCCCACATCCTGGAAATGGTTAACGTGGTGCTAACACTTACTGGTTCTAATTCTGGGAAGACCAACCTCTACCTCCCTCTACCTCACCAGGAGCCCCCAGACACTAAGCCACACACACCCAGAGGCAGCTGGAACCCTGAGGCCAGGGGTAACAGCTGAGCTGGCACACCGTCTGCCCCCAACACCAGAACCTCCACCCTATCTCCCTGCAGCTAAGCACAGCCAGAGCCGGCCCAGCACACGTCCTGCCTCATGAGGGCCCGCCTCCTGCCCCAGCGCCATGCTTCACACAGAAGAGGCCTGAAGGAACGTGCCAGACGCTGGGGAGACAGGCACAGCCAGACACGCAGGGCTGGGGCAGGAAGGGGCACGGCCGCACTCAGCAAGGAAATGGGGAGCCCACGGTCCCCCTTCAGGCCCCAGCCCGGGCCCAGAGCACCCTGCAGGGAGCGTGCATGCGCCTGCACCCAGCCCGGCCACAGCCACACGAAGGGGGCTCCAGGAGCTGCACTTCCTGCACCCAGAAAACCCGGCAAACTGACGCCAGGGTTACGTGGGGCCAGCAAGGACTTCCACGTGGTGTGGGGCAGGCCTGGACAGACGGCAGGGGCCTTGGATGAAGCAGACCCCGCGGTTTCCCACACACCCCGCCTCCTCAGGTTTTGTTTTTCGGCCTCAACAGGTGGCAAACGGCAGAAGGTTTCTTGGCGCCTGGTGGGGCCTTCATGGTGCCCCCCCCCCGCACCAACCCAAGTCAACCTGAGCAGCCCTCACCCTCCTGTGACCATGGGGAGGAGCGGGAAGACCCCTCCCCATATGGACTCGGTGTTCCCCCAGGTGACCAGCAGCTCGGAAGGGCCCTCTGGCTGGCAGAGCTACGGCTAAGACCTGAAGCGGGTGGGCTACCCCGGGCTCCCGACACAGACGTGCAGACAGGAAGGTGACACCGCGAAGCAGCCTCTGCGAGACCAAGCCCCGCGCGCCCTGCAGGGGAGCCAGCCCTGCCCGCCGGGCAGCGGCAGGAACGTGCAGCAGCAAGTGCACTCTGGAAGCAGACGGGGGCATGGAGGGCACTTTGCGACGCGAGAGGCCCAGGATGGATTCCCGGCCCCACCCCCGCTCTCCTCCTCCTCCTCCTGTGCGGGGCCAGGGACGGAGGCTGGGACACCCTGCGCTCTAAGAGGAGTGTTGGGTCTGCATCCCAGTCCTCCGTGCGGCAGAACCCTGGGCTGGGGAGCAGGACCACCGAGGGAAGGGCACAGGCCACTGTTCC
This sequence comes from Neophocaena asiaeorientalis asiaeorientalis, assembly GCF_003031525.2. NCBI lineage: Eukaryota > Metazoa > Chordata > Mammalia > Artiodactyla > Phocoenidae > Neophocaena > Neophocaena asiaeorientalis. Next base: position 6,980,797 of record NW_020175053.1, read on the forward strand.
AATGTGACCCACAGATTCTTAATTCCTAAGGAAGCCCTTGAGGAGTCTGACTGGCAGTGGCAAAAGCAAAGTCTAAGGAGCAAACTGCTGCACGGAAGCGGCACACTGCAGTCCTGCACTCAGGCTGTGGACCTGAGCACCTCTCCCTAACTCAACAGAACTGTTCTACCCCGACCAGCCCTGTGGCCACAACCCCAGGAGGGGGCCAGGGATTCCAGGCCTCTGCACACATGTGAGCTGCCTAGCAAGGGAAGAAGGAAAAGGAGAGGAGGAGGAGGAGACAGCCCAGGCCACATGCAGGAGGGTGTCAGACCCCACCCACTGCCAGGAGGGCGTCAGACCCCACCCACCGCCAGGAGGGCTGCTGCCGCTGCTCTGGAGGACGTGGAGGGCCGCAGGGCCACCAAGGTGGGCAGAGTCTGCTGGGCGCCACCGCAGCAGGACAGCAGGAGGCGCTATGACTCCCAAAGGCATCCACGGCTCCCACGCCCCAGAACACGAGCACCACAACCACATCTGTTCCTGCTACCACGGAGAGGGCTCTGCAAGTAGCATGGGGAGGCCCAGAGACGACGGGCCTCAGCCGCCAGGGTGCAAGCCCAGCACAGAAGACAACCTGCCTGCTGCTCAGCACTTGAGGGAGGTGAGATGTCAGGTTGCTGGGTCCCACTAGCCAGTCCTTGAAACTAACTGAAATCAAGGACAAGCAGCAGCAGGCTGACGAGGGCCAGCGCGGGAGGTGGGAAGATAAACCGTGGCAGCAACATACCTTGGCGTGAGGGGACTGCATTTTTTGGTACATCTCCAAAGAATAATGATGAAGCCACATTTCAACAAAAACCTGCAAAAGAGCATAGCTGGTCAAAAGGTCTTTGACAAGGCCGTCAAGACCATTCAATGAGGGAAGGAACAGCCTCTTCAACATGTGCTGCTGAGAAAACAGGGTGCTCACATGCAAATGAGCACAGTCAGACCCTCACTCTACATCGTAAACAAGAAACAACTCAAAATGCATCAAAGACCTAGAATATAAGAGCTAAAACTGTAGAGCCTTAAAAGAAAGCGTGGGGGAATGCTTCACAACAATGGATTTGACAGTAATTTCTTAGATGTAAGTCCAAAACCATGGGCAACAAAGGAAAAAACTGGACTTCATGAAAATTAAAAGCTTTAGTGCATCAAAAGACACAACATACGTAGTAAAAAAGTAGCCCACAGAATGGGGGAAAATATTTGCAAATCATGTATCTGAAAAAGGATTAACATCCAGACTATATAGAGAATGCCTAGAAGTCAACAACAAAGTAGATCCCAATTCAGAAATGGGCAAAAGACCTGAATAGACGTTTCTCCAAATAAGATACACACGTGGCCAACAAGGACGTGAAACGCTGCTTAGCACCACATCACCAGGGCAGAGCAGACCAGTCACGACGATTAGGGTGACCACAGTCAGAAACCCAGAAAACAACAAGTGTTCCGAGGGTGTGGGGAAACTGGACCCCTTGTGCACTGCTGGTGGGGATGAAAAATGGTGCAGCCACCATGGAAAACAGCATGGCAGGTCCTCAAAAAACTAAACAGAATTACCATACAGCCCAGTAATCCCACTTCAGAACAGATAATCAAGAGGACGGAAAGCAGGGTCTTAAAGAGAGAACTGCACATTCATGTTCACCACAGCCAAGAGGTGGAAGCAGCCCAAGTGTCCATCAGATGGACAGATAAACAAAACATAGTTAAACACACACAGCAGAATTTAACTCAGCTTTAAAAAGGAAATTCTGACACATACTACAACGTGGATGAGCCTTGAAGACATTATGCTGAGTGAAGCCAGTGAGTCATTAAAACGAAAAATACTGTGTGACTCCACTGACAGAGGCAACGAGAAGAGTCAGATTCACAGAAACAAAGCAGGGTGGTGGGTGTGGGAGCTGGTGGGAGGGGGACTGAGGAGCTGCTGTTTGACAGGTATAGACTTTCAGTCTTACAGGATAGGAAGGTTCTGGAAACCCATTACAACAATGTAAACATACTTAGCGCTACTCAACTATATGCTTTAAAATGGTTAAGACTTAGATTTTACATTATGTGTATTTTACCTCAGTTCCCAAATAAAATCAGAACCCCATCTCATCCACACTCCAGGCTCTCAACAAGCCATGCTTGTGGTGACCCACCCAGCCCTGGAATCCAGCATCAGAATAGCAGAATATCTCCAAGGTGGCGCTGAAGAGACAGGCCTGGGGTCTGCTGGTGCCGCATAAGGTCACACACAGGACTGCCGTCCCCACTGGGGCCCCCTGGCATGGAGAGGATGGGGTCCTGCTGAGCAAGGGGAGGCCCCCCCATTCAGTGCCCTAAACACGCTGCTGCAGCAGGGCTTACTATCCACCCCTCCCAAACCACGGTAGCGGTCAGAGAGGGTGACCCAAGCCACTGGAAACTGAAAGGCTGGGCAGCCATCGTGTCACCACAATAAAATAGGACTCTGTGGACAGGGGGTCCCAGGGTGAAAACACTGCCAGTATCACAGAGGTGAGACAGGTGGGCAAATTCTTTCTCATCAGTCACAGCAGAGACACTAACAATTGACAGCCACCCCCAGACCAAGGGGCAGTCTTTAGGCCCTTGCACCCTGGGGTGGGCAGTGCTGAGCAGTTTATCTGAAACAGAAGCAGAGAAGGCACCCAGGCTCTCACCTGGAGCAGCGTCTCCGACCTCCAGATCTCGTGGGAGGTGGGGTCTGCATTCACAGACGTCTGATGAGAGATGTGTCGCTTCAGGAGGCTGGTGTGGTGCAGGCCGTAGGACGCAAAAGGCACGGCTGGCGTCCTGAGGGAGACACAGAAGAAGATCTCTGTCGGCAGGCTCCCACGGGTGTGGCCACAGCAATCTGGGCCTCAAACCCAGGACAGCAGCGACAAGTACAACCCGTGGAAGTGTCCAACGACCCTCAAGTCCACGTTGCTATGTGTGAATAAACAAACAGAAGAGTGAATTTTCCATCCACATCTGCCCACTGATAAATGCAGGACGGGTGAGATCAGAAAAGCGTTGTTTGCCAACCACCCTATTCACAATGGATCTGGCTGAAATGAAGACCATGAGGGATGCTGACACTGCTGACAAGAGCGGGGGCTCGGTGGATCTTCCCACTAAGTCCCCCGTTCACTAATTGAGGCCCAAAGACCTTCGTTAACTTTACAGGAGGAAAACCTGGCATCACCCTCAGCCCAGCAAGCGGGCTCATGGGCACCACGGCCGCCACTGCGGTGCCCCCGCCAACGATGCCCAACCTGGGCCTAATCATGGGAAACACCCAAGAACCCACTGTGCACACACCAGCTGTCAAGGTCAGGAAAGGCTGTGGGACCTTCTGGACAACAGAGAGACAGCCGTGTGCGGGAAATGACCCTGCACGGAACCCAGCTGCATGACAGCCATGAGTGGGGCAGCTGGTGAAACCCAAGTGGGGTCTGGGGATGAGATGGTGGCCTGGCAGCAACACTGCCTCCTGATTTGAATGGAATGGCCGCAGTTACAGAGATGCACACACTGTCAGAAAACACACCCTGAAATGTTAAGAGGTAACGGCGTCGTGTCTATAACTTACTCAAATGGCCCAGGAAAAACACACACACAGATTAAACAGAATAAAACAACTCGGAAATCAACAGGCATGAAGGGCCTGTGAAAGTTCTTTGTTATATGTAGCAATGTGTAAAATCTGAAATTATTTTGTGAAAACAAAAAATCTGAAATTATTTTGTGAAAACAAATCAAATCCAGCCCAGAAAACTGCCTAGCAGCTGAAGTCTGCCTTTGAGGGGGTGTGAATCCAGGCCACACTTGGGTCCTCCCCCAACCCCAGATCCCTGGCCCCCACTCCCCAGGCCGCAGCATCAGCAACACCTGTGCAGCCCCTCCCCCGCACTCCTCCTCGCCATCCCCTTTCCTTGGGAGCTTCTGTGAGTTTGGGGTAACGGCACAGCACATGCCAGCAGATGTGGGGGGACAGCACCTATAGGAAAGAGCTGCAGCCTCCAGGGAAGGAGCGGGGGATAGTGAGGCAAGGGCCAGAGGAGCACAGGCTCCTCACCCCTGGACAGGCCGGCCTCACGCTCCCCTCCTGCTCTGCCCGTGCCAGCGGCTCTTTACCACAGGCCCCGGCTCAGCAAAGGCCTGGTCCCCGAGTCCACAGGTCCCTGCTAGTCTCACTTGGCCACAGCTCAGCGCTGCCCACAAGCCCCTCCTCTCCAGGACCAATCACCCAGCGCTGCCAATCAGCTCTCGGCTTTGAGTCCCTCACCACCCTGCTCACCGCTGGGCATGGGGCTTGGGTGCCGCGTGTGGAGAGGGCGGCCACAAGCAGAACACGGCCCGTTCCCATACCAGAGCCAGGCCCCGTCCACAGGGCCACAGAACCTGCCTGCTTCAGAGACGTCCCTCACCCCGCCCTCCAGCCTGTGCTCAGCTGGGGCTGCAGAATCTCAGGCCTAAAAAAAGCAAGTGCTCCAGACAAGGAGTGGCACCACTGTCCCCATGAGCAAAGCCCTCCAACCAGGAAGGGCCAGGCCTTACCTAGTGGTGGGCTCAGGCCATCTCAGCCACTCACCTGGGAGCCGGTGAGGGGCTGGGCCCCCCCGGGCTGGAGGAGAGAGGGGGGAGCACGCTGCCTTCTGTGGGCAGGAACCACGCCAGGTACCTGTCCACCAGGATGAAGTAGGCGCAGTCTGAAGTGCGGACGTGGAGGGCCCCGGGGGGCGGCTGGAAAGCAAAGCTCCTGTGAGCGCATGGCTGTGGGCACCGCCCCAGGCTGCTGACCCAGCAATCACAGGGCGGTGCCAGGAGAAAAGCCCCCACCACGAAGGGCCTGACTAGACCCCTCAGTCCTGACCAGCCCACACACACCCCCATCCCCCCACCCTGCCCACACCAGTAGCCACCTCCTACAGGAAGCCTCCCTGACCACCACTCAGGGCACCAGCCCACCCCACATGGCCCATCAAGCCTGCCTCCAGCCTGTCATCCTCACTAAGTGAGGGTGGCCTGAGGGGCAAAGGCTGGAGGGAGGGGGACCCGGGGAAAGGAGGTAGGAAAGGGAGGAGAAATGGAGGAAGGCAGGCCAACGGCTGGCCCAGCCCTTCTTTGTGTGGACACAAGCCCTGGGCCTCAGCCCCTCCCTGCACGGGGGCTTCAGTAAAGCAAACCCAGCTCAGAGGCACCCCTTCTGTACCTTTTGAGTGATGAGGCTCAAAGCAAAGAAGAACATGTAATACTCGAATGGATCTGAGGGCCATGTCAGGGGACAAATGACAGGGCTGTCGGGGCCCCCCACCCAGCTCTGTGTTGGCCGCCCGGCCTCCCCCACCGCGGGGCCGACAAAGGATACTGAGGGCCAGGTGCAGGCCAAGGACCCCGGTTGCGGGGAGCTGGACCTTGTTGTGGTACAGAGGGCTGTCGGGGAGCACACGCTCCTGGATGGACGCCTTCACAGGGTCCTGTGGACAGACAGAGGTGGCCCTTGGGAAGGCTGCCGAGGAGCCCAACACACAGACCCCCCTGGGGAACAGTGCTGTCCTCTGCACGGTGCTTGTGCAAAAAAGCTTCACGCAGACTCTGTCCCTTCGTCCTCACACAGACCCACCACAGCGGGGCTGCAGCTGTGTGCATCTCTGACCCAGCCAGGCACTCGATGGATCCTGTCTGCTTTGTTTCTCATACCCATGAGTGAGCCACCCCTTAATTCGCCCCCACAGGACTGGAAACTCAGAAAGACAAAGCTACCAGTCACGTGGCCCTGCCACTCAGCCAGGAGCCAACCAGGCCCTCCCACTGGCAGAGTTCAGATGACCTTTGAAAAAAAAAAACAAAACATTGAAGTTCCAATCTGTGATGGCTCCTGGGCCCTGAAAAGATACCATGACGTTCTGGCCACTGTCACAGCCCTGCAGGCCCCTGCCCACCCACCAGCACTGCAGCCACTGCGTGGGGCACCCGGCCCCAAGCCTGGCTCTCACCACCATAGCTTACTTACAGGCAGGTAAGAGACAGGAAAGTCAAATTTATAGTCTTCAGCTTGAAGTTTATAAACCAACTTCATCATTGGGCCCCTGAACATGAACAACAAAAACAGGGCAAATGAACCGTGAACCATCTTGCTTTGACGGTTCCTTAAAAGTGACTGCAAACAAGATCACTGTGAGAGAAAGTCCAGTCCCTCTGGGGTAACAGACCAACCTACCCGGGGTCTAGGAATTCCATGGCGATACTGTACTCCACAGGGCTCACGCGGCCCTGCAAGCAGCGGAGGTTCCACCCAGCCAGGACGCCATCCAAGCTGCCAAAAATGCTCTCAACCAGCCATGGGAAGATGGCATGCAGCTCCTGCAACAGCACAGGGAGATTTTGGGCAAGCTCCTGGGGACCACTGCCTGCCTCCCTTGCTGGCTCTGGGCCAAGGACGTCACTCCCTGGCCCGGAGACCAGCAGGACCAGTGGCACCCACAGGAGCAGTTGTGGATCCTTTTGTTGTGCTTGCGTGGCTGCTTCATGTCTGACCCCGTTACATAAGCCAGCGTATGATTAAAAGGTTTATTTAAAAATTCTGGGGGTGGTGGGGGGGCAGTTCAAATTTCCAGATCCACTAGGTTCAAAATGCTCTGGGTGATTCTTGCCACTTGCTTCTAGGCTTCCACCCGCCCTCACCCCCAACTACCGCAGGGAGCAAGCAGAAGGGTCGGGCAGGGAGAGAGGAGGATAAGACCCCACAGTGGGGATGTCCCTGGTGGCGCAGTGGTTAAGAATCCGCCTGCCAATGCAGGGGACACAGGTTCGAGCCCTGGTCCGGGAAGATCCCACACGCCGCAGAGCAACTAAACCCATGTGCCACAACTACTGAGACTGCGCTCTAGAGTCTGCGAGCCACAACTAGTGAAGCCCGCACGCCTAGAGCCTGTGCTCCACAACAAGAGAAGCCACCACAATGAGAAGCCTGCGCACCAAAAGAAAAGAGTAGCCTCCGCTCACCGCAACCAGAGAAAGCCCAGGCACAAAATGAAAACCCAACGCAGCCAATAAATCAATCAATATATTAAATAAATAAAAATGCCAGAAACTTCTGACCCGAAGAGAGCTTTACTAAAAAGGGTGAAACCATCCGTTCTTCCTCAGGGCAAGCCCTTCCTGTCATCTGCTGGCAACTCCCGGTCCAGGCAGGCCTCCTGAACTGACCCGCACTTACTCTGCCAATTCAGGGTGTGGCGTAAACACATACTTTCAGTACTTACAGCAGGGCTCAACCTTGGCACTGCTGACATTTGGGGGTGGACGCGTCTTTGTCCTGGAGGCTGTGCTGTGCCCTGGGGGATGGATGCCAGCACACCTGGCCTCCACTCACTCGGGGCTGGCAGCACCACCCCATGTGGCAACTAAAAATGCCTCCAGACACTGCTAAGTGTCCCACGTGGGACAGAAGGCCCACGGCTGAGAAAGCCTGGTCTACGTGGTCGTGGTCACATGTTTACATGTGTCACAAACGTGAGAGTTGCAATACAGGGTCAGGCCTCCGCAGAGCAGCGCTCAGAGGTGGGAAGCAGGAGCTGCGAGAATGCTTTTCCAGGAGTGTGTGAGACACGCCTCCAAGAGACGCTGCAGAACTGTACCTTTGCCGGAAAGTCCTCGATGACTTTAACCAAGTCTTGGCACCGCTGTGCAAAGGGTTTACTTATAGAGTCGGCTTTCAGGCTAGCCTAGGAGACACAAAAAACCAAAATAAAGCGAGCACATTTGCTTTGCAGCTTTTGCTGATATTCTGGTGCGAGTCAAAACAGAAATCCAGGGACTTCCCTGGTGGTCCAGTGGTAAAGAATCTGCCGTACAATGCAGGGGACGCGGGTTTGATCCCTGGTCAGGGAACTAAGATCCCACATGCTGTGGGGCAACTAAGCCGGCACTCCACAACTACTGAGCTTGTGCGCCTCAACTAGAGAGACCACGCGCCCTGGAGCCTGTGCGCCACAACTAGAGAAGAGAAAACCTGCAAGCCACAATTAGAGAGAAGCCCGCACACTGCAACAGAAGATCCCGCATGCCTCAACGAAGATCCTGCACGCTGCAACTAAGACCTGACACAGCCAAAAATAAATTAAATAAATAAATGATAAATAAATCTTTAAAAACAACTAAACAAACAGTAATCCAAGTGACGGGCAGGAATCAGACATAGCACTGGCCTGACTGCCCAGCACCTCACACATCAGGTCGTGCGTGTGTCCAGGGCCTACAGGACACCCCTAGGCGAGGCCAGGGTCCCGTGCTCTCTAGGCCAGGACTTTCCAGGCTGGCTCCCAGCTCCCTCTGTCAGGCACCCCAGCTACCTCAGAGAGCTGCACATCATGAGAACAAAATCCACCCGGATCCAATCCACAAGCAGGGGGTTGGCTCCTGGGTCAGCCCCGCAGCCAGGGGGGGACCCCACACAGATCAGAGCACTCACTGAGTGTGTGCACGTGAATGGGAAGTTTCCCCCGGGGCTAACCACCCACCATTTATAGCCCTGTGATTGTGAGCTACCATTTGTTGTCACTGGCCCTCTGACCCAAGACGTCCTTTATCTGTTACCTTCAGAGACGCAGCAGGCCAAAAACCACAGACAGCTTCAGCCAAATGCCAGCACTCTGGTGACAGAGAAGCCAGAAAACATTCAGGACAAGAAGGAAATGTACCCCAGATCAGGGGTGAGGGAAAGCTCTCGTCTTTTCTGACCACAAAGGGAAGAAGGCCCTGTGCACATGGATGAACATCAGGAGGAAAGGCCAGGTTTCTAACCACAAAGGCTTTGCCCAGGGTATCCAAGGCCCTGGCCACCTCCACACGAGGATGGGGTCCACAGGGTCTCGGTCAGAGGCAGACACCCGGCTGTGCAGGCCTGGGTCGGATCTGCTGGCTCTAGAGGGGCACTGAAGAAGAACATCCTTCCAAATACAGGTTTATAAAAAGTGCAGGCCTAGTGCCCCAGCACAGCAGCCTCCTTCCGTTTTTCACCAATGACAGTTACGGTCATTAAAACACCTCGCTTTCGTGTAAGGATTTACAAGATGTGAAAATGTGGGTGTACATCCTTCTCCCTTGCTCCTCCCCACACCCCAGGAGACTGAGGAAACGGCATTTCAATCAACTCCTCTTGTAGATGAGAAAACCAGGGCTCAGCAGCTGCATAAACCCAAGGTCCTGCACCAACAGAGGGCAGAGTCGAGCCTGAGGGTTCTCACCCGAGTCCAGTGTTATTTCCAGCACATCCCCCCAAAACATCACCACTGGACAGTTCTTCAAGTCAGTGGCAAAACCCTCAAGTCCCTCCGCTGCAGAGCAACCATCACCCTGGCACGCGGGCGGGCAGCTGACACTTACCAGCAGGAAGCTGGGCTGCTGCAGGTGGGGGAATGCCATGGCAGCCTCCTGGGCAGGGTCCAGACGGGCCGTCTTAGAGGACCACTGCAGAGAGACAAAGACAAAACCTCAACCTCTGCCACACAAGACACACAAGGCCAGGAGAATATCTGCGCAGCTCAGCACCACTGCACTGCCAAGGCCCACGCTTTACAGAAATGCTGCTTACGTGCCTGCCGTCCACAGGGTCCAGCCCCGGAGCCAGGTCTGTGGCAGGGAGCCCTTGGGAACACTTGGTTAAGCTTGTGTGGCACTTGCCACATGCCAGGCCTGGTTCTGAGGGTTCTCCATACATTTCTCATTTAATCCTCGGTGGCAGGCAGGCAGGATTCTAGACAGCCATCCAAGATTCCTGTCTCTGGTCATTCAAACACTCTTCGAGGTGCTGCGGTGAAGGGGTTTTGCAGATACAATTAAAGTCTCAAGTGTGAGAACGTAAGATACAGGGCAGTCCTGACTCATAGCCAGCAACGAAATGGGGACCTTAGTTCTACCACTGCAAAGAGCTGGATCCTGCCAGCAACCTGAATAAGCTTGAAAGCAGATTCTTCCCAAGAGCCTCCAGATAAGAGCAAAGCTGGCCAACAGGTCGATCTCAGCTTTGAGAGACCATGAGCAGAGAACCCAGCTGAGCCTGCATTTCTGACACATAACCATGACAACCAACAGATGCAGCTTTAAGCTGCAAAGTTTGTTAAGCAAGAATAGAAAATACATCCTCATAACAACCCTACGAGGTCAGTACAGATAAGGAAATGGAGGCAGAGAGAAAAATCACTTGCCCTCCGCCAGCTGGGGAATGGCAGAGCCAAGACTCAAACCCACAGACCTCCTCACTACTCCCCCATAGAGACAGGTGGACATATCTCCTCTGTCTTACTTGTGCTCTCTGAAAAGGAAGGGAGGGGACGAGCCAGCTTTGCCAATGGAGGCTTTGAACAGCCACCAGAAAATCAGGGGTAGCTCTCCAGAATCCTACCTCTCTGTGCCCCCAATCAGAAACTGAAAATATCCAGACTCGGACTGAGCAGAGAGGAAGTATGCAAGTCCCACTGATGAGCTGCTGATGGCTTTCCTGGCACAGCTCTGCCCATGGCCTAAGGAACGGTGCTGATGCAGCAACTGGCAGTGTATGTGGATGGAGAGGCTGGGTGGGCAGCTGAGGCATTATGAACACCTTCCCATGAAACCAAGCAGAAACCTGCACACTCCCCACCCCTGTACAAAGGCCCCTCCAAGTCCCCTGCCTCTTGTTTGTAGAAAAGCTGAAGTTTCCCTGGTCTCCCTGAGTCACAAAAGAGCAGGCTCAAGCAGCTAACGATTAGGACAAGAGAGTCACAGAATCTTTCAGTGTCTGATGTACACTCCTGAGTTGTTTTACAGATACTATAACTGCCACCAGAGGGAAAAAGCCAAATGCATGATGACCAGACAGTAGCCATGACATAAGCTGCTCCATCTGTGGCTAGCACGATTCCAAAAACTGGCCTCAAGACAATGAGATTAACATTATTGCTCATAATAATCTATATCTTTGTGGGCATCAAAATAATTGTAGCTTGCTCTGCCCAATTTTTAGTAAGCAGGCAACTAAAATTGTCAGCAAAGAGATGCCACAGACTCATGTTGACATCTTCCACTCTAAGAATACTGCGTGCTATGTCAGCATGAAGAAGTTACAGAAGATGAGCCTTTGCCCCTAATCCCACCGAAATGGAATGATGTCAGACAGTGGGGATCTGTAAGCAGCTCCTTTGCCCCGTTCCTGTTTGCCCATTTCTGTTCGCCTCAAACCTTATAGAAATGAGGTCACCAGGCAACACTTAACCTAACTCCTGACATATGCTCTACTGAATGCACATAATACCTTGCTTAACCTATTGATTCCTTCCCTAGATTAAAAGAAGTAGGAATGAAAAATTAAGTAGTTAAAGAATGACTAGCTCTCTACCCCCAGCTTCTCCCTGTGCAATCCGGCAGGAGATCACGCAGGCAAGATAACATCTGAAGAAAGCTCATGAAGAGTCAGCCAGTCCACACCCAATGGAAAATGACGCAGAGCTTGACCTTCTGCCTCGATTCTGAGATTCTTTCCCTTCTTCCCTTTAAAAACTGTCACGGCTGAGCAGAATCTTTGGAGTGCGTTCTGGGACACCAGTCCACCTTCTACCCGGTTGCTAGCCTTCTGAGTAAAGCAACCTTTCCTTTGTACCAACACTTGTCTCTGGAGTATTGGCTTTTGAGCTGGGAGGAGCCGAGTCTGAGTTCAGTAACACTGAGACTGTTCAACTCCTAATTAAACTAGCTATGGGTTTCAGTTTTAAGGATGACTTAAATAAAACGTTTCAGTCCTTAACCAAGTGGTCCAGGGAACACTGCACTACTCCAAAACGATCAAAGCGACATAAAACCCTGAACTGTTTGCTAAGGGCAGAGCTTTAGAGATGATGAATTAAATACTGCTCCTTGCCTAGAGCAAATTTGCAGAGGTAGCGGCTGAAGGAATGAGCCCGAGGCGCCCAAGCGCCTCTCCTTGGGGAGAGGGCAGCGTCTCCCCGCCACGCCGCCTGCGCTGTGTGCCCAGCCTCCGCTTCATCCCGCCACCTCCACACCCGCTGCCTTCAGGAGCGGCTTCCGATCCGCTTTCGGGGTCCCTCCCGTGAGCTGCAGCCCCGTCAACACCAATCTCGCCAGGGCCTCCCTCTGGCCGCGCTGCGAGCGGGGCGTGCTTCCGCCTGCCGCTCACTACTGCCCCGTGAAGGGAGCACCGGGGCCCCCGAGTCACAGACGCGGAAACTGAGGCTCTGCAAAGACGGCCCACACCGGGGGGAGGCGAGGAAGGATCGGGTCGGGCCGGGGCCGAGACCCACCCCGCTCCCTCCACACCGCTCGCTGAGTCCCAGACTCTCCCTCCTCCACCGCACGCAGCGAACGTTAACCGCGGGCCCACCGGGGTGGGGCGTGCGAGGTGCGCGGGAAGGCGCAGTCCGGCCCTCGGCGCCCTGCCGGCCCAGCCCGAGGCCCGGGGCTCGCGTGGGAACAGAGCTGGTTTCGGCGGAAGTTCGGGGTGGCCGCCGGGACGCGAGGCCGGACCGCGCGCGATTCCCACCATTCACCTGAAGGAACCACAGCGTCTCCGGCTTTAAGGACCGAGGCCGCCATTCAGCGACCCGGCGCCGAAATATCGTCATCAAGCTGCGCGTGGCGTCACGTTCCCCCGGCCTAGCAGGAAATGTGCCGCCACCTCCTCTGGCTGACACAGTAAAAGGCGCGTGCGCAAAGCGAAGGACCGCCTCGGAACGCGCGTGCGCAGCGGGGAAATCCGCCGTAAGGAGCGCGCGTGCGCAAAGACGTGTCGGTGCGTTAGGGCTTCGAGGCGCGCCCCCTACCGGGGAGTCGGCACGGAACAGTTACGCTCTGGGCCCGATGGGCATTTATTGAGCGCCCACAGAATGCCCGCGCTGTACTGGGTGCGGCCACCTCGGCTAGCGCGCGGGGAAGCTCCGTCTCCAAGGGCCCGGACTTACACACGCCTGCAGCCGCCCGGGCCCGGGTCTGAGCGCCGGATGGCGTGGGCGCTGCGGGGAGAGGGGCGCGCAGCGGGCCGGTAGGGGGCGCGGCGGGCCGGACCGGGCGGGGCCGGGCGGAGCGGGGACTGGACCCAGCGGCGCACAGTCCGCAGATGGCTGCGCCGGG
>NW_020175053.1:6994020-7004307 GCF_003031525.2 Neophocaena asiaeorientalis asiaeorientalis
CGGCCCTGCAGAAGCTGGCGCTGAGGCGGAAGAAGGTGCTGAGCGCCGAGGAGATGGAGCTGTTCGAGCTGGCGCAGGCGGCGGGCGGCGCCATGGACCCCGACGTGTTCAAGTGAGCGCCCGGCGGAGGCGGGGTCCCGGGGGAGTCGGGGTCCCCGGGGACGGCCGGACCGGGCGAGTAGGGCTCACTGCCGCAGCGTGTGTTCTCGCCAGGATCCTGGTGGACTTGCTGAAGCTAAATGTGGCGCCCCTCGCAGTCTTCCAGATGCTCAAGTCCATGTGCGCCGGGCAGAGGCTGGCAAGCGAGCCCCAGGACCCCGCGGCGGCGCCCCTGCCCACGCCCAGCGTGCCTGAGACCCGAGGTCAGAGCCGGGCCTGGGCGGCGGGGAGGGGGACGGGGGCGGAAGGGGAGCAGCGCCTGGCACCGCGCGGGCTTGGCCGTGAGTGCAGGCCTTTCTGTTCCTCTTGTCCCAGGACAGGCTGGGCCCATCCAAGGTCTGGCCCCTTGGGCTCTCGTCCCTAGCTTCGTCCCTAGCTTTGCTGCCACCTTTTGAGGGTGCACTTCCATATCGGGAGGACACAGGGTGGGAGACCCAGGCAGGCTAGACCTCGTCTGGGACTTTTGCGACCCCAGTTCCTCCCCACCTCTGCTCTGAACGTTTTTATCCCGCAAACGTGGGAACAAGGCAGCTTTGGTTCCTGTCCTCATGGCCTGTATAGCCTCTGCGGAAGTCCTCAGGGAGCAGGGCGGGCAGAGGCTTTCCTGCGTGCCCTTGTTGGCACCCCACCCGGCCCAGGTCCTACCCAGGAATCTGGACAGTGAAGCTTCCATCCTTGGGCTGTGAGTGGGCGCAGCCTGGAAGCCATGGCTGGCAGGGTACAGAGGCCCGAGGGGCCTCCTCAGTCTGGAGGGTCATGGCTGGGGGATGAGCAGGTGCTGGTGACCAGGGTGTCATGATGGAACTCTAATCCGCTTCGGGTGTTAACTTCTGCTTCCCATCCCAGAAACCCTCTGAAATGCAGCAGAACCTCCAGGCTGGCTCCTTAGCCAGAAACATCCTGAGAAGGGGCTGACGTTGGGGCGGAGGGCAGCTGGGCCCTGTGGGTGGGCGTGCCTGGGCCCTGGGCGCCCGTGACCCCGTCCTGAGAGGCCCTGGGCACTGGAGTGCAGGCCTCCTCACTGATGCACGCTGTCTGCTCTCTTTGTGTCTCTCTCTGACCTCCAGCAGCCTCCTTTCTCTCTGCCGAGAACTGTACCCCCCCCGCAAGGCCCTCCTTTTCCTCGGCCCTGCAGCCTGCGGCCTCTCCAGTTCTGCTCCACGGCCCAGCTGCCTCGCACTCGCCTCTTTCTCCGGGGCCCCCCGGTTCCCTCCGGTTCTCTTGCTGCCTGTTCTCTCCTTTTGCAGGTTGCGTTTATTGGTTTATCTCTGGGGGTTGGTACTCTCTCCTGTTTCCGTGGAAACTGCTGTGGCCCCCAGAAAGCCAGAGCAGCTTTGAGCTGCAAGGGCAGGACCCAGTGAGCCATCCCTGCCCCGCAGCTTAGGGACTGACTGCGTGATTTCACAGCTCCGCTCACTAGAGACAAGTGCAGTGCTCACAGGACAGGCCCACACCCCGTCCCCAAAGGCTAACTCTGCTGGTGAGACTTGCGCTCTGTAGAGCTGCCCCCAGCCCAAAGGAGGACACCCAAGGGGCGGGGAAGGGACAGCGTGGTGTGCTGTGGAGAGCAAAGCCTGAGGTGTGACAGGCACCTGGGCCTCTTAGGTGCCATCACCCACCTGGACTGGTTGCCTGGAGGATCAGACCATGGGTCCCCTCAACTGCCTGGTTTCTGAGCTGGGGGTGCCTTCCAGGCACTGCCAGGCACGATGAGGCTGGTGTGTTAGAGTGTGAAATCCCATGGGAGCTCTAGCTGCACCCTCCCACGTGCCCCTCACTGCATCACCCACCTTGCTGTTCCAGGAGTGCCTGGAGCTTGGACAGGGGGCCTGAGGAGCGTGGGGACTAAAGGAGAGAGATCTCCTCACTCAGGGGTTTGCCACTCCCTCCCTTGCTCAGTGCCAGGCCTGCTCTCAGTGCTGAGGGCACAGTGGGGCTGCAGGGTGGACACGCTGTCTGTCCAGTGGCTAGACATACCGACAGTGACGGGCGTCCAGTCTCGAAGGACAGCACCGGCCTTGCTGGAGTAGCAGGAGTTAAACAAGCTGGGGGCAGGGCCCTTGCACCAGCTGCAGAGTCCTGTGCGCTGCTGCATCCCCTGGGAGGGGGCTGAGCTAGGGTGTGGGGGGAGGGAGGGAGAGGGTGCAGTCAAGGGTGTGTTGGGGTGCGGGGCTGGGAGCACTGCATAGAGGGATGGGAGGTGGGGAGGAGGCCCCGGGCCAGGGAATGGAGAGGCATGGGGCACTGGGCCCCACAGGGTCGTTTCCCCTTGAGTGCTCAGGCCATAGGTCCTGCTGGGCTGGGTGGCCACCAGCCAGGGTAGAAGGGCACTGAGGCCCTGGGGAGATGCCCAGTGGAGGCAGAGGGCAGATAAGGGGCCGTGCCAGGAGTACACTGAGGCCGAGAGGCAGAGGCCACCAATGAGATAGATCTCTGAGGCTGCATGTCAAAGCATCTCTCCACACAGATCTCTGGTCACCTGGTTAATGGCAGGATCTGGGTAGAGAAAATAAGGAGCACTGTCACAGAGTAAGCAATGGGGGACCTTGGTGGTCTAGGCTGGTGGTGGGGGTTTGGGAACGTTGGAGCCAGCTGGCCTTAGGTTTCCCTCAGAATCAGAGTGAGATTGACCCAGACCAAGGGCTGGAGCCCCACTCAAGGGCTTCGCTCTCTGGGTTCCTGGCCATCCAGGGGCCCTGTGGGACCTGTCAGGCTCACCATTTCTGTCCTGAGAGCTCACGGGGGTTAGGCTTGTCTTCGTAAGGACGTGGAGTTAGGTTCAGTTGTGTGCTGTTGAAGTTTAGGGAAACCACACATTCTAAAAAGATGTCCCCCCCAGAAAGCATAAGGTGGAGTCTGGTGTGTGGAGCCATGAGGACAGGTACCTGAGCGTTGGCACCAGAAGGAATGGACACCTCACGGATAACTTTTATACTGATTACTCACTAAAATGACATACTGGATGTTTGGGTTAATCGAAACATTTAAGTCAATTTCCTGTTTCTTTTACTTTTTAACATGGCTCTTAAAAAAGCTAAAGACCACGCAGGTGGCTCACAGCCCATCTATGGGGGCAGCACAGCTGCAGAGCACTCACATTGAGCTTCTCCCCAACACGGCATCGGGCTGTGTGCCTGGAGGAGTCACAGGCATGTCCATGTGGGGATCACCTCCCCAGAAGTGTGGGCTAAGGGTTAAAGCGCACACGTGCAGTCCGTGTTGTGCATTGTTCTGTCTGTATTTGTCCTGGAAGCACCGATCAAGCCCCTGCTGTGTGCTCTGCACACCCCTGGCCGCCCGCTCATCCTGGCCACCAGACCCCGCCAGCTGGCCTTGCAGATAGCAGGGCTGTGGTGTATTCTTTCCCTCTCATTTCTCACCCACCCGTCCCCCCACCCCTCCGCACACAACATGCCTTCAGTGTTGGCTCACGGCCGGTCCCAGACATTTGGCCTCAGCAGCCATCTGGTCTGTGACTCCATAAGGGGGTGCGCCCACCACCCAGGAGAAAGCGCTCTGGGGCTTTCTATAATTCTCGTTCCTGCCCAGCTCTGTGGCAGAGCTCTCAGGGTGGGTGATCAGGGATCCCGGGGGCCACTCCAAAGGTCAATGGCAGAGTGGGTCCTACCTGGTCTGGGTGGTTCCCCAGCTTCAGGTCCCCCACCCTGAGTCACGGGTGGCAATGGGCTGGTGAATTTGGAGCATTTGCTTCATTAGGGGGCATCCAACACTGAGTGGCCACAGCTGGTTTCAGGGGTAGGAGGGTAAACCGGACTGTTTTTAACAGACACCCTTATCTGTCTTTGACCCTTAAGAGGGCCCCACAGGAACCAGGCCTGGGAGCATGTCCCCACCACCCCCACCGCAGCTTGTGGTCAGCCTTGGCTCAGCCCCAGTCCTCACTGCATTCCATCGGACCCTAATAACCCTGTCAGGAGGGAGCTGGAGCAGGCCTGACGAGCTCCCAGATGCCCCTTGCTGGGTCCACTGGGCTCTGCAAACCTTCTTGACCTCCACAGCCGTGTGTAAAATGAGGCCTGAGTGGGTCTCCCCACGAATGCCCAAAGCATGTGATTCCTTTAGGGTTCTAAGAATCACACTGAGCTGGATAAATGGGCTATTTTCATCCTTAAAATAGTTTTCTTTGACACCTTCTATGACTCAAAGTTACATTGGTTTCTTACTTCCAGGGTTTATCGGCCTCGTCAGATTTAAAGATGAACATTACTTGCTCTTTTCTAGTTTCCTCTCATCCTTGAGTGTCCAGAGGGGCCCTGGTCATTACACTGAGGGGGAGAGGAAACTCACACATGTGCAAGCCAAAGCAAAGCTGGCTTCAAAGTGAGGCCTGCAGCTGGGACCCGCCCTGCTGCTTGCGGTGGAGCTGCGCCTGAGCTGTGCTTTGGGAGAACCCGGCACCGGGGGCTAAGCCACGGGCTCCACGGACCTGATTTGGCCTGGCTCAGCCTTGGTGGGGAGGGGGAAGCATGGCCTGAGCAGGGCACTGGCACATTGGGAGACCCTGCAGAGTGGTGGGGCCCGTGTACTCACAGGGTCAATCAGTGGGGACCAGAAGATTAGCATTTGTACCAGAGATGAGGGGTGATGTTTCTCTTTGCTTCTGTTTCCGGGAGTCACTGGGACAGAGTTGGCCCAGCTTCACCCTACCACATGCTCCTGTCTACTCCACCCGGCACTGAGGAACCCATTACTACTACACTTCTGTCAAATAGAGTACACGTGGGCTCTTGGGGAGAAGCAACGCCAGGAAAACCCAAGCTTTCAGGGTTCCAAGCTGATGCCACTGCAACCCACCCCCCGTGCCAGGCAGCACAGACCTCCTGCTCTCTGAGGAAGAATTTTCCCAGGAAGTGTCTTGAGAAGGGCCATCCTATCCCTGCAGGAGTCCTGGGGAGAAGCTAGGTGTGAGGATTAGAGCACGGACTTGAGTCTCAAATGCAGGTCCCTCCCCTTGCCCAAGTGACAGCCGGTGAGCAGAAACAACTTAACAAGCCCCTAGGAAACTGTCATGTCTTCTGTCCAAGAGCCCCCGGTTCCCCACTGCAGGCTGTTGGACTAAACCGGGATGGAGGCTGGGGGTCAGAGCTGCGGGCCGAAGGAGAGCCCAGGTTGAGGCAGGCCCAACGGGGAGGGACTGTGGCCCAGGCACGCTTGTCCCCCGGGGTCCTCTCTGTTGCTGATGCCACAGGCACTGGCCCAGGCATGACTGCAGACCTTCCTGGCTGTCGGCAGAAGACAGGCTAAATCTGGCAGGTTACCAGTGGAGGAGCGGCCAGAGCTGTGCTCTGCACCTGGGCGTGACCGCCCCATGGACAGGGCGCGTCCTCAGCAGGAGCCCAGTCATAGGACCCAGTGAACCTGAATATTTGTAGAACACTGAGGGGAGAGGGAGGAAAATGTATGAGGAAGAGCTTCCAAGATCCAAATCCAGAAGCCTGACTAACACGCTTCCTGCGTCACCATGTCTGGCGGGGAGGCCAGTTGCTGGGGGTCGACACGCCAAGCTGCCCCTGGCACTGCTCTCAGGACACAGACAATAGGTGTTGCGAGGTGGCCTCTGCCCGGTTGCTAACACCTGTGTTCTGTGTCTGCTCAGGGAGAAACAAAGGCAGCGGTGCCCTTGGCGGAGGCCCGACACTGCCAGAACGCGGTGTCCGGGAAGGATCCAGCCAGAGGATGCCCCGCCAGCCCAGCGCCACCAGGCTGCCCAAGGTGGGCGGGCCCGGGAAGAGCCCCACGCGGAGCAACACCTGAGCAAGAGGATTTGCACGGGCCCACCGCAGGCCGCCAGACTCTCAGACAGGCTGCTCCTCCTGTTGGTAATAAACCTCTTTGAAAACCTGAGGGTCTGTTCAAGATGTCTTCTGTTACCTTTTGAATATACTAAGGCACAGAGATTTAGAATTAGTTCTGTGTGCTGGTCCTCGTCATGCTTCAGCTGAACCAACCAAGTGACTTCAACCAGTGACCCCACCTCCCAGACCTCATTTTTGAGCCTGTGAGAAAATGTGCATATTACCAGGTCTTCTGCCTTTTCACTGAGGCCCTCCCAGGGCGCTCAGGTGCAGCAGGGGTTTGAGCACAGAAGGGCTGTGACCTAGAGCTTTTAACCCTCTGTGGGTCATGCATGCCACAGAGAATCCAGTAAAACCCTTACCCCCAAAATGTCTTGACCTTCCACATTTGCCCCAGTTTTACAGGTTTACATGGACCTCAGGTTTTCAAACTCCAATTCTAAGCTTTTACACCTTAGTCCACTTGTCCCGTCAATAAAGAAGCCTGAAAAATGGCAAATTCAATTGAAAAACCTAACTCAGTTTTCCTAGAACTATTTGTTTTAAAACCTTGGATTGGAAACACTGACTTTTTGCCCTTGGGTCACGTCACACAAGCAGAGGCTCCTTACAGATGTAGGTCCACCCACCCCAGCAGCGCAGCCCAAGCAGCTGGACAGCCGTCCACATGGCCCAGCAGAGGGGTCCTCCCTGCTCCTGTGGACAGATGAGCGTGTTCCAGGTGAGCACAAGAGTTTAATTCAGAAACTGTAGATAAACATCTGTAACATGACAGTTGGCGGGGTACAGGGGGCCACTAGCCGCTCCCTCCCGTTCAGTACTCTTCCCCTTCCTCGGCCTCCGCTTCCACCGAGTCCACGCCCACCTCTTCGTAATCTTTCTCCAGCGCTGCCAGGTCCTCCCGGGCCTCCGAGAACTCGCCCTCCTCCATGCCCTCCCCCACATACCAGTGCACAAAGGCGCGCTTGGCATACATGAGGTCGAACTTGTGGTCCAGGCGGGCCCAGGCCTCGGCGATGGCCGTGGTGTTGCTCAGCATGCACACGGCCCGCTGCACCTTGGCCAGGTCTCCCCCTGGGACCACCGTGGGGGGCTGGTAGTTGATGCCCACCTGCCAAAGAAGGGGAGAAGGCACTGCGTGAAGCTTCCGTCAATCCAGAAATGGTGGCTGCGTTTGTGGAAACAGAAGGCATGGAGGTGCCCACTGGCGACCCGGGGAGGCTGGGGCCACCCTGTACTCTGGGCCCAGCTGTGTGCCAGGCAAGGTGCCAGGAAAGCAGGGTTCTCGTTTCCAGACAAGGAAAACGGAAAGAGGAGCCCCAGAGCCTGCCACCCTGGCTCACACCCAAGCTGCTGGAGGGGCTGTGTCCCAGCAACTGTGAGGTGATAGGTACCCAGGTGATAGAACTATCTTCCCTCTAAGAAGGGACACTGCTTGGGATTCTTCATATGTTATTTTCTACAGAGGGTTCAACAAGATAGGGATTAATGTCTGTAGCTGAGCCTTTTCCACCCAGGCAGATTCAGAGAACACAACTGTGGCAGAATCACGAGGGCAGGTCACACCCCCTGCTTTCCCAACAAACAGTGTACACATAGCAGAGTGACAAGCACACTGTCAGAGGTCCCTGACGCTGTGTGACCACTGCCATGGACGTGGCCCACATGAACGCTTAGTAAGAGGGAGGGAACGAGATCCCAGCACTGGGACCAAGGGAGAGGCAGTCCAAGCTTCAGACCAGGGATCACATGACCAGAGGTTTTGGCAGGAGATACAGGGTCTGTCAAGGGGGCTACAGCACACGTTCTAGGCTGCTGAGCCACAGGGGCTCTGTCACAGATACTCAACCCTGTCTTTGCAGCACGAGAGCTGCCACAGCAATGAGCCAATGAGTGGGGACGGCTGTGCTCACATGAAACCATTAACAAAACCAGGTGATGGGTCGGCCAGCTGTGCTGAGCCCTGGACCAGAGGAAGAAACCCAGACTCCTAGGTAAGAACCCACCGCAGCAGCGAAGGTCTGAGCCAGCGGAGGCCCTAAGAGCAGGGCTCAGGGAAGCACAGTTCCATTCCCAGAGGGAAGGCTGGGAATCAAGTAAGGAGCAAGGTTTCTGTCCTGTGTCCAGTGGATGGTCAGAGCAAGCTGGGTCTAAGGACAACCCAAGACACACTGCATAGGCTCCCCAATCTCCACTTCTCCACAGAAGGATTCATGACAGTGCTGTAAATCAAACGTTCCATACGACACTTAAATTGGATGTAATTTTTACATGCCGATGGAATCAAGTGGAATTCAGAGACAAGTCAGTTTACAGTAGTGCCTCAAGTTCAAATATCCCCATAAATTACCAAAACGCCCAGAAAATTCCTACATTTATATTCTAAGAAAAATTACTATAAGAAAAAACATCTTATTTCTAAATCAATCTATGTTTTCCACCCAAGAACTCCTCCAGATAATTTCTGTAAAGAATACACTCAGAGCTGTATCACGTGATGACTCAGGAAGGAAGTTCTAGAGACACCAGTGAAGGAATGAGAACTGTCCCCCAATTTACTAATCCATGACCCAGCCTGGCTTCCCTGTATCAGGGTACCCTCCACAAAGGGGCAGCACCCCGTCCCAGGATCTGCCACAGGCGGAAGGTAAACACGCGCTACCGCCCAGCCTACCTTGAACCCAGTTGGGCACCAGTCCACAAACTGGATGGTGCGCTTGGTCTTGATGGTGGCGATGGCCGCATTGACGTCTTTGGGGACCACGTCCCCCCTGTACAGCATGCAGCAGGCCATGTACTTGCCGTGACGAGGGTCACACTTGACCATCTGGTTGGCCGGCTCGAAGCAGGCGTTGGTGATCTCGGCCACGGACAGCTGCTCATGGTAGGCCTTCTCGGCCGAGATGACTGGGGCGTACGTGGCCAGGGGGAAGTGGATGCGGGGGTAGGGCACCAGGTTGGTCTGGAACTCCGTCAGGTCCACGTTGAGGGCACCGTCAAAGCGCAGGGAGGCCGTGATGGAAGACACGATCTGCCCGATCAGACGGTTAAGGTTGGTGTACGTGGGCCGCTCGATGTCCAGGTTGCGCCGGCAGATGTCATAGATGGCCTCGTTGTCCACCATGAAGGCACAGTCCGAGTGCTCCAGGGTCGTGTGCGTGGTCAGGATGGAGTTGTAGGGCTCCACCACAGCTGTAGACACCTGGGGGGCCGGGTAGATGGCGAACTCCAGCTTGGACTTCTTGCCGTAGTCCACCGAGAGCCGCTCCATGAGCAGAGACGCAAAGCCCGAGCCGGTGCCGCCCCCGAAGCTGTGGAAGATGAGGAAGCCCTGCAGGCCCGTGCACAGGTCCGCCTGCGGGAGAGCAGAGGCCGTGAGGCCACGCCCGCATGAGCCGTGCCACCACCCCCACGGGCCCCCACAGGCCCCGGTCACAGCACACTCTTCCTCTGCAGGTTCACTATACGGGTTCAACCCATCCACAGGGAACACGCATCACACTTAGCAGTTACAGACGTGGACGCACTGCGGCCACACCGGAAAGGAAGACCCTGCACTCATGGTTCTGCTGGGTTTTGCCAAAGTGATGTCCCGGGGAGATCCCGGGCCTCCCCTCCTGTCCCGGAGGCCTTCCCAGGGCCCTTCTCACCAGTTTGCGGATCCGGTCCAGGACCAGATCGACGATCTCCTTGCCGATGGTGTAATGGCCTCTGGCGTAGTTATTGGCCGCGTCCTCCTTCCCGGTGATCAGCTGCTCCGGGTGGAAGAGCTGCCTGTAGGTCCCCGTGCGCACTTCATCTGCAGAGAGGACAGCGTGCCCGAGACTCTAAGGACGGTCGCTGACTCACCGGGATGGCCAGGTCCGGGGAAACCTTCAATTCTACAGGCACGTGCTGCGCCTCGCAGGCCAGCAGCGTCAGCGTCTCACAGAAAAGGTCTCCGTGTGATACACATGCCTCATCTGCTGTTTATGGCTCCGGGAAGGTCCAGTCAACCCGAGGAACAAATGCCAGTGTGGCCAGTTCCCAAAGGCGAGGGAATGCTCACACCGCACAGGCGGTTCTGCGCGTGCATGTTTTGTTCACACCCACAGCTACACCCGGGGTGTTGCTGAAATGGCCCTGACATACTAGACATCAGCGTGACTTTTGCCGGGCGCCCTCTGTGGCCTGGGTCTCACGGGCTCTAAGGTGACATTCTGTTCTCTCCTGGGTGGCCGCCACTGAAAGGTGCTCTCTCCTGGCAGCTCCCCTTGGAAACTACCTCAGGCTTCTGATCTGGAGGAACCCAGCAAAGGTTCTGTGCTTCCCC
>NW_020175053.1:7007341-7038255 GCF_003031525.2 Neophocaena asiaeorientalis asiaeorientalis
CCGGGGCACGAACCCGTGTCCCCTGCATCGGCAGGCGGACTCTCAACCACTGCGCCACCAGGGAAGCCCTGTAGGTTATTTTTAAAAACGGGGGCCGTGGACCCAGTTTAAATTATGCCCTGTAGGAATTGGTACTTTGTTTTGTACCAATATATGCCAACATCTAATATCCGTTGACTTCATATTTTCACTTTGTGAAGCGCCATCTGAAATGGCAAAACTGGAAACAAATGTCCTTTGTGGAAACTAGTTAAATTATCATACACTCCCTACAGTAGAACACTGTATGATCATAGAAAAGAATGAGAAATCTGTCCCGGCATATAAATATGTCCAAGGTATACTGTATACTTGCTAAAAAGAAAAGCAACTTTAATTCGATTTATGCTTAAAAATACCTGTAGAGTATTAAACACCAGCTAGAGTCTTTGACAGCTCAGGGAATATCATGCTGGAGGAGGACAAACAACGGGGAGAGGGCTGACGCTGTGACCCCTCCCTGCCCTAGTGAGCAGCTAGCAGTCAGCAGCAGCTGGACACAGCCAGTCTCCAGAAGAGCTGGGATGAGCAGGGGGAAGGGCACAGGGGGTTCTGACTTGATAGAGGGGTGCTCTCACACAGCACTAAGGTCAGGCCAGCCAGCCCCTCCAAGTGGGAGTGCTGCCAGCTTCCGTTTCTCTTCGGCATGAGTGGAGTCTGTCACCTACCTTTAAAGAATGTTCTTTGCCCATGTCGCTGGCCCCTTTCTGTCAACGTCACCCGTATAACAAGAGGTGTAATGTGAATATGCACAGACTATCTCTTGAGGGACAAAGCTCTGGAAGGGGAAGAGGACTTCAGCTTTTCAGCCTTCTGCGTCATTTTAATATTTTGCCACATACACACATTTATAATGAAAAAACTAAACATAAACATGGGAAAGACTTCTTGACAATAGTGCGCCCCTGAGCAAATGGTTATTAAAGAACATATGGTGAAATCACACTCAGACTGACAAAAAGGAACTTAGAGCAATGAGAATTCAACATGCTCCATCTGAGGGAGAACTATCCTCTGTGGGGACAGAAGCTGTGACTTCCTGTACCTCCCCACAAGACTGGCCTCCCCACTGGCTCACAGAGACTCAGCCAGGAGGGAAAGCCTGGGCAGAGGGCACAGCACCCCCCAAAGTGCTACCCAGCTGCGGCTGCCTTGGATGTCCTTGCCTTCTGAAGATCATGGTGAGGTGACTGAAAGGAGAAGTCAAGAATGGAAGGTTTCAATCCCCACCTATAACCTCTGAGGTCTGCAAACCTCTTACGGAAGGTGTAATTAATATTTCCAGATTGGTGAAACCTGTTATAGACTTTACTCTTTCCTGTGAGTCACTTTGCATCTGTCGGTCTTACACCCTCGGAGATGGTCTGTGCCAGGGTGTCTTGAAGTGGGGCTGACAGAGGCCAGGTGGGTGCAACAACTTGTCTGTAGTCAGAGGCAAGCTCTGGCCTTTCCAAATGACAATAGGATGACACACATATTGCTTCTACTTCTCTTCATTTTCAATCTGCAATGACCCTGGAACGTGCAACTCCCCAAACACCTCAGGAACTCATCAGGGCTCACGAGTGCAGGATCTAGCACTTTTTCTAATGTGGAAGATCAATTGTGAACAAGGACTTTTAATGAAGAAGAGGGGGCAGAGTTAAGGATCCCAGGCGTGGCGAGGCACTTAGCCTGGTGATCACAATAGGTCTAACATGTTACTTGGCTTCCAGATACATGTTGCTTTTCTCTGGGTAGACGTTTCATCGTGACACTAAACACGGTTGAAGGAGCCACCTAATTATCAGTGTGATTTTGTGTGCGAGGCAGTGTTCCGAGTCTGGTTTGGAGTAACAGCAGTGAACCACCCTTGGCCCCACAGAAAACACTGCATAATGAATTTAAAATTCTGTCTACAAAAACATAAATGTTACC
Source organism: Neophocaena asiaeorientalis asiaeorientalis (assembly GCF_003031525.2). Lineage (NCBI taxonomy): Eukaryota > Metazoa > Chordata > Mammalia > Artiodactyla > Phocoenidae > Neophocaena > Neophocaena asiaeorientalis. Next base: position 7,009,298 of record NW_020175053.1, read on the forward strand.
TAAAATGCAGTGACAACTGGTGACTGAAGTAATGTGAAATCTAAAAACCATGATTTCTAACACAAAATGATACCATAGACCCTGACAGGCTTCTTGAGCAAGAGTGGGAAAATGTGGAGGACAGACATGCTGCAGTCAGACGTCCCTGAAAGCTCCCTCCATTGCTCGCTGCCCCTGAGGCTGTTAGATACTAAAAGCTGTCTCAGCCTCAGTCTCTAAACTGTAAGATAGTAGTAGTAGTAGCCCATGAGTGTTACAGGTTGGTTGTAAGAAATAAGGGTACATAAAGTCCTTGCTAAAGATCAAGGCACCTAGCAAATTAATTACTAAACTTGTTCTCCCTGCTGTGCAGCTGCCCTGGAACAGGGTACCCTTCACAAAGGGGCAGCACCCGTCCCAGGATCTGCGGTGGGCGGGAAGGTGAACACGCGTTACTGCCCAGCCTACCTTGAACCCAGTCGGGCACCAATCCACAAACTGGATGGTGCGCTTGGTCTTAATGGTGGCGATGGCCGCATTGACGTCTTTGGGGACCACGTCCCCCCTGTACAGCATGCAGCAGGCCATGTACTTGCCGTGACGAGGGTCACACTTGACCATCTGGTTGGCCGGCTCGAAGCAGGCGTTGGTGATCTCGGCCACGGACAGCTGCTCATGGTAGGCCTTCTCGGCCGAGATGACTGGGGCGTACGTGGCCAGGGGGAAGTGGATGCGGGGGTAGGGCACCAGGTTGGTCTGGAACTCCGTCAGGTCCACGTTGAGGGCACCGTCAAAGCGCAGGGAGGCCGTGATGGAAGACACGATCTGCCCGATCAGACGGTTAAGGTTGGTGTACGTGGGCCGCTCGATGTCCAGGTTGCGCCGGCAGATGTCATAGATGGCCTCGTTGTCCACCATGAAGGCACAGTCCGAGTGCTCCAGGGTCGTGTGCGTGGTCAGGATGGAGTTGTAGGGCTCCACCACAGCTGTAGACACCTGGGGGGCCGGGTAGATGGCGAACTCCAGCTTGGACTTCTTGCCGTAGTCCACCGAGAGCCGCTCCATGAGCAGAGACGCAAAGCCCGAGCCGGTGCCGCCCCCGAAGCTGTGGAAGATGAGGAAGCCCTGCAGGCCCGTGCACAGGTCCGCCTGCGGGAGAGCAGAGGCCGTGAGGCCACGCCCGCATGAGCCGTGCCACCACCCCCACGGGCCCCCACAGGCCCCGGTCACAGCACACTCTTCCTCTGCAGGTTCACTATACGGGTTCAACCCATCCACAGGGAACACGCATCACACTTAGCAGTTACAGACGTGGACGCACTGCGGCCACACCGGAAAGGAAGACCCTGCACTCATGGTTCTGCTGGGTTTTGCCAAAGTGATGTCCCGGGGAGATCCCGGGCCTCCCCTCCTGTCCCGGAGGCCTTCCCAGGGCCCTTCTCACCAGTTTGCGGATCCGGTCCAGGACCAGATCGACGATCTCCTTGCCGATGGTGTAATGGCCTCTGGCGTAGTTATTGGCCGCGTCCTCCTTCCCGGTGATCAGCTGCTCCGGGTGGAAGAGCTGCCTGTAGGTCCCCGTGCGCACTTCATCTGCAGAGAGGACAGCGTGCCCGAGACTCTAAGGACGGTCGCTGACTCACCGGGATGGCCAGGTCCGGGGAAACCTTCAATTCTACAGGCACGTGCTGCGCCTCGCAGGCCAGCAGCGTCAGCGTCTCACAGAAAAGGTCTCCGTGTGATACACATGCCTCATCTGCTGTTTATGGCTCCGGGAAGGTCCAGTCAACCCGAGGAACAAATGCCAGTGTGGCCAGTTCCCAAAGGCGAGGGAATGCTCACACCGCACAGGCGGTTCTGCGCGTGCATGTTTTGTTCACACCCACAGCTACACCCGGGGTGTTGCTGAAATGGCCCTGACATACTAGACATCAGCGTGACTTTTGCCGGGCGCCCTCTGTGGCCTGGGTCTCACGGGCTCTAAGGTGACATTCTGTTCTCTCCTGGGTGGCCGCCACTGAAAGGTGCTCTCTCCTGGCAGCTCCCCTTGGAAACTACCTCAGGCTTCTGATCTGGAGGAACCCAGCAAAGGTTCTGTGCTTCCCCCTTCTAAGGTTACCTACCGACCACGGTGGGCTCCAGGTCCACGAACACGGCTCTGGGCACATGCTTGCCAGCCCCGGTCTCACTGAAGAACGTGTTGAACGAGTCATCCCCACCGCCGATGGTTTTGTCGCTTGGCATCTGGCCGTCGGGCTGAATTCCATGTTCAAGGCAGTAGAGCTCCCAGCAGGCATTGCCGATCTGGACCCCCGCCTGCCCCACGTGGATAGAGATGCATTCGCGCTGGGAACGAGAATATACACGTGAGGCCCCCTCAGCTTCAAGGCAGTTGTCACTATGTGGCACACAAATGAGACCCAACGTCTTAAACTAATATCTCTAAAATCTTTTGGTTTCTTTTTTTTTTTTTTTTTTTTTTTTAATCTTTTGGTTTCTTAACGTCTTATCAGACATTATTGTCCCATGAGCTTCCAATGGTCATTTTATGTCTGAGCATGGATGGAGACACACTTGAACTGTGAATAGGAATACAGCCATTATAAACATCTTCCCAGCGAGACTTCCCTGGTGGCACAGCAGTTAAGACTCCACACTCCCAATGCAGGGGGCCCGGGTTTGATCCCTGGCCAGGGAACTAGAACCCACATGCATGCCACAACTAAGAGTTCACATACCCCACCTAAGGAGCCCGCCTGCCACAACTAAGGAGCCGGCGAGCCGCCACTAAGGAGCCTGCCTGCCGCAACTAAGACCCAGCACAACCAAATAAATAAATAAACAAGTAAATAAAACATCTTCCCAGCAATCAATAAAAAAACGTTAAAAATTTTTACAAGGCCTTCCCTGATGGCACAGTGGTTAAGAATCCGCCTGCCAATGCAGGGGACACGGGTTCAAGCCCTGGTCTGGGAAGATCCCACATGCCGCAGAGCAACTAAGCCCGTGCGCCACAACTACTGAGCCTGTGCTCTAGAGCCCGCGAGCCAGAACTACTGAGCCCATGTGCCACAACTACTGAAGCCCGTGCGCCTAGAGCCCGTGCTCCGCAACAAGAGAGGCCACTGCAATGAGAAGCCCACACACCGCAACGAAGAGCAGCCCCCGCTAACCGCAACTAGAGAAAAGCCTGCATGCAGCAACAAAGACACAATGCAGCCAAAAATAAAATAAATAAATTTTTAAAAATTTATACAAATAAGCAGTCAAGCCATTTTATTTCCACCTAAGGCTGTATTTACCAACCTGATATTAGCAATGGCTTAGAAAAAAAACATCAAGTAACACTTTTCAGTCATTAGACAATAGGCAGCAGAAGACAGCAAGTGATTCCTTAGAGCACGGAAACAAGGCAAGCCCTACAGATGCCCCAGAAGGCTGCTGGGGACTGTCCAGGCTGCAGCTGAGAGAGGAGAAACCCAGGGATCTCCCTGAGGTGAGCAGAGAGAATCCTGTGTTGAGAGAGGTCAAGGCAGCTAGAAAGCCTGGTGCTGGCTTTCTATTTGGAGGAGAGACAGCTGCATGGAGAGAGCTCAGGAAGATCAGCAGGGGGGCCCCGAGTCCCCACTGTGGGCTGCTCAGCACAGGTGGGGAGGGACCCCTGAGCTCAAACCTGCCATGGCAGAAAGACATCCTAACTCACAGAGCACTGGGTGGAGTCCTCAGTAGTGGGGCCAAGTGAGGCCAACCCTAAAGGCTGGTCTGAACCCACTTAAGAAAGCTGAAAAGCAAGCCTGAAAAGGATCAAATTGTTCCCAGGTATACTAATAGCAACCTCGCAAAAGCCTAGAAACAGTTGAAAGAACAGCCAAAAAAATCTAACACCCAAAATAATGTAAAATTCATGTCTGGTATCCAATCTAAACTTACCATATACACCAGGAAATTAAAAAATAAAACCTAGAAAAGTCAGACAATATTACCATATGAAGAGAAAAAGCAATCAATAAAAACAGACCCAGAGATGACAGATGATAGAATTAGTAAACAAGGACATTAAAATAACTATCATATATCTACATGCTCAGGAAAGTACAGGAAAAAATGAGCATGATAAGGAGAGACATGTTTGATATAAAAAAGACCTAACTCAAATTGCTAATGATAAAAAAAGACAATGTCTGAAATGAAAAACACACTGGATGAGATTAACAACAGATTATAAATAGTTTGTAGTAACTATAAATGAAAAGTGTACTTTAAAAATTGTGTAAAAGGGCTTTCCCTGGTGGCACAGTGGTTAAGAATCCGCCCGCCAATGCAGGGGACATGGGTTCAAGCCCTGGTCTGGGAAGATCCCACATGCCGCGGAACAACTAAGCCCGGTGCACTACAACCACTGAGCCTGCGCTCTAGAGCCCACGAGCCACAACTACTGAGTCCATGTGCCTAGAGCCCATGCTCCGCAACAAGAGAAGCCATGACAATGAGAAGCCCGCGCACCTCAACAAAGAGTAGCCCCGGCTCACCCCAAAGACAGAAAGCCTGTGCACAGCAAGGAAGACCCAACACAGCCATAAATAAATCAATAAATTTATTTTTTAAAAATTGTATAAAAACTAAAAAACTCCCCAGCAGATTATATACTAAGACCATTTGAAAATGATGAAAAAGTTCTGGAAATAGTGCTGATGGTTATACAGCATGTAAATGTACTTAATGCTACTGAATTATACACTTAAAAATGGTTAAAATGGTAACTTTTGTCATGTGTAGTTTACCACACACAAAAAAGGAGATACTCAGCAATAAAAATGAACTGTGTTGCAACAACATGGGTGAATCTCAAAATAATTATAGTGAGTGAAAGAATCCAAACAACAACAAATTAACTCAATGATCCCATTCATATAAAATCCTAGAAAATACAGAAATGTGGATTAGTGGGGGAGGGAAAGGGGGTGAGGCAGAAGGGAGGATTTACAAATGGGTACCAGGTAATTTTGGGGGGTGATGGATATGTTCATTATCTTGATTGAGGTGATGATTTCATGGATAATCAAGATGTTAATAAATATTAAACCTTGTCAAATTATACACTTTCAGTGAATACTTTGTCAATTATACCTCAACAGAACTAAAATAAAAGGCAAAATGAAGACGTTTTCAGGCATTCAAAAGCTGAGAGAATTAATCATTAGCTCAGAGTAGTAGTCACCACTACAAAAAAAAAATGGTAAAGGAATTTCTCCAGGAAGAAGGAAAATCATACTAGATGGAAAATTGTAACTGCAAAATTGGACTGAAGAATGACAAAACTGCTAAATATGTGGGCAAATATAAAAGACTTTATACCATATTTAAAAAATATAATTGAGCCCAGCACTTACTTCTGGATGACCACTTCTGCAAATTGGTGCACACAGACCTTTTACCTGATCTGATGACCAAATTAATGGAAAATGATGCATGATCTAGAGAATGATATAGGGAATTTTTACATTGCAAATAAACAAAGATATTCTTACTGGAAAAACGAAAGTCTCATGAGACTCTTGGTGACTAACACTGTATTTTATCTGCACACTGAAACAACACACTAATCAAAGAGAAGGAGAAAAATTACTAGAGATTTGATCTCCTTTATAGCTTCTAATAATAAAATACACTGTATGATTAATGAACCTGTCCGTTGTAATGGGAAGAATATGTAGCAAGTAACTGTGTCACTCATTTGTGATTTTTTTTTTCTTTTTGTGGTACGCGGGCCTCTTACTGTTGTGGCCTCTCCCGTTGCGGAGCACAGGCTCCGGATGCACAGGCTCAGCGGCCATGGCTCACGGGGCCCAGACGCTCCGCGGCACGTGGGATCTTCCCGGACTGGGGCACAAACCCGTGTCCCCTGCATCGGCAGGCGGACTCTCAACCACTGCGCCACCAGGGAAGCCCTCATTTGTGATTTTTATCTTTAATAAATTCAGCCATGTGTAGTGTGATAAGATTAACTCTTTACACGTTTAAGGTAATGCTATAAAGTTAAAAACTGAAAAAAAAAATTGAATGATAAAGCAAAAATAAAGATTTATTATTGTGGGGTTTACAACTCATATAGAAGTAACATACAACAAACAATAGCATAGGACTTCCCTGGTGGCACAGTGGTTGAGAGTCCGCCAGCTGATGCAGGGGACACAGAAGCCCCGAAACAAGAGAAGCTACTGCAATGAGAAGCCCATGCACCACAACGAAGAGAAGCCCCCACTCGTCACAACTAGAGAGCCTGCGCGCAGCAACGAAGACCCAACACAGCCAAAAATAAATAAATAAGTTTATTTTTAAAAAAACAACTCAATAGCATAAAGGCCAAGGAGGGGGAAATGGAGGTATTGATATATTGTTGTGAAGTGGTGTAGCAGCACTTGAAGGCAGACTGGGATAAACTGAGTGAGCAGGGCGGGCTGGGTAAAAGCCCACTAACCATCTCTACCGACATCTGGTTTAGTCATCCAACAAGAATGAACATGAAATTGCAGCAATAAGAAATGAAACGGGACTTCCCTGGTGGCGCTGTGGTTAAGAATCCGCCTGCCAATGCAGGGGACACGGGTTCGATCCCTGATCCAGGAAGATCCCACATGCCGCGGAGCAACTAAGCTCATGTGCTAAAACTACTAAGCCTGCGCTCTAGAGCCCGCGAGCCACAACTGCTGAAGCCCATGTGCCACAACTACTGAAGTCTGCATGCCTAGAGCCTGTGCTCCACAAGAGAAGACACCGCAATGAGAAGCCTGCACACCTCAATGAAGAGCAGCCACTGCTCGCCACAACTAGAGAAAGTCCACGCGGAGCAACCAAGACCCAACACAGCCATAAATAAATAAATAAATAAATAAAAAGAAATGAACAAAAGATGGAAGCTGAAGACCTTAAGTGCTTGACCAGATCACTAGCACCATCTGCATTATCTATGCAGCATGGGCTTTTACTTAAAGACTTCTCTTTTGGATAATGACAAACCTGGTTTTTCTTAAAGCCTGGCTTTTCTCAATATATATTTAAAGGTTCTTAAATTGTTTCATATCTGGCAACTTGAGTTTTTAGGAACCTCATTTTTAATTTGTATTAAAAGTTTACAACTTGCAAACACTTTTTTTGGCCATGCTACTCGGCACGCAGAATCTTAGTTTCCTGACCAGGGATCAAACCTGTGCCCCTGCAGTGGAAGTGTGGAGTACTAATCATTGGACTGCCAGAGAATTCCCCACGCACTTTTTTTTCTTCTTTTCCCCCAGGCACTTCTTAATAAAGGTCTTGATTAACACAACATATTCAAATAATACAAAATATGTTTTCTAAATATTGGAACTAAATTACAAATCCAGTAACACAAAGGTATCTGAAAAATCCCCAAATATTTGGAAATGAATAACAAGGGAAATTAGAAAGTATTTTGAATGGAATAAAAATGAAAACATGACATACCAAAATTTGTGGGATGCAGCTAAAATAGTACTCAGAGGGTAACATGTATGTGTATAAAGGCATAAAATCAATGACCTATAAAACTTGATGGAACTAAGGGCAGGCCACCCCAAAATATGCTGGTGGCATATTGATTACTTTGAATTAAAGTTACTTGAGGGACCTCCCTGGTGGTGCAGTGGTTAAGAATCTGCCTGCCAATGCAGGGAGCACGGGTTCAAGCCCCGGTCTGGGAAGATCCCACATGCCGCAGAGCAACTAAGCCCGTGTGCCACAACTACTGAGCCTGCGCTCTAGAGCCCACGAGCCACAACTACTGAGCCCACATGCCACAACTACTGAAGTCATGCGCCTAGAGCCCGTGCTCCGCAACAAGAGAAGCCACCGCAATGAGAAGCCCGCGCACCGCAACGAAGAGTAGCCCTGCTCACTGCAACTAGAGAAAGCCTGTGAGCAGCAACGAAGACCCAATGCAGCCAAAAATAAATGAATAAACAAAATTTTACAAAAAAAAAAAGTTACTTGAGAATCAGCTGGTACAAGAAGAACACTCTGACCCTTTGTTCCCCTGAAAGCAGGAAACAAAGCTCCCATGGGGAGGCATCATGATCCCTGGTGATAGGGAATTTAAGGCTGAGAAAGCTGCATAAACAAACTTTGTTACTTCTTCATTAACTTGCTAGCCCAAGCAAAAACCCCTTTCTTTCCTCAAATCTTCATAAATTACTGATTCTTTGTCTAAAAAGGTATATAAACAGCCTGCTTTGGTCAATTCTTAGATCCTATACTTATAGGACTTCCATATGTACAAAATTAAATTTGTTTTTCTCACGTTAATCTGTCTTCTGTCATCAGATTATTAGACCAACGAGAAGAACCCAGAAGAGGAAAATTTCTTCCCCCCCTGCAAACTGTTCTCGCAAATGGAAGAGAAAGAAACACTTCCCAACTCATTCCCTGAGGCCAGCATTACCCTGATACAAAAACCAAAGACACTGGACTTCCCTGGTGGCACAGTGGTTAATAATCTGCCTACCAATGTAGGGGACACAGGTTCAAGCCCTGGTCTGGGAAGATCCCACATGCCTCGGAGCAAGTAAACCCGTGAGCCACAACTACTGAGCCCCCATGCTACAACTACTGAAGCCTGCATACCTAGAGCGCGTGCTCCACAAGAGAAGCCACCGCAATGAGAAGCCCGTGCACCACAAGAGTAGCCCACGCTCACCGCTTCTAGAGAAAGTCCTTGTGCAGCAAGACCCAACGCAGTCAAAAATAAATAAATAAACAAATAATAAAAATAAATTTAAAAAACACAAAGATATTCACTGTAAGGAAACTACAGACCAATATCCCTCATGAACTTAGACACAAAAGTTTGTTCAAAAATTTCAAATTAAATGACCTAAGCTTCCACGTTAAGAAACTAGAAAAAGAGCAAATATCCAAATTATGCAGAAAAAAAGCAAATAATAACTAGCATAAATAAACTAAACAGAAAACAGGAAAATAAAAAGAGAGAAAAGTCAGTGAAACCAAAACCTGGTTCTTTGAGCTGAACAATCAAATTGATAAGCCCCTGGCCAAATTGACCCAGAAAAAGAGAAGACACAAATTACCAGTATCAGGAACAAAAAAGAGGCTATAACTACTAGGATATTAAAGGGATAAAGGAATATTATGAATTCAACAACACTGATGAAATGGACAAACTCCTTACACACACTACTGAAGCTCATTCAAAAGGAGATAACTTGGGGAATTCCCTGGTGGTCCAGAGGTTAGGACCCGGCACTTCCACTGCAGGGACACAGGTTCAATCCCTGGTTGGGGAACTAAGATCCCGCAAGCCGTGTGGGGTGCGGTCAAGAGAAAATAGGCCATCAAAATGGCCACATCATGAGACAGATAATTCTAAACACAGGTATTATCTTCTCATCATACAATTACGATCACATCCCAGATTTATAATCTCCTAGCCCTTAAGAGTGATGGTCTGGAAGCCTAGAAATTCAGCTTCTAGTCTTATCCTTGAAAGACAAGGGGCCAAATCATAGCTGATAGTCTGATTCCAACCAAACTGCAATACTGAGCCAGAAAAAATTTACCCTTATGAGGCTGGGTAGATTCTCCAAAAGGTACTCAACTTTGTGATGAGGCTCTAGGATGCATAAAGTAGGATTTAAAACAAAATTTCTACTGCTGGAATTCCCATTAAATCCATCTTGAGACACAAACCGTTCTAACACAAAGGGAAGGCATATCTGTAATGGACAACATTTTCCCAGAGATCAGTGTAATTTCGTTTAGGTTATCTTCACACCAATTCATCACCACCTCCCCCTCACTAGACATTTCCTAATTTAGTTGGTTAAACTAAGTACTGTGAACTTAGGCATTTCAACTTGAGAAGACCCTGTTATACCAACAAACAAGGGCTGAACAGCTCTTCTAAAAGTATTAACCAAGGTATTTTTTAATTTAAGACAAAGGCTTTGCTAAAAATAACAGCTCCTAAAAAATGATGAAATGCACAAATTTCTTCTAATCCTGAAGCTTCCTTTTACCTGTCAGGTAACAGCAGATACCTTTTCTTTATACTTGTAATATATCACCTCTACAAAAAAAAAAAAAAATTTGAGCAGCTTGATGTCATACTGTTCAATAACCAATAAGAGAAGCCTCAAAACCAACTTTTGCAAAGAGATAATGCAGATGTTAGTGTGAGTTATTATCTAGTACTCTTAATAGAGTTTGGAAGCTACCGCAGTGATGAGAAGAGAACACAGAGGCTGGGATGACATCAGCCTCAATTAACTGGGAACAAGCAAGACGTGAACCAGGCCAGGTAAAGCCCTGTCAGGGGTCATTCCAGCCTCTCTCCACATAAAGGTTTTAGATGTGCACAATGACAGAGGTGTTGGTTGAGTTCCATTGGTGTGCAAAATATTAATGTAATTAATTCAACAATTAACTAGATCCCTATGACCTGAGGACATAAAACTGAACAAATTAAAGGCAGAAGCCTCCCCTGATGTGGGAAAACAGGAATTCTCATATATGTGTTGCTAATGGAACGGAATCTGAAACTATATACCATTCACTTGTGGTATCCCATATACACCTACACCACTGGAAACTGCAGGCACAGATTCCTCATTGCAACTCCATGCATAAAAGACTGGAAAACATCCACATGCCCAGCGACTCAGAACAGGCTGAAGACGCAGAACAACACACTGGAATACTACATGGCAGTAAACAAGGACGCAGGTCTTTGCATGCTGACATGGAGGGAGCCGGACTGTTTGCACAATGAAAAAACAAGGCGCGAGAAAGGGGGGATATAAGCCTACCTATTCCTGTTTGCTTAGTTTTGCTTAAAAAAGGGGGGGGGGGGAAGGGAGGGGGAATTCCCTGCCAGTCCAGTGGTTAAGACTCTTGAGTTCTCAATGCAAGGGTCACGGGTTCGATCCCTGGTGGGGGAACCAAGATGCTGCATGCCACGTGGGGCGGCCAAACAACTCACAACCCTATCTAATGGAGAAAGCAACTTTTTCAGCATATACAGTCTTCTCTCACTCTTATTTAAAGGCCTATTTCTGTAAGTGCCCTCGTGAGCTCACAGCACAGCTGAGACAAATGACAGAGCTCAAGAGCAACCCTGGACCATTGCCTCGAGAAGGAAGAGTCTGGAAGAGCGAGGGCAGGGGCTGCTTACTGCATCTGCAGAGTGAGCCCCGCGCCTGCCCCTGACATGCACATTCCGGACACTACCGCGCCACCTGGGCCCATCCCCCAGGCCCCTCCGCCCGTCGAGGCCTGTCCCCGGGGCCCCTCAGCAGGTCCAGGCCCATCCCCCAAGGCCCCACCGCCGGTTCAGGCCCGTTCCCCAAGGCCCCACCGTCGGTCCAGGGCCGTCCCCCAAGGTCCTGCTGCCCATCCAGGCCCGTCCCCCACGGTCCTGCCGCCCGTCCTGGCCCGTCCCCTAGGCCCCTCCGCTCCGTACCATGGCGGTCACCACCTGGCTTCACTACAACCCAACTTCCTCTCAGTCCGACGCCACGCGCCCAACTGCCGACCCGCCGCACCACACGCTGTGTCCTGATTGGCTTGCCAGCCGCGCAACTGCCATTGGCTCCAACCACTTTGGGGGCGGACCCCAGGCCAGGACCCCAATGGCGATTGGCCGTTTCCTTAACGGGCGAACTCGCTTTTGATTGGTCGTCACTTTGGGCGGGAAATGGCGACCGGAAGGTCTCATGCTGCATTGGCTGGAAGCTGCGGGCTGACACCTGGTCGCTGCGGGTGAGGGAGGCTCCATAGTTTGTCTGTAAAATGCGGTCTTCCTGCAGAGCTGCCCGGGGTGTGAGAAGGGACAGGGCTGGTAACTGAAAGGGCTTTGCGGACTTGGCAGATACCTGGAAAGACTATTCGGTTAGCAGCCTGTTACTGGTGCAGACCTCAGTACCCCCGACTCGCGCCAGAGCACGTTGTGGCAACCACATGATAGACTCCCGGAAGGAGGTGCTGTGAAGCTGAGGAGGGTAGTTCCGCCTTCAGGAAATGGGACTAATGCGTGGGTCTCAAAGTATCGTGAGTTTTACAAGCAGCCAAGCAGGGTGGGTGGGCAAGGCAGGCGGGGGACAGGGAGGTCCGAGAATGGCAGTAGAGAAGATGGCTGACCTCAGCTAGACGAGGGGGCCTGGCTTTTGGGCGGGTGGCGAGCCAGCTGGCAGCAGAGGCGGGTTGGCTTGGCCATTTTTAGGGGGAGGATGGGGCAGGAGACTCCACAGGTGGTTATTGCAGGAGGCCAGAGAACTACCCACCCACAGACCTTGGCGAAAGGACACAGAAATTCCCAGGTTCCCGGAAGGGGGACTGATATCCTCAGTTCACCACCTTCCCAAGATCCCCCAACTCCTGCTGCTGGTTCATGAGAGAATCTGTGTTTACACCACAGAGAAGAGCCCCTTCTTGGCTCTTCTAAGCACAACCTGAATGAGCTAGAATCTTCGTGGAGAAGGGAGGACCAAAAAGGGGTTAAATAAAGAGAATATAAATAAATACAAATTACTTATAATAATTTATAAACATACATTATATGCTAATTTAAAGTAAACAAATTTTAAAATGTAGATGCAAAATGCAGATTTCTTACCCTGCCTACCACTGCTAGGTCAACAGAGGCCTGGGGTAATGTTCATAGTAGCAGATCAAACGGTCTGGGTTTGAGCAACACACACCACCACCATGGGTTCAGTGGGACTAACTTCAGCTCCACTCTTCCCTTGCTCTGGCAGATTTCAGAGTGCAGTCAGGGGGTTAGAAGGGTTGGACAGCTAGCTAGGGAAAACCAGAAGCCCTCCTCTTCCCAGGGAGGTCCAACAGGATCGGTGCAAGGAACCGGGGCCAGCCTTGGGCAGAGGGGCTGACAGGAAATGGGGGAGAGAATGCACCCCTGGTAAGGACTGGAACAGGTGGGGACAGACATGACTGTCATTGCCAGGGACGGGGGACATAAAGAAGGAAGAGAGACCACCACCTGGTGGTCCAGTGGCTAGGACTCCATGCTTCCATTGCAGGGGACATGGGTTCTATCCCTGGTCTGGGAACTAAGATCCACAAGCTAAGAGGTTCAGCCAAAAAGAAAAAAGAAAAAAAAAGAAGGAAGAGCTGGGAAACCAGCTCATCGTGAGGAGTAATGGGGGTCATTTTGGAAAGGTAATATGCAACAACATGCTGGTGGACTTTGAACGGTGGAATTTGGGCTAAATTTGGCCCTGGGGAGAATAGCAGACGGGGGGAGGGGGCTGCTAGCATGTAGACAAGAGAGGACAAAAGCTGCAGGAGACAGACAAGAGTGGAGGAAAAGATAGCGATGACATGGGAAAAATGTAAGATTTCTTTTGCCTCAAACGCTTCGCCCCAAAAAAGCTCCTGGAAGCTGGGGAGGGCCTGGATACCTGAGATAAAGGAGCTATTTGAGCCACGTTGTTCGGATGCTAACAGAAAGGGGAGCTCCAGGAGGCAAAAGGACGTAGGGACATCTGGGTCACATGTGGTAGGTACATAGTCTCAGTGACTAAGAGTAGTTGGGAGAGTAATGGCCTTTACCTGAGTCAAGCAATGCAGAAGGGGCCAGTTTAGGGGAAAACAATGGTCTCCCAACTTCTTAGTCTGTTCCTCTGTGTACCAACCAGAGGCTTCATCTCTCTCTGGCCACTCAGCCCTTCTTGTCCCTGGAATTCTTTCTTGCAAACAGTTTGGTGCTTTATCTTTTATTTATTTAGTTTTAAAATATTTATTATTTTTATTTATTTATTTGGCTGCACCAGGTCTTGGTTGTGGCACGCGGGATCTTCATTGCGGCATGCAGGATCTTTAGCTGCGGCATGCGGGATCTAGTTTCCTGACCAGGGATCGAACCCAGGCCCCCTGCATTGGGAGTGCAGAGTCTTAACCACTGGACCACCAGGGAAGTCCCTTAATCTTTTATTTTTATGACAACTTGATTCACATACCATAATACTCACCAACTTAAAATGTACAGTTCCGTGGGTTTTTTTGGTATCCACGTAATTGTGCAACCATCACCACTATCTAATTTCAGAACATTTAATCACCCTAGAAAGAAACCCTGTACCTGTTAGCAGTCACTTCCCATACCCCACCCCCCAACCCTCTGGAAACCATTAATCTACTCTTTGTCTCTATAGATTTGCCTATTCATACAAATAAAATCAGACAACATGTGGTCTTTTGTAACTGGCTTCTTTCACTTAGCATAATGTTTTCAAGATTTATTTGGGTGGTATCACCACTTTATTCTTTTTTATTTTTTTATTTTTTGGCTGCACTGCGGGACACGTGGGATCCTGACCCGTGCCGCCTGCATTGGAAACGCGGAGTCTTAACCACTGGCCAGTGGTTTTCCAAAGCAGCTGCACCAACTTACCGTAGCAGCAGTGTACGAGGGTTCCAATTATTCCACATTATCTTCAACACTTATTATTATCTGACTTTTTGACAACAGCCATCCTAGGGGATGCATCGCACTGTGGTTTTGGTTTTCATTTCCCTAAAGACTAATGATGTTAAGAATCTTTCCATGTGCTTATTGGACATTTGTATGTCTTCTTTGAAGAAATGTCTATTCAGATCCTTTGTGCATTTTTAAATTGGGCTATTTATCATTTTGTTGTTGAGTTGTGAGAGTTCTTTATATATTCTAGATACAATCCCCTTATCAGATATATGATTTGCAAAATTTTTCCTGTTCTGTGGATTTTAATCTTTTCCTTTTTTTTTTTTTTTTTTCTTTTTTTTTGGCTGAGCCACGCAGATTGCAGGATCTTAGTTCCCTGACCAGGGATTGAACCGTGGCCACAGCAGTGAAAGCGCCGAGTCCTAACCACTGGACCACCAGGGAATTCCCTCTTTTAACTTTCTTGGTGGTATCCATTGAACACAAAAGTTTTTTATTTTGTTTTTATTTATTTATTTTTTGGGCTGCACCGTGCAGCATGCGGGGTCTTAGTTCCCCAACCAGGGATCAAACCTGCGCCCCCTGCAGTGGAAGCACTGAGTCTTAGCTGGACCCCAGGGAAGTCCCCAGTTTTTAATTTTGATGAATTCCAACTCATCTATATTTTTCTTAGGTTGCTTGAACTTTGGGTGTCATGTTTGTGAAACTGTTACCTGAAAACTGCATTCGCCCCTTGGTGGGTATCTAACAAAAGACAACACCAAGTCAAAGAGCTGGAGAAGGAAGGATTTATTACTTGCAGCAAGTAAGGAGAACACCAGGGTTATTTCCCAAAGCAGAGTCTCTCTGACCAGCAAAATTGAGGATGACTTAAGCTGAGGGTGCATACATGTTCGTGAAGGGGCTTGAGCAGAGGAGAATTCAGCCTAGAATTGTGGCAAAGGTTGAGAGAGTCCAGGCTCTAGCTGATTGGATCACGAGGGTCAGAAAAAGTCAACACCGTCATTCCTTAGGTTCCAGTTAATCTGGTTATGTCAAGAAATTATGTCTGGTTCTCTTCCTTCAGGGACCTCCTACCCTACCTGCCTACAAAACCATTGCCTAATCTACAGTCATAAAGAGTTACTCCTATGTTTTCTTGTAAGAGTTTGTTTAGAGTTTAGCTAAACTACTAGATAACATTGTTGTCTCGGGACCCATTTTGTGTGGCCACGCAGCCTGCTGGGGTCTTGAACTGCTATTAACCCCTCCCAAGAGTGCATGCCCTAGATAACAGACTCACAGGTAAATAATGTAAGTTCCTGATATGAATTCCTCAATTGTCCTCCTGATAAGCATTCTCTCCCACCTCCCAGGAATGGCCCCTTGTGTGATTCTCAGATAAGCTTGCCAGAACCCCACTCTTTTTGCTTTGAACTGACCAATCCAGACTCAGCCTGGAAACCCCAAAGCACTCTACCTGCAGACCCTAATAAAAGCCTGTCCCCCAGGTCCTGCCATGCTTTCTGCCTGCACTATGCCTTAGCCTCCTGGTGTGGCCCCTCACAGTGTATGGTGTACTTCTTCCAGAACCTGTAACAAACTTCTCTCTCAATTCCCTCCTGGTCTTTTGTTGATCAGAGATTCCTCACCCAACACCCTCAGGGCTCCACGTAACAAATGTTAATTTAACAAAGTCACAACAGCATTTTTATAGTTTCTGCTCTTACATTTAGGTCTTTGGTCAATTTTGAGTTAATTTTTGTATGTCATGTGAGGTAGGGATCCAACTTCATTTATTTGCATGAGGATACCCTGTTGTTCCAGACTATTCTTTGCCCCATTGAGTCGTTTTGGCACTCTTTTCAAAAATCGACTGGCCATCAGGAGAATAAGAAGACAAGCCACAGACTAGGAGAAAATATCTGCAAAAGACACATCTGATAAACGACTGTTACCCAAAATATACAAAGAACACTTAAAACTCAACAATAAGAAAACCAGGGCTTCCTTGGTGGCACAGTGGTTAAGAATCCGCCTGCCATGGGCTTCCCTGGTGGTGCAGTGGTTGAGTCTGCCTGCCGATGCAGGGGACATGGGTTCGTGCCATGGTCTGGGTAGATCCCACATGCCGCAGAGCGGCTGGGCCCGTGAGCCGTGGCCGCTGACCCTGCGCGTCCAGAGCCTGTGCTCCGCGACGGGAGAGGCCACAACAGTGAGAGGCCCGCGTACCGCAAAAAGAAAAAAAAGAATCCGCCTGCCAATGCAGGGGACACGGGTTCAAGCCCTGGTCTGGGAAGATCCCACATTCCACAGAGCAACTAAGCCCATGTGCCAAAACTACTGAGCCTGCACTCTAGAGCCCGTGTGCCACAACTACTGAAGCCCTCGCGTCTAGAGCCTGTGCTCCACAACAAGAGAAGCCACCACAATGAGAAGACTGTGCACCACAACGAAGAGTAGCCCCATTCGCTGCAACCAGAGAAAAGCCCGTGCGCAGCAACAAAGACCCAACACAGCCAAAAATAAAATAAATAAGTTAAAAAAAAAGAAAACCAACAACCCAATTAAAAATGGGCAAAAGATCTGAACAGACACCTCACCAAAGAAGATATACAAATGGCAAATAAGAATATCAAAAGATGTTCAACATCATATGTCCTTAGAGAATTGCAAATTAAAACAACAGTGAGATACCACAGCACACCTATTAGAATGGCCAAAATCCAATACATTGACAACAACAAATGCTGGTGAGGGTGTGGAGCAAGAGGAACTCTCAGTCAGTGCTGGTGGGAACACAGAACATTCTGGTGGGCTACTTTGGAAGACAGTTTGGTGATTTTTCACAAAACTAAACATATTTTTATCATATGATTCAGTAATCACACTCCTTGGTATTCACCCAAAAGAGTTGAAAACTTACCTCCACACAAAAACCTGCACATGGATGTTTACAGCAGCTTTATTCATACTTACCACACTTGGAAGCAACCAAAATGTCCTTCGGGGAATTCCCTGGTGGTCCAGTGGTTAGGACTCCACACTCTCACTGCCGAGGGCCTCAGTTCAATCCCTGGTTGGGGAACTAAAATCCCACAAGCCGCTCAGCACGGCCAAAAAAAAAAAAAAAAAATGTACTTCAGTAGGTGAATGGGTAAATAAACTGTTGTACATCCAGACAAGGAATATTACTCAGCACTAAAAAGAAATGAGCTATCAAGCCATGAAAAGACATACGACCAAAAAAAAAAAAAAAAAAAAGGACATAAGACAACCTTAAACTCATATTACCAAGTGAAAAAAGCCAATCTGAAAAGGTTACATACTATATAATTCCAACTGCATGACATTCTGGAAAAGGCAAAACCGTGGAGCCAATAAAAAGATCAGTGGTTGCCAGAGGTTAGTGGGGAAGGAGGGTTGAATAGGTGACGTACGGAGGGTTTTTACAGTGCAGAAACAATTCTCCACGATACTGTAATGGTGTATATGTTTCATTATACATTCTTCAAAACCCATAGCATGTACATGACCGAGAGTGAACCCTGAAGTAAACTGTGGACTGGAGGTGATAATAATGTGTCAATGTAGGTTCATCAATTACACCCAGTGTACCAATCTGGTGGAGGATGTTGATAGTGGAGAAGGCTGTGCATGTGTAGGGGCGGGGGTATGTGGGAACTCTACCTTTTGTTTAATTTTCCTGCAAACTTAAAACAGCTCTAAAAAATAAAGTCTATTTTTTAAATCAAAAGGCCATAAACTGGCCATAAATTTAAATTGGCTATAAAATTTTAAAAGTTAACTGGACAGGGCTTCCCTGGTGGCTCAGTGGTTAAGAATTCACCTGCCAGGGCTTTCCTGGTGGTGCAGTGGTTGAGGGTTCGCCTGCCGATGCAGGGAACACGGGTTCGTGCCCTGGTCCGGGAAGATCCCACATGCCGTGGAGCGGCTGGGCCCGTGAGCCATGGCCGCTGAGCCTGCGCGTCCGGAGCCTGTGCTCCGCAATGGGAGAGGCCCCAGCAGTGGGAGGCCCACGTACTGCAAAAAAAAAAAAAAATTTTTTTTTTTTTTTGCAGTACGTGGGCCTCCCACTGCTGGGGCCTCTCCCATTGCGGAGCACAGGCTCCGGACGCGCAGGCTCAGCGGCCATGGCTCACGGGCCCAGCCGCTCCACGGCATGTGGGATCTTCCCGGACCAGGGCTCGAACCCGTGTCCCCTGCATCGGCAGGCGAACCCTCAACCACTGCACCACCAGGAAAGCCCTGGCAGGTGAATTCTTAACCACTGAGCCACCAGGGAAGCCCTGTCCAGTTAACTTTTTTTTAAATAAATTTATTTAAAAAAAAGTTAACTGGACATATTTTTGGACTCTCAATTCTATTTCACTGACCTATGTGTCTATCCTTATTTCAATAACACACTTTTTTTGTTTTAATATTTACTTATTTGGCTGCACCGGGTCTTAGTTGCAACACACGGGATCTCCACTGCCGCGTGCAGGATCTTCGTTGTGGCATGCGGGATCTTTTGGTCCCAGCATGCAGAATCTTTAGTTGTGGCATGTGGGATCTAGTTCCGTGACCAGGCATTGAACCGAGGCCGCCTTCATTGGGAATGCAGAGTCTTAGCCACTGGGCCACCAGGGAAGTCCCTGTAACACACTGTCTTGATGACTGTAGCTTTGTAGTCAGTTTAGAAATAAAGAAGTGTGAGTCCTCCAACTTTGTTCATTTTCAAAATTGTTTTGGCTATTCTGGGTCCCTTGCATCTCCATATCATCTTTAGGATCAGCTTGATAACTTCTGCAAAATAGGCAGTTGGGATCTTGATAGGGATTTCACTGAATATGCAGACCAATCTGGGGAATATACTGCCATCTTAACCATATGAAGTCTTCTAGTCCATGAACATGGGTTGTGTTTCCACTTGTTTAGGTCTTAATTTTTTTCAATGATGTTTAGTACATTTCCATGTACAAGTCTTGCATTTCTTTTGTTAAATTTATTCTAAGTATGTTTAAAAATAAATTTATTTTTTTTGATGCTATGTAAGC
Organism: Neophocaena asiaeorientalis asiaeorientalis; assembly: GCF_003031525.2. Lineage (NCBI taxonomy): Eukaryota > Metazoa > Chordata > Mammalia > Artiodactyla > Phocoenidae > Neophocaena > Neophocaena asiaeorientalis. Next base: position 7,028,786 of record NW_020175053.1, read on the forward strand.
AGAATTGTTTTCTTAATTTCATTTCTGAATAGTTCATTGCTAATGTATAGAAATGTAAATGATTTTTATTTATTTATTTATTTATTTATGGCTGTGTCGGGTCTTCGTTGCTGTGCACGGGCTTTCTCTGGTTGCGGTGAGCGGGGGCTACTCTTCGTTGCAGCGCGCGGCTTCTCATTGTGGTGGCTTCTCTCATTGCAGAGCATGGGCTCTAGGCACGCAGCCTTCAGTAATTGTGGCACATGGGCTCAGTAGTTGTAGCTCGCAGGCTCTATAGCGCAGGCTCAGTAGTTGTGGCGCACAGACTTAGTTGCTCTGTGGCATGTGGGATCTTCCCAGACCAGGGATCGAACCTGCGTCTCCTGTATTGGCAGGCAGATTCTTAACCACTGTACCACCAGGGAAGTCCCTGTAATTGATTCTTTTATATCAATCTTCAATCCTGTACCTTTGCTAAACTTGATTATTAGTCGTAATATTTGTGTGTGTGTGAATTCTTTAGGATTTTCTATACATAGGGTCATGTCATCTGTGACTAGAGACAGTTTTCCTTCTTCCTATCTGGATTCCTTTTATTTCATTTTCTCACCGAATTGCCATGGCTAGAACCTCCAGTAAAATGTTGAATACAAGTGGTATTCAACATTCAATACAAGTGAGAGTGGGCATCCTTATGTTCCTGATGGGAAGGGGACGCTTTCAGTCTTTCACCATTAAGTATAGCAGCTGAAGGTTTTTCGTAGATGGTCTTTATCAGGTTGAGGACAGTCCTTCGATTCCTAGTTTGGTGAATATTTTTTCTGTCTGTTGAGATGATCATGTGGTTTTCGTCCTTTATTAGTATGGTGTATTACATTGATTTATTTTATTTTATTTTATTTATTTATTTAGTTGCACCAGGTCTTAGTTGAACCTCCCAGGCTCCCTAGTTGTGGCATGTGAACTCTTAGTTGCGGCATGCATGTGGGATCTAGTTCCCTGACCAGGGATTGAACCCAGGCTCCCTGCATTGGGAGCACGGAATCTTGTCCACTGTGCCACCAGGGAAGTCCCTACATTGATTGATTTTCATATGTTAAATCAATTTTGCATTCCTGGGATAAATCTCACTTGCTCCTTTTTATACTTTCCTGGATTCGATTTGCTAGTATTTTGTTGATAAATTCTGCATCTATATTCTCTCTCTCTCTTTGTTTTTTGACCAAGCCCACAGCATGCAAAACCTTAGTTCCCCGACCAGGGATCGAACACATGCCCCCTGCAGGAAGCACAAAGTCCTAACCACTGGATGGCCAGGGAATTCCCATCTATATTCTTTTTAATAAGTTTATTTTTATTTTTGGCTGTGTTGGGTCTTCGTTGCTGCTCATGGGCTTTCTCTAGTTGAGGCAAGTGGGGGCTACTCTTCATGCGGTGCACGGGCTTCTCATTGTCATGGCTTCTCTTGTTGCAGAACATGGGCTCTAGAGCACACGCTCAGTAGTTATGGCGTACGGGCTTATCTGCTCCGCAGCATGTGGGATCTTCCCGGGCCAGGGATCAAACCCATGTCCCCTGCATTGGCAGGCAGATTCTTAACCACCGTGCCACCAGGGAAGCCCCTCATCTATATTCTTAAGGGATATTGATCTGTACTTTTCTTGTGATGTCTTTGTTGGGTTTGGTGTCAGGATAATCCTGGTCTTGTAGAACGAGTTGGGAAGTGTTCCCTCCTTCTTCTTCCTTTATTTTTTGGTGCTTTATTTTCTCTGCATCCTTCTGGTGCTCCTCTGTGTAACCGCCTTGCTCACAGGGGTCCCAGCCATACCCTTGGAAGTTTAGTTCACTGCGTCAATTGTGCTTGGCCTCAAATATCCATTGGGTGTTAGTGCCTATGGTAAGAGTGTTTCTCTGGGTAGATACAAAGTCAGGGCCATGAAGCACCGCACACCACCTCTCAAGGGGTCATCAGTAAGGTGTCTCGGGACCTCCTGTTACAAAACTGCCCAACCCTCTTGGTCTGAAATGCATTTTTCTGGATTTTTGTGGAGGCATTTCAGAACAAGAAACACCTGCTCAGTTCTGTTGAGGCCACATGGGAGAAAAGCAAGGGGGACATCTTCCCTGCAGGAAGTGGGACCCCATCTGAGAAGTTCCTCAAGACATTATCAGCCAAATAACAGAAGGGAGCAAGGGGGCTGGCTAAGGCAGAGTGCTCCAAGTGGCACCATCTTAACAGGGAGTCCACCATCCTGTCACGAGCCCACTGAAGCAGACAGGTGGCAGGTGCCCTTAAAATCCTATTCCACAAACCATATATAAACCTGAAAACACATACAAAGTTCTGGGAGAAAAGGCTATCCATTTTGGTTTTGGTTTGCTTGGATGGATTGTCATCATTCTGCTGTGAACAAGTAAACACCCTGTCACACCCACCTTTTCATTTTCAAAAAGTGGCAAGAGCAGGACAAAGACCCCTCAGTCCCAGGAATAAACATGCCTTGTCATAAACATGTCACGTGATGGGACGCGGGGACTGTCCATGATGTAGGGCTAAGCATGGTGTAGATGCTCAGTACATTGTGCCTCTCACTGACATCCATGAGTGGGGGGCTGCTGTGGGGTCCCCCAGGGTCCTCCTGGCCTGACACAGGTGCTCCTTGGCTAGGAGGGGCCTGAGGGGCATCCTGGGCTAGAGGGCTGTGCGTTGTCTCCAGGAGACTGCTGCCTCCTTTGGGGACATTGTCTGTAACAAGAAGCTCAGAACAGCCAGTGTGCATTCTGCCAATTCACAGGACGTTCCTGAAGCCAGGCACTCCTTCATCAATGTGTGAGGTGGCTTCCTGCCATCCCACTGTGCGGGGGAGGTCAGGACTGTCCAGGGCCACTCAGCCAGACCTCTACCCTCAGCTTACCAGGGCCTGCCTGACTTCTGCGCCCCCACACCCCCAGAGTTGGGGGTGGCTGGATGGTGCCCAGCGGGGTGGAATGCACATGTGGGGAGGAGGGATCAAAGAGGGTGTCTGCCCCAGTGGAACGCGGGTGGGCTCCAGAGCCCCACCCCCAGACCTGGACCTTAACCTGCACCTGGCTGCGAGGCCACTCTGGTGGCTTGGGCTTCCTTATCTGAGAAGCAGACACAATGATAGGGCATCCCTAGGACCTGGTGAGTTAAGAGGGGGTGGGCTACCTGGGTGTTTGTGACAGCGAGGTGGGGCCCGGTGCTGGGTCTGGCGCCCTGGGGGTTGGGGCGGGCTCTGCGCACGGACCTCACCCGCAGGCGGGGCAGGCTCAGCGTGCAGAGCGGCAGCGACGGCAGCGGCGGTGGCAACAGTAGGTGGGTCGCAGAGTCCAGCGGAAACAGATTCAGGCCCAGGAGGAGGCGAAGGCTCAGGTACCTGGGGACAGGGTGAGGCAAAACTGGCTCCAGGGGCGGCGGCGGCATGTTGGGGCCGGCAGTGCAGCGTCGAGCCCGGGGATCCGGCGCCACGCCCAGGGCGCCCCGGCTCGCGTCAGGTGCGCTGTTCCTCCAGTCCAGCGGGGCGGGGAAGGGGGGAACAGCGATGTCTGGGGCCAGGTGGCCGCCTGGGCTACGCCCGGGGCTGCAGCTCCGCTCCCGTTCCGCATCCTGGAGGCCTGGCCCAGCTCCCGGAAAGCCTCGGGTTTCCACCTCGCTCTGGGATCCCAGATCACAGGGGCTTGGTTCCCAGCCATGCTCCCTGGGGCTGCCCCCTTCTCACCCTCAGGGTCCACCCCCACCCCCACCAACAGGCCCAGATTCGGCTCCACCATGGAGCCCCTGAGGCAGAGAGGGCCTCCCACCCACCCCTGTCCCAGCCCTGCCCTCTGGCAGGCCAGTGTTAAGCGGCTCACTACCCCTGGGTGGGATCAGAGGGAGGACGGAAGGCTGGGCAGCCGGTGACTCCCCTCTGGCCCTGGTAGGCGCCAGCAGCTGGCTTGGTGCTCCTCTCAGCTGCCTGCAATGGCTTCAGGACTGCCCAGCACTGCTGGCCTGGCGCGCTTCTGCCAGAAGCTGAAACGGCTGAAGCCGCTGGAGGAGGCCACCATGGAGACATCGCTGCAGCGCTGCCTGTCCGCGCTAGACCTGACCCTGCTGGGAGTGGGGTCCATGGTGGGCTCGGGCCTCTATGTGCTCACTGGTACCGTGGCCAAGGAGATAACCGGCCCGGCCGTGATCGTGTCCTTCACTGTGGCCGCGGTGGCCTCCCTGCTGGCGGCCCTGTGTTACGCTGAGTTTGGGGCACGCGTGCCCCGCACAGGCTCTGCCTACCTGTTCACCTATGTGTCCATGGGCGAGCTGTGGGCCTTCCTCATCGGCTGGAACCTGGTGCTCGAGTACGTCATAGCTGGTGCTGCTGTGGCCCGCGCCTGGAGCGGCTACCTGGACGCCATGTTTGACCACCACATCCGCAACTTCACCGAGGCCCATGTGGGCATCTGGCAGGTGCCCCTCCTGGCCAGATATCCTGACTTCCTGGCTGCCGGCATCCTACTTTTGGCCTCCACCTTCGTCTCCTGCGGAGCCCGTGTCTCCTCCTGGCTCAACCACACCTTATCTGCCATCAGCATGGTCGTCATCCTCTTCATCATCATCCTGGGGTTTGTCCTCGCCCGCTCACACAACTGGAGCAAGGAGGAGGGCGGCTTTGCACCCTTCGGCTTCTCCGGTATCATGGCCGGCACCGCGACCTGCTTCTATGCCTTCGTGGGCTTTGACGTCATTGCCGCCTCTAGTGAGGAGGCCCGGAACCCGAAGCGAGCCGTGCCCCTGGCCATTGCCATCTCGCTAGGCCTCGCAGCCAGCGCCTACATCCTGGTCTCCACGGTGCTCACCCTCATGGTGCCCTGGCACAGCCTGGACCCTAATTCAGCGCTCGCTGATGCCTTCTACCAGCGGGGCTACAGCTGGGCTGGCTACCTCGTGGCGACTGGCTCCATCTGCGGTAAGTGGGGTCCTGCCCTGGCCTCCCGGGGAACACATCTCCAGCTGGGCCTCAGTTTTACCAGTTGTATAATGGACCCGGGAATGGGCTACTTATTAGACTCCACCCAGGCTTGTTGGCAGAGACCTACTCAACCTACTCCCCGTTGTACATGGTATGTCGATCTGGGCGTGTGCTTCTGTGTCCTTTCCTGGACAGAGGTACTCAGCCTTCACCAGATTCCCCAGTGGCCTGTGACCTAAACTGAGGTGTCCCACTCCTGGGTTGGGGTAGTGACAATCCTGCACCCTGTAGGCACTCAGGCTCACTCTGAGAACCCAGACAGACTCGTGCGCATGCTCCCGAGGTGCCCCAGCTGTGGCCCGTGGGGTGTCTATGTGCCATGCTGACCAGCCCCCGCCCTCTGCTGCAGCCATGACCACTGTCCTGCTCAACGGTCTCTTCTGCCTTCCCCGCATCATCTACGCCATGGCCGCCGACGGGCTATTCTTCCAGGCATTTGCCTACGTGCACCCCCGGACACAGGTGCCTCTGGTAGGCATCCTGGTGTTCGGGGTTCTCACGGTTTTGGTGGCGCTGCTGCTGGACCTCGAGGCATTGGTCCAGTTCCTGTCCATTGGCACACTGCTGGCCTACACCTTCGTGGCCATCAGCATTATCGTGCTGCGATTCCAGAAGGCCCCTTTGTCCAGTTCCCCAAGCCCAGCCAGCCCCCGCCCTGCGGCCAAGGAGTACAATTCCTTCTCAGACCACATAGAGCTGGTGGGCACCGAGCAGGTCCCAGCCCCCGAGCCTGGGCAGCTGCGGCCAGCCCTGAGGCCCTACTTGGGCTTCCTGGATAGGTGCAGCCCTGGAGTGGCCGTGGCTTCAGCGATCTGCGTCCTGGTGGCCTCAGCCATCACCCTGGGCTGTGTGCTGATCTTCGGGGACTCAGCCCTGCACCTCCCTCGCTGGGGCTACATCCTGCTGCTTCTGCTCTGCAGCATCATGTTTCTGCTCAGTCTCCTCGTCCTGGGGGCCCACCAGCAGCAACGCCAGCAGGACACCTTCCAGGTACCTCTTTCCACTCCCAACACCCACTTGCTGTCAGCCCACCAGCTCCCTTCTCCCCCGCATCCTCTGCTGCAGCGGGATGACCACGGCTCACAGGCTGGGGAGGCAGCATGCACATCCACCTGTGTCTGTGAGTGGGCCCTGGTCTCCAGAATCTCCAGAGGCAGAGAAAGGCTCGGAGGCCTCTAGAGCAGTTGGGCCCTGGGCCAGCAGCCTCCCCTGCAGCCCAGCCCAGCCCTACCCTTGCCCCTTCAGATCCCCATGGTGCCCCTGATTCCAGCCCTGAGCATTCTTCTCAACATCTGTCTCATGCTGAAGCTGAGCTACCTGACCTGGGTGCGCTTCTCCATCTGGCTGCTGGTCGGTGAGTGGGGGGCCAGGCTGGTGTCCTGGGCCGGCTGCAGGAGGAGGGTGAGGAGGGCGAGCAGGGCTGAGACCTGCCATTCATGCTCGCGCCACCCCTGCAGGACTCTTGGTATATTTCGGCTATGGCATCTGGCACAGCAAGGAGAACCAGCGGGAGCTGCCGGGGCTGACCATCACACACTATGTGGTTTTCTCTAGCGGCAGCCTGGAGGAGACAGTGCAGGTTGTGCAGCCCCCCAGCCAGGTGCCAGCCCAGGACCCCAGCAGTCCATGAGAGCTGCCTGCCCTCCATCCAAGGCAGCTCCGGTTTGCGGGCCTGCCCACGCTAGGGGGGTCCTTTGGACTGTAGTTCAGGGGCCGAGCTTTGAGTCTTTGGAGCCGGTGTGGCCAGCGCTGGTGTGGTGGACTCTTTGTGCAGTGCCTTCCAGTTTATGTCCAACTCCAGCAACCTGGGCAGCTGGGGTAGGGCGGGTGGGGAAGAAGCCCCAGCCTCAGGAATCCATGATAATAACTGCTTAGCCAGCCATGTGGCCTGTGTTGTGTCCATTGTTCTTTGCGGCACTGAGTCCTCACCTGCCCCCAGGAACCACGCGATTGTCCCCAGTGCAAAGCAAAGGTGCAGAAGTTCTGCAAGGGGGAGATGCCAGCCCTGGGACAGCCCTTAGTCGAGGACACTCAGGCCAGTGCCCTCTGCCCTGCTCAGAAGGCACTATACATACACCCATATGCACTAGGTACAAGAGGGGCAGTGTCAGGCTCCCCTCCTCTGGGGGATGGGTCCAGACAGAAGTGCCCGGGCCCCAAGGAGGCCACCTAGAAAGGGCAGCAGAGTTCGGGGTCCCCTTGGTTTCTCCAGAGCATGGCATGTGCCTGAGGCCTGCCTAGGGAGGCAGAGGCACACGCACACAGGCACACACACAGCTTCAAGCATATATCCACGTGCCCGCGCGACTACCCTGGGGTGCGCACTGTGTACAGACTGAGGCAGCAGCTGTTTCCAATCTCAGACCCTGGTGCTGCTCTCCAGCTGCCCCAGGGGATGCGTGCGCAAGAGCCTGAACCTGCCCCAAGTGCCTTCCAGCCCCCCTGGTCCTTGGGGTGGGGTCCCCAGGCCCACCCTGCACTGCCCACTCGTCTCCCAGGTGATGCTGTGCCCACCACAGGCACCACTAGCTCCCGTCTCTGCCTGTAAGGAGCACGCAGGAAGCTGCTGTCAACAGGCTTTACTCCTGGACCCTGAAGCCATACATCAGCTTTCTTTGGGCCCCGTACATGGGACCCCACCCCGGTAAAGACCTCAGGGCCATGTTCTCTCACCCTGACCTTTGTGGCCTGCCTCCCCAGAGACACTGCTCTGGGGATTGCGAGGCAGCAGGGACCCCAAGGCTTTGCTGAGGCTCCAGATGCCAGATGGTTCCAGATGCTAGCCCAGCCTGAACCCCAACCCTGCCCTCCCCAGCTGGCCCATGTCACTGCCCCGGCAAGCGGCCAGCATGCCTAGTCACCGGGCCCCATGAGAAAGCAGCCCCTCGCCTCCAAAGTGTGCACTCCCAAACCCCTGCCGCTCTCCTGGGGCCAAGACAGGGTCAGACCCCTGCAGCCAGTTCCTCCCTCCCAGCTGTAGGCTCCCTGGCGCATGGGGAGTTCTCCAGTGGGCAGGACTCACACCCTGTGAGGACGTCACAGCCAGATCCAGGCCAGCCTGCCGGGGCCTCTGGAATTTGTTTGGGGCATTCCTTCTGGCCACTGGGCTCCACCCGAAGCGAAGGACAGGGCCTCCTTCGAGCAGTTGCCTCGGGCTGGTTCTTAGGTGTGTGACCTTGGGTAGCAGTGAATTCCAGATATACATTCTCCCCACCCCCACAGTTCCAGAAGGTTGAGCTGGGTGTCACCAAGGAGCACACAGATGGTCCCAAAGGACCCAATGACCACTAACTCAGCTTCTCCATTCTCTTCTCCCAATCCCAGCCCTCCACAGTCTGAGGGCTGCCACCAGGAAGGGCTGGTGCATGCGCCATTGCCAGGTCCTAGTGGGTTGGGTCATCTGCCTGCCCCAGTCTGAATTCCATGGATGACCCCCCCAAACTGGGTGGGGACGAGCCCCAGGTACCCAGCACCAGAGCAGCGGAGACAGCCAGCCCTCTTGTCAGACCTCTTTCTACCCTGCCCTAGACTACAGCAGCACAGACCCTGGAACGGCGCTGAGAGGGTGGGGGCTCTACCTACAATGGGGGTGCTGCCAGGGGAGAGGGCTAGAGCCTGCACAGCCAGTGGAGGGTCTGTGCTGACCACTGGTGAGTGAGCCGCTGCTGGAAGCCCTGGTGACAGAGCTAGGAGAGAGTTCTCCAGACACAGCTGGAGCCCTTGTGACCAGCGCCCTGGGACATGTTCCGCTGCAGGTGTCTGTGCAATAGTAGCTTCTGCTGCTCCCTGGGCAGTACCCTGCCGAGGCCAGAGTCAGGGTAGGGACAGTGTGCCTGGGAGTTGAAGGATGGAATTCTCCCACTCCCTGCCCTGGTCCTGCTGGGGCTCCATCCATGAGGCTCCCAAGGCGAGGCCCCTCCCTTCCCAGCCCCGACCCCTGACAGCAGGGAACAGGCCTCAGGAATGGGCCAGCAAGCAGGCGCCAGGGCCAAGGCTTTGGTGTCCAGCTCCTGGTAGCAGCCCTGGCTGTTGGGACAGGCGCTGGGGCCCCTCTAAGGAGCCTGGGCAGCCAGATGCAGGGGTGCAGATGCCAGTTTTGTCTGCTCAGGGCTGGCGGTCACCTTTGGAGCTTTTGCCTGCAGATAAGGACAGCAGGTCGTGGCTCAGGCCGACATTCCCCAGAAGTGTAGCAGAGCCCAGGCGCCAGGCAGGCCAGCAGCTTACCTCCTCATACTTGGTCCTCCAGTAGAAATGAGCTTCTCCATCCACGTACAACAGCAGCAGGTCACACAGGAAGGTGATCTGGGAGAGGCAGGACTGACCTGTGTCCCGGCCCCCAACCCGCCCTCCTGCCACCTCCCCAGACCTCCCCCCAACTAGACCTAACGTCAGGGGGCTCGGCTGTGCCATCGGATGGGCCTGGGCCCACATTCACCGAAGCCAGAGGGAGCACACTTTAGCCAG
>NW_020175053.1:7038452-7079986 GCF_003031525.2 Neophocaena asiaeorientalis asiaeorientalis
ACCCGCCCCTGCCCACCTACCCGCACAGTGACGAGGATGTCAAAACGGATCCCGTAGAGCTTTAGCAGACTCCGGACCTCCACACCCGAGGCCTCCCACCAGTGAGTGGCCGTCCTGGGGGCAGGAGAGAGTCTGGTGGCCTGTTCTGCCCGCTTCCCGGCCAGGCTGGCCCTCCCAGGCCTCCATCTTACTCACCCACTGACTCCACAAACCCCCAGCCCTACCCTGAGTCCTGGGTTTTTTGTTGAGGATACAGGGAAAGAGCAAGCAGGACCCGCCTCTCAGGAGCTCCCTGCCTGCTGAGGGGATGGGGGACAGGGGTCTCTAAATAGACGCCTGCAGTGGGGGCAGGGGGAGCTGGGGGGCAGGCCCAGGGCTGTGAGGGTCCAGAGCGGGTAGCTCACTCTCCCCTAGGAACCAGGGAAGGCTTTCTGCAGTGGGGACATGCAGGTTGGTTTTCCAGGGATCAGGAAGGAGTTCTAGACAAAGCAGTACCAGCGAGAGCACAGAACTAAGGGGAGCAGAGCACAGGTGGGGGCCAGCTCCACATAGCTGCAAAGGGCAGGGGAGGTCAGTGAAACCAGTCCAGGCAAGGTCCGCTTGTGTGTGTGTGCACGCAAGTGACGAGGTGACATGAGGTGGCAGAAACATAGGATCCCACTGGGCAGCAGCAGGGGAAGGTCTGCTTGGGAGACTCAAAGGCATGAGAATAAATGCAATGCAAGTTCCTTGAGTACACCCTGGACTGGAAAATAAAAAGATTTCAGACTATTATTGGCACAATTGGGGAAATTTAAATATTAGATTCATTCTGCGTTAAATTTCTTGAATGTGACAACAGGACAGCGGTCACTTGGGAAAGGTCCTTATTCTCAGGACAGCCTGGGGAGGGGTGAGTGTCTGCCGGACATCTCCTTACTTTCAAATGGTTTGGTCTGAAATCTATCTAAATATATCCAGCTCAGTCTAGAGAGGAGAGAGAAAGCAAACGTGTCAAAATGGTAAAAACAAAAAAAACCCTGGTGAGCCCAGATGACAGCTATATGGGTGTTCACGGTACTAATCTTTGAACTTTTCTATAGATTTTTGTAATTTTTTGGATAAAACCTTAAGGGAAAAGTAAAAAAGAAAGCACCCCGTGCAGTGGAGGGAGGTGCTAGAGGCAGGATGGGGGAGGAGGGGCTGGGGGAGGGGTCCCAGCAGCAGCAGGGGTGCGGGGTGGAGGAGATAGGGCTCAGGAGGGAGGCTGGATGGAGCCTGTGTTGGGGGTCGTGGAGCTGAGACCACCTCCTCCTTCCCCTGGGCTGCCCTCCCACATACAGTGGGCATCCAGAGTTCTGGGAGGGGTGGTCTGTCCCGGCCACCACAGGAGGACAGGCAGAGAAGAACCTGGCTCGGAGCAGGTGGGCAGTGGGGGCCGCACCTGAAGTTGTAGCTCCGCTCCTGCAGCTGGAAGGAGTAGTGGGGCCAGCAGTCAGAGGCCCTGGTGTCCAGGTCGCAGTTCCAGTGGACGTGGATGCCCATGGCACCGCCCTGCACACGGCACAGCACTGCTCCACCGGCTTGGGGCCCGGGGCCCTCTCCCAGCCCTCCCGGAACCCTGCCCCCTCCACAGACGCACCAGCAGCGCCAGGTCCTCAAAGACCCCTCCGGCTGCGGCCATGAGGTCCCTGATGCGGAACACAGGGCAGGAGGGGCTGGAGCGCGGGTCGTAGCGGCAGCGCTTGAAATATGTTGGGTCCTGGGTGTCCAAGGCATTGGACCTGAAAGGGGTGGGCGAGGGTCAGGCCAGGCAGGGGACACAGAGGGTCTTCGACCAGCCAGGACCCTCCCACCTTACTTGGAGAAGTTAAACTTGCTGAAGGTGACGGTGTTTTTGATGAACAGCGTGAAGTTCTCGGCCTGGACCAGCAGGGGCTTCCTGTGGGGCAGGGGACAGGGCGGGGAGGGGGGGGGTGCGGCGGTGAGTGGCAGCCTCTGTGGTCCTGGGGCAGGGATGGAGGATGCGGGGAAGACTTACACAGGCACAGCACCACTCTCCACTGGGCACCAGCCCCGGATCTCACAGGTCCTGTGGGTCCCGTTGAACACTACGCACTGGCCCGTTTTTATGCCTTGAAAATGCAAGACAAACTCCAGGCCCTCAAATCTCCATGGGGCCTGGGGAGGGGTGGGGAGGGGGCCGTTGACAGAGAGACGCAGAGGCACCATGTGCACTGGTGAGCCACCCAGGGTCCCACCAGGCCCCCGGAGCCCCCACTCCAGTGGAAGCACTGCAAGGTGGGGGTTGGGGGGGCCGGTTACCGTGGCTGTGGGTCCCTGTCTCCCCTTCAGGACAGTCCTAGTCGGCCCAGCAGCTAGCCAGCGGGATGGAGGGGTGCTAGGGGTGAGAGAACAGACTTGTCAAGGGCCGAGGGATGCCTCCTCCGTGACCTGCCCTGCAGTCCACAGGGACACGCCCCTCCCTGCCTTAGCCTCTCAGGGATCCCTGAGTTTGGGGGCCCAAGAGAAAGCTGGAGGGTGCAAATGAAAGGGGGGTGCGAACAGCCCTGGCTGGGTAGGGGTGCAATTGCTGTATTCCAAGGCTGAGCAAGACTCCTGCCTTGCTACTTCTGTGCGGGCAGAAGTGGTTCATCCAGGGGGACTGCCCTGGTGGTGCAGTGGATAAGACTCTGCGCTCCCAATGCAGGGGGCCCAGGTTTGATCCCTGGTCAGGGAACTAGATCCCATATGCCACAACTAAGAGTTGGAATGCCGCAACTAAGGAGCTGGCGAGCCACAACTAAGGAGACCGCCTGCAGCAACTAAGACCCCACACAACCAAATAAATAAATATTTTTTAAAAAAGAAGTGGTTCATCCAGGCCTAGCTCCTCTGGTCCAATTCAGAGGACAGAACAGGGAAGATGGCAGGATGGTGGGGAAGGTGAGTTCATGCCAGGGCGGAGGTGCTGGGGGCTGACCAAGGGGGCAGCCCTGGTGGGAGGGGCCTGGGAAGTACACAGGCTCCTCCCTTCCCTGCTGGTTCTTCTGTAAAACAGGGACATAGGTGCCTGCACACAGCGACAGAGTTCTGGGGATCAGCCAAGAGGGGAAGGTGGTGAGCTTTCCGGGGGTCCCAGGCCTCGAAAGAAAGGCACAGCCCACGGACGCAGTTCTGTAGTTCTGTCCCGGCTGAGGCTTGACGCTGCTGCCCAGGGCACCCAGTTCAGGGGCAGCAGGGGGGACACAGCATCTGGTGGTAAAAAGGGCTCAGGGGCTCTGAGCCAAATGTGATTAGAGGGCAGAGGACAGTGTGGAGCCACCTGCTCTGCCTTGCTGTCCCTACCTGTGTCCTGAATCTGCCCCTCTTCTCCACCCTGGCTGGGCCACCATCTCCTTTGTCCAGACCCCATGGTGACCAACATGGGTCCCCATCTCGGCCTCATTCTCCTCCATCCAGCAGCCTGAATCATCCTTCCCAAGGCACAGAAGATGAAGCGCCCCTCCCCTGAGCCCCTCTGCGCCCCCCCATGCTCCTGTGATCAAGCTCAGCTCCACAGCAGGGCTCTTGGGGCCCTGATATCTTGGGCTCCACCCTTCCCACTCCAGTCCAAACAGGCTCCAACCCCACTGAGCAGCAGGTGACCCCAGAGATGCCTCACCCCATACAGCAGGGGCCTTTGCCCACGCAGCCCCCTCTGCCTAGATAGCCTCAAGATCCTGACTGAGTCTCTGAGTCCAGTGGGAAACCCTTCCTGAGGCCCTGAGCTGGCAGAGGAGGCGCCTCCCTGGGGCTCCCAGCTGCAGCCTCTGCCCCTGTTGCAGGACCTGGCATCGTGGCTGGGCTGTCTGTGCAGAAGCTCCTTGGCGTATGCGGGCTGGACTTCTGCAGCCCCGGGGGAGGCTCAGCAGGTTTCTGAAGCTGTAACACTACAGGGAGCGCGGTGTGCTCGGAGGGACCAGACGACCAGGACCCTCAGAGGAGCTGCTCTCAGGAAGCCGGGTGGTCAGATCTGGTGGTCAGTTTCATGGGACAAGCCAGAAGCCGGGACACAGGGCAAAGAGGAATCCCATGGATTCCAGAAAATGCAGAACCATGGCCCCAGAAAAATTTCAGGACAGTCCACACACTGAACAATAAATAGGCGTCATCTGAGCATTTGGAAAGGGAAGGACATCATGCGTTTGCCCAGTGCACACACATCACCTCCTCTGAGGATGGGGCCGACCAGGGGCATGTGACATCCCCAGCAACTGTGGGGGGACCAACGACCAGGACTTAGGGGCAGGGACCACACAGTTACTCTCCAGCCCAGCAAGCAATTAACTTTTAGCCTCGATTAAAGAAAGATGTCACCATGGAGGTAGGCTTCCAAGGCTATGTCCTGGTTCCTGACTGTTCAAACAAAATCCACAGCTAGGAAACTGTACACTTAAAAATGGTTAAGATTGTAAATTTTATGTTACATGTATGTTATCACAATTTTAAAAATTGGAAAAAAATCCACAGCTGGAGAGAAGAGTCAGTGGGCTCTGTGACAGAGGCTGGATCCCTGGGACATCCCTAGGCAAGGGGAAAAGGTGAGATTTCAAGGGGAGGATCTGCATTTCTGGATAAGAAATGGATCTGAAGATGGCAGGAGACGGGCTTGACCACAGTTGTAGTGAAAAGTACCCAGAGACCATAAGGGACCCTGAGTGCAGCATAAGCAGGAGTGTGCTGTTTGCGCACAAAAATGGAAGCTGCCCCAGCACACATTAATAGAGGCTGTGCATAGAAAAGGGCTTGCCTGGTTTTTTTTGTTTCCACTGGGTCTTCGTTGCTGCGTGCGGGCTTTCTCTAGTTGTGTCGCGCGAGGGCTACTCTTCATTGTGGGGCGCGGGCTTCTCATTGTGGTGGCTTCTCTTGTAGCAGAGCATGGGTTCTAAGCACATGGGCTCCAGCAGTTGTGGTGCGTGGGCTCAGTAGTTGTGGTGCAGGGACTTAGTTGCTCTGCAGCTTGTGGGACCAGGGATCGAACCCGTGTCCCCTGCATTGGCAGGCGGATACTTAACCACTGCACCACCAGGGAAGTCCCCCAGCTTGCCTCTTGCTATTATAAGAGCCCACCTGAGCACTGTGCCCCATTCTGGGTGTTACCCTGACAACCTCCAGAATGCCCAGAGGTGGGACCAGGATGTGGAGGGGCCTGGACACCTCATGGGGGACAGCAGCAGGAGATTCTGGAACTAGGAACCCGCTGGGAAGCCCTCAGGCAGCCTTACCTCTGGGCATCTGCCCTGAACTTGTTCTGGCGTCACAAGGAAATTGGTCACCAAGAAGAACACGTTCTCTCCCTAGAAGACAAGTGTCAGGGTTGGTCTCTGCTCCCCGCTCCCATCGGGAGATGCCAGAAGCCGGCAGCTTGGCTTGTGTGGGAAGGGGCCCTGGCCCCATAGGGTCATCAGCCCTGAGCCCCAGGAAAACGCTCTCCAGTGAGGCAAGGGAGGCAGAGACAGGAGGTTGGCTGGGCTGCTGGCCATTTCTGAGCCCATGTGTGCCTCCCACATTCATTTAGTTGCTCAACCAGAATTTTCCAAGAGCCTCCTGCTTCCAGGCACTGAAGATCCAGGCTAGTGGGGAGGTGTGCCCCTCACTGCAGGCATGGCCAGGGGCCAGGGGAGCCGGAGGTAAGCTCTGTTTGGACAAAAGATGACTGGAGCCTCTGTGCTGCACACGAGAGCTCAGTGGGTGTGGGGGATGCATACCCGGGAAGGGGAGGCGAGGGCTGGGCAGAGGCAGAGGCAGCGGTATGGTGGTAGTCAGGATCTAGAGGGGCTTCGTGGCCACCATCATGAAAGGAAGCCTCCTAAGGGTCAAAGGTAAGGGCTGGCAGGCTCAGCCTGGATGCCGCATGGGGACCCACCAGAGACCTCAGCCATTCAGGGATGGTGTGAGCAGTTGTGAAAGCTGTTAGGAAATGGTATGAACAGGAGGGAGGGACAGTAAGGCATCCAGCAGGTCCAGCCTCGGCACTGGTGGATGTCATTGGATGACAAAAGGCCACACTGGGAGAGGGAGATGATTTCTCTTTGGATGTGGTGGGTGTGCACCCAGGAGGCAGCTGTGCTCAGGGCAGGTGGTCACCGGGGTTAGAATTTGGGCACCGGCAGGACAGAGGAGGAAACTAAGGTTGTGGACAATCGGGTGGAAGGAGAAGTTGCCGGAAATGCAGCATGGGAGGGGCAGAGGAGGAGCACTCGACAGCAGTGTTCCAGGTCAGAGAAGAGGCGTCCAGGAAGCTCCAGGTCTCGGCACCCTGCACACCTCTCACCCCACCCTCAAGCTCAAGCCTTGAGCTCCTAGACACTCCTCTCCTTTCCAGATGCAGACTTTTAATTTATTTTTTTCTTTTCCATTATGGTTTACTACAGCATACTGAATATAGCTCCCTGTGCTATACAGTAGGACCTTGTTGTTTATCCATCCTGTATATAGAAGTTTGCATCTGCTAATTCCAAACTCCCAATCCATCCCTCCCCCACTACCCTCCCCCTTGGCAACCACAAGTCTGTTCTCTATGTCTGTGAATCTGTTTCTGTTTCATAGATAAGTTCATCTGTGTCATATTTTAGATTCCATATATAAGTGGTATCATATGGCATTTGTCTGTCTCTGCCTGACTTACTTCACTTAGTATGATCCTCTTTAGGTCCATCCATGTACCTGCAAATGGCATTATTTCATTCTTTTTTATGGCTGAGAAATATCCCACTGTATACATGTACAACATCTTCTTTATCTACTCCAGATGCAGACTTTGTAAATGCATCCCTCTGGTCTGGCTTCCCAACACATCACCTCCTCTGCACGGAAACCTCTTACACATCCCTGAAAGCCCTGTCCAGACACCACTCCTCTGTAAGGCCCTTCTCGAGCGTGGCCCTGTGACAGCACCAGCACCCCCTCTGGCATCACATCCCTCTCTCACACACACTCGGTGCAGGGGTGGTATCAGAGGTGCCAGTACCTGGCAGCAGCACCAAGTCACCCACCTGTGGTGGCTTCACGAAGTCAGCCACATCCCACAGCCGGTTCCCCAGCTCCTTGATCTGGGTTACGGAAACCCCTTTGAGTTTGGTGATGACAGAAATCTGGGGGTCCAGGTCCTGCTCCTGGTAGCCTTTTTTGGCGAGGAGGGCCCACCTGAGGAGGAGGCAACAGGTGGTATGGTATGTCCCTGGCACACGGCAGATCTGGGACCACCTGCTCAGTCTCTCCCCCGATACCCTCCAGGCTCCCACGCCAGCATTCAGGGGCCCCACCTCCTCCCCACCTCATTTCCCACACCAAACACCCTGCATAGGCCAGAGGCTCTGGCCATGCATAGGAGAGCCAGTACCCTCACCAGGCACCCATGGGCTTGGAGATGCCCACCACCACCTCCTTCACCAACCAATCCCCTCCTCCTGCCCGGCCTAGATCCAGCTTCCTCTTTAAAGACTACCCTGACCCAGCTTAAACTGGTGGTCTCTACTGGAGGCCTTAGTGCTTCAGCTCTCACAAGTGTCAGGGACTACCTCCTGCCGGCCGGGGGCCTCCTGTGCAGGGATGGGGGCCCATCCTGCTCTGTGCCCAAGCCCAATATGGGTCTGGGAACAAGGCATAGGAAAGAATGCAGGTGGGCACCCAAGCACACAACCTGCTATTACACCCCACTGGCCTCTAGACAGATGGAGAGCCTTCCTTCTGCCCACCTCCTGACCTGCTCCACAACCACCAGCCCAGCCCCTGAAGAGTCAGACCTTCACCCCTCAGCCCAGCAGGACCAGTCGTGATCCCTCCGGCTAGCACGCCCAGGAGCCGTTCTCTTACCCCACCACGTAGACCATGACCCCCAGCTGCAGCAACCTCTGCAAGGCGCCCACCCGCCAGTTCCGGGTCCTCACATACTTTTCTGTTTTGTAATCCAGAAGCCCCCAGCCTACCACGGCCCCTGGGGAGCCCATGCTCCCAGATCCTGCCGGCGGCTGGGGCGCGTGAGTCAGCACAGCAGCTGCAGCCACAGCTGAACGGGAGGTAAAGCAAGAAGCAGGCGCCAAGCCGGGCCAGGCCAGCAGCTATTAAAGGGACACTCAGGACAGGATTCAGCCTCCACCTCCCAGGCCCAACCCCCAGTTGCCCTGGGCCTCCCATCCGCTTCAGACTCCCTCTGCTGGGCCCCAGACACACAGAGAGGAGTAGTCTCTGTCCACTGCCCTCTGGCCTCACCTCCTTGGGGTGATGACAGGTGGGATAGGTATTGTGAGAGGGCCAGCAGGAGCCCAGAGGAGGACAAGGAAAGCTTGCGGAAGAAGCAACCTCTGAACTGACACTTGCAGATCTTAAGTTCAACAAGAAGCATTGGGGAGGAATGTTCTCGGTGGAGGGAGCAACATATGCGACGCTAAAGCGTGTGAGAGCTGGGACTCAGAATGGGAGCGAGACCCTGGCTCCAGAGAGGAGTGGCCAGGCCCTGCAAGGTCCCCCAGCCTCCTCTGCGACGCCCCCGAGGAGCTGCCCCTCCCCCAGTCTCTGGAGTGGAAAGGGGGCGATGCTGGAGCCGCCTAGGGCGACGGGAAGACAAGCCCGCCACGCGCCAATCGGTCCTGGCTGCGAGCGGGTCAAGGTCAGCCCGGGGCTGCAGCGTTGTCCGCAGCAACCAACAACTCGGGGTCGCCTGGGCAACTGCCGCCCGGGAGGCTCTCTATTGGCTGCAGCGGACGCCTGTTCGCCATGCGTCGCATCCGATAGGTCGATGCACCGGAGGGTCCGCCCACATCCCCTGGCTGCGCTCCCGATGCAGCCCTCGCAGTCCCGGCCTCGGTGTCCGCGAGTGCAGAGTGGAAGTAACCATGAGGGGAAGGAAGAGGTGGAGGAAGGGGCGGCGGCGGCCGCTGGGCGTCCTGCAGGGGTCCCGGAGGCCCAGAAGGGTTCGGACGCGGATTCGAACTCCGACCAGGAGAAAGAAGGTGCCTACGGGTCGGGGGGCAGGCTGGGGCCAAGTAGGCAGGGGACCCTGTCCAGCAGGAGCGCATCCCTCCGTGGACACCTTCGGGGCAGCCGGCGGCCGCTCCAGCCCTGTGCCATCTCCGTAATGTTCCTGGAGGCATCAGGAGTTCCACGATTAGAACAGGCTTCCAGAATGATGTTAAGATGCAAAAATCCTGCCAAACAGTCTAAGAAGGGCTGTCCCACCCTGACATGGGATCAGGGCTGGGTTTTCCCAACCCTCAGGAGAAACTAAAGTAATGGATGTATAGAACTTAGAATTGCTTCAGCTTCCTTCCCCATAAAATGTTCATAAAGCGTATGTGGTCTGCAATCCAGCGGAAGACACAGCATGCACTTTGGTGTCAGACAGGCAGGGTAGGGCCAGGATCAGCTGCTATAAGCTGCATGACTTTGGGGAAAGGATTTGCATTCTCTGAGCCTCAATGTCCTTGTCTGTATGTGGGGGCAACAGTCCCTACTAGCAGGAGGAAATGCCTCTAGAAGGAAAACAAGGCTGCGTAGTGATGGAGGCAGGGGAGGGGTCCACATCCATCCCTGTCTCCTATCAGGCACCCATAAGCTTGGAGAACTGGGCAAGGACACCCTCTACCTGAGGTCTTGCTGGGCCCACAGCGTCCTGCCTGCTTCCTGCTTTCTGCACCAAGGGAGCACCCCAGAGCTCAACCTGCAGCACCGTGGCCTGGGGCCCCAGCTACCCCTGGAGGGATCCTGGGGCCAGGCTTGGAGGGCAAGGACCTGGGAGCAGCAGCCATGGCTGTGGTCCCTTCCTGAGCCCATCCACACACTCCTCGGCCTTGCTCTGTACCAGGCATGTCCCATCCCCCACAATGGGTGACAGATGGGATCGGGGCTATGACAAAGTTCAGTACAAGGGCTGGGGAGCCTGCAAGCGGCCCATAACTTGCTGGAGAGTCAGCGAAGCTCCTGGGTGGAGCCTATAAGGAGAAGCAGGTGTCCCTGGGCCTGTGGGAAGGGGAGGTCCTTCCAGCTGGAGGGCACTGAATGGGCTGAGCCCTGCAAACAGAGCCTGGGGCCCTCAGCTCTGGGAAGGGCTCAGGCCCCTCTCTGCCCCAGACTGCCCAGGCTCTGGCTTCTGTGTTGACCTCCAATCCCTACATCCAGCGGCTGGAACTTCGGGACAGTGGGCTCTGTGGGGCCGGCACGGAGGCCCTGGCAGGTGCTCTGAGCAAAAGCAGTATCTGTGGTAGGTGCCGTGCCTGGGACAGGGGGGCAGGCTACCCCCACACCGGGCCTTGTCACCCCCCGACCTGCCGGTGTTGCTGGGGGCAGAGCCTCATCACAGGGTTGGGAGGGTGGGGTGGAGTTAGACCCTCTGTGGTGCACCCAGTGCTGGACCCCTCCTCTACCCTCTTCTGCTAGCCAGCACCCCTGCATACGTCATCCTCCCAGTGCCTGAAGGCAGGTGGGAGAGTGCGGCACAGAGGGTCAGGGGCCGGGCAGTGCGGGAGGCAGGGTGCTGGAGTTTGTCAGGGCTGGATTCAAATGCCGCCTCTGCGGCAGGGTGACCCTGGGCAAGGAGCCAACCTTGCTGAGCCTGTTTCCAATCTGTGAAGTGGGCCCAACAATGCCACTTAGACCTTGGGTATGTGGGAAACATATGCTCAGTGGAGTGTCTGCTCACATATGCGCTCCACACACAGCCATCTGGGCTGTCACTGCCAGTCCCCGGAAATATGGCAGTGGGGGCTTCTGTGGGTGGGCTGTGTTATGCCACGCACAAATCATCAGCGGGGTGGCTGCATCTACATCGCAGACGTCCTCCACAGCCCCACAAAGTAGGTGGTTTTAGCCTCTTGACAAAACTCGTGGAGACATGGAGTGGGGGTTGAGGTCTGGGAAGCTGCCTGGGGCCGGAGGGGACCCAGCTGATGGGTGGCAGACTCACCATCCACCCCTGGACAGTCTGACTGCAAGGCCCCTCCTGCTGTGTCAGGCCTGGAAGGTGTGCGGGAGTGAGGAGGGTGATGCCTGGCTTTGGATCCCACCACTAAGGAGTGGTGCTGGCCCCCAGATGTGGACCTGTCGGAGAACCAGCTGGGAGCGGTGGGAGCCTGGGTTGTCTGTGCCGCCCTGGCGGTGAACCCGGCTGTGCAGAAGGCACAGCTGGCAGGGAATGGCCTGGAGGAGCAGGTGGCCCAGTACCTTGCTGAACTCCTGCTGGCCCACACAGGCCTGAAACCCCTGGACCTGAGCTATAACCAGCTGAATGACCAAGCAGGTAACATCCGGCCACTGGCCAGGGAGACCATGGTGGCACTCATGTCCATCTTCCTGGGGCAGGGTGGGTGGAGTAGGCAGGACCACTCTGAGCATCCATGCTGTGGATCCTGCTCCCCACCCATCCCCGTACAGAACTCTCGGCCCATTCCCCGAATGTCTTACTGCCCACCACTGCATATGCTGGGTGCTGACAGCCACTAGGGATCCAGCTATGAAGTATATTAAGTCCCTGCCCTCAAGGAACACACATTAACAAGATAACTCTCCATAATTATTGTGTTACAAAAGAAACAAACAGGGCTTGATTCTAGAAACGAATGTGGAGCCCCTCCCCGCTTTAGAGAGGTGACCACTCCGGAGGACTCTGTAAGGAGGAGATGTTTAAGCTGAAATGTGCAATGGGGGAGGAATCAGACATGGCAAGACCAGAGGGAGAGCATTTCAAGATGAGGAACTATTTCCCAGGCACACAGACACCAGTGTGACTGGGCTACTATGCCAGGAGAGAGGGTCCAGCTGTGGGATGGAGAGACAGCAGGGCCACAGAACTACAAATCATGGCAAAAGGCATGAGGATTTCATTCCGAGTGCTGTGGAAGACATCAGTGGAATTCCTTGATCTTACCACTTTTGTTCATGCCCCAGGGCCTTTGCATGGGCTGGCTGCTTTGCCAGGAACATGCAGTTCTACCTGCCTGTCCTCAACCACCCCAATTGATTTTAAGAATCACCTGGGACCCTGGGTTAGGAATACAGATTCCGTGGGCCTGGGCCTCCTGAACCTCTGTATCCTCTTGGGGGAGATGTGGGTGCATCTGCATTTTAAAAGGAGACCCAGGAGATTTGTCTGATCCAGAAAGTTCGGGGATCACTGTTCTGACTGCTTAGTATGAGTGGGGGTGGCACCAGCCTTGGCTTGGGCGAATCAGCCCTAGAGTTTAACCGCCAGAGAGACAGTCTGCCTTCTAAGAAAACTGTTGTGAAATCAGTGAAATTAAAAGAGAAACTCTCGGGCTTCCCTGGTGGCGCAGTGGTTGAGAGTCCGCCTGCCGATGCAGGAGACACGGGTTCGTGCCCCGGTCCGGGAGGATCCCACATGCCGCGGAGCAGCTGGGCCTGTGAGCCATGGCCGCTGAGCCTGCACGTCCGGAGCCTGTGCTCTGCACTGGGAGAGGCCATAGCCGTGAGAGGCCCGCGTACCGCAAAAAAAAAAAAAAAGAGAAACTCTCCTTGGTGGTTCAGTGGTTAAGAATCCGCATGCCAATGCAGGGGACACGGGTTTGAGCCCTGGTCCAGGAAGATCCCACATGCCGCGGAGCAACTAAGCCCGTGTGCCACAACTACTGAGCCTGTGCTCTGGAGCCTGTGAGCCACAACTACTGAGCCCACTTGCCACAACTACTGAAGCCCATGTGCCTAGAGCCCATGCTCTGCAACAAGAGAAGCCACCGCAATGAGAAGCCTGCGCACTGCAAGGAAGAGTAGCCCCCACTTGCCACAACTACAGAAAGTCTGCATGCAGCAACGAAGACCCAACACAGCCACAAAAAAATTTTAGAAAAGGTAACTATAAAAACATTAGTTCAAAAAAAAAAAAAAAGAGAGAAGCTTATTTAAGACTTTCAACAAACTAAGGGTAGGCGTCCCTCTGGGCCTGCATGGTCAGAGCGTTAGCACAGGAGAGGCAGTGAGGATGGAGGGGCTGGAAGGCAAGGCCCCACGAAGACTGCATGGCAGAGATGGACTGTTTCCCCAAATGGGGATCTGTGGGTGGGACAGACTCCCTTAGGGGTCTCAGTCTCCCCACCTGACCCAAGGCAAGGGTGGCACCTACCTCATGGGTTGGCTGCAGGGGTCATGAAGAACAAGCATTGGAACTACAGGAGGCCGATTCAAGCGTATAGAACTTTCTCACCCTCCAGCTGTTCAGCAATGTGGCGGACCACTGCCCTCCTCTCCCAGCCCTGGAGTGTCTGAGGAAGAGCAATGTACATGTCTGAGAACCTGCGGGTGTCATATCCAGGGCTGGGTGCAGGGTGTGAGCCCCCTTCTCTGGGAGGTTCCCTGGGAGGCAGCCCAGGGAGTCCTCACTGTCCTGCAGGGAGCTCTCCTAGGTGCTAACACTTCTGTGGAACTGGTGGCTGAGCCCTCTGCTCTGGGCATTTCTTCAAACCAGGCTGTGCTGGGTGCCGGCACCATGGACAGGGGTCAGATTCAGATCCCTCCAGGGGCTCCCAGGTGTGTGGGAGAGACAGGCCAGGCAGAGAGGTCTAACAGCCAGAGCCTGGAAGGATGGAAGCACAGTGGACATGGGGTCCACAGTGGCCCGGCCCAGCCTGGCGGAACAGGCAAGGCTTCCTGGGTGAGGATGAGGAGCTCTTATCCAGGTGAAGAAAGGGATCAGCAGGTCCACACGGGGGGGCAGCTGGAGGCTGAGAACTGGGACCAGGTCAGACCAGCTAAGTGTTGACAGAGTGGAAAGTGGGGTGGGTGGGTAGGACTTCTGCCCATTTTATGTGTAAAATATCTCTCAGCTTTCTTACCCACCCAGCCCTGCTCTTTCCTTTTCTACACCACTGCCTCCTCACTGCCACAGCTGTGCTGGCCCTGTCACCTCTTGTGTAGACAGTGGCACAAGCCATCCAACTGGTCCCCTGGCCTCTTGTCTCCGCCCCCTCCCACCCACCTTCTCACTTCTTAACGCATCTCTCGAGTGCCCGTCACTCCCACCTTCCTCCACTGGCTTACCTGGCCAGCCCAGCGCCAGGCCTGTGTGCATTTCCACAAGCACATCCGCTCCTCCCCAGATCCACTCTCCACGGTGCCTGCCCACATGCACAGTGTGTCCCTCAATCTTCAAGGTTCTCTCTGCTTTCTTGACCCCCTAGGCAGGGTTGGCCCCCACTCTGTCCCCACACCTCCCTGTTGTGGTCTGTAATAGCTAACATCCCATTAACTTATATTTATAGCTTCTCCAATAAATGTGAATTCCTTGAGGGCAGGGCAGGCCCACGTGGGGTTCAACGCCCTGACGCTGGTGCGCAGCAGAGACCCCAGCCCACAGCAGGCATCGGTATCACTTTTTGAAGGAATGAACAGAGTGAATAAAAAGTCTGTCTTGGTGTTTCTGAAGGGGAGATGCTTGGACCAGCCCTGGCAGAAAACAGGACTCACTGAGCTTAACATAAGCTGGAATCACCTGCGAGGCCCAGGAACTGTAGCCTTCGCCAGGGGACGAAGGAACCACCTCAGACCCCTGCCTGGGTTCTTCATTGGCCGAGAGAGAATAGGTGGCTTAGGGGCACAATGCTCACTGCTCACCAATGTTTGGATTTGCAGGTTCAGCTCTTGCAAGGTGGCCCCTCTCCCTGTCCAGTACTGGCTGCAGGTGCTGGAAGATTCACTTGGGGAACTGCACAGGAGATGAGAACCCCTTTTCACTCAATTTTGCCTTTTTAATATAGAAAAAATGTCACTCTTTTCTAAGGTGGTTAAACATTAAGGAGAGAATCCCCAAATACAAATTATGAAAAGCGTCTAGTCACAAATCACTGCTTATTCTACCTCTGATTTTTTTCAACCCAGGCCTGAGTCAAAGCCTTTCCAGAGATGTGTTTACAGCTTCAATCCTTCAGGCTTGGGACAACTAATGCCCTAATAAGCTTCTTTGATACCTTGGGTACATAAGTAAAACAGTCAAGTTCTCAGAAAGTGATAACGCACAGCCTTGTAATGGGTTTCTCCTCAGGATATCCATGTGAACAGAGAGTTTGATGACCTCACCAGCTCAGTGAAGGTCATTCTTCCAGGGCTTTACATAAAGCTGCCCACAGAGTGGAGTACAAAAAAGAATTCCTGCCCGTCTTCAGACCATCTCAATGACTATGTTGTATGGTTTCCTCATCTCTCCCATTGGCCACTTCAACTTTGAGATGCCTTTCAACACATGAGTCTGCACCGAGTCCCCATGTCAACTGGGTGGCAAGTCCTATGGAGCCGGCCTTCATAGTGACTCAGACACTGGTACTAATCGGGGCCTTCCTTTGCTCTCACTCATTCGTGTAACACGAACTTGTATTATATGTTGCACACTGAGCTGGGCATGGGGTCAAAGATGCCCAAACAAGACCCTGCCCTGGAGACCTTTGGACAAAATTAAAATATAAGGTGGTCTGCAACTGGCATTCTCAAAGTCAACTTGGGAGAAGGCAAATGGACACAGCTTTTTTGGAAGGCAATTCATCATCATGCACCAAGAGCCTTAAAACTGCCCGTCCTGCGATCCAAAGTTCTGACTAATCTGCTCCACAGAAATCACCAGAGATGCATGGAAAACCGGATGCCCAAAGATGCACATGCAAATGCTGTTTATGATATGAAAATTGAAAATAATCTAAATGCCCAATAACAGGGGATTGGTTTACTACAATTTGGAATTCTGTAAACATTAAAAGTCAAGTGTTCGAAGAACATTTAACAGTTTGTGAAAATGCACATGATTGATGTTAAGTGAGAAAATCAGGATAAAAAAATCACATGGTTTGTCTGGCAGCTCCTCAAAAGGTTAAACATAGAGTTGACCATATGACCCAGCAATTCCACTTCTAGAGAAATGAAAACACACAAAACATCTGAACCATCTGAACACAGATGTTCATAGCAGCATTGTTCATAATATTCACAAAATGCAAATACCCACCAACTGATGAGTGGATAAACAAAATGTGGTATACCTATACAATGGAGTATTATTTGGCAATAAAAAGGGATGAAATCTGGGGTGATGGAAATGTTCTAAAATTGATTAAGGTAATGGTTGCACAACTCCATTGACATACTAAAAGTATTTGAATTGTATACTTTAAACACGTGAATGGTATGGTATATGAACTGTGGCTCATAAAGTTGTTTAAGAGAAAAAGGAATGAGGGACTTCCCTGGCAGTCCAGCAGTTAAGACTCCAAGCTCCCAATGTAGGGGGCCCAGGTTCGATCCCTGGTTGGGGAACTAAGATCCTACATGCCGCATGGTGCCACCTGAAAAAAATAAAAAGAGAGAGAAAAAGTAATGAAGTCCTGACACATGTGACAACATGGATGAACCTTGGAAACATTATGCTAAGTGAAAGAAGTTAATCATAAAAGACCACATACTGTACTTCATTCATATGAAACGTCCAGAATAGACAAATATACAGAGACAGAAAGAAAATGACAGGTTGCCTAGGGCTGGGAGAGGGGAGGAATTGGGGATTGACAGCTAAAGGGTATGGGTTTCTTTGGGGGATAAAAATGTTCTAAAACTAATGGTGGTGGTGGTTGCACAACTCTGTGAATATACAAAAAAACCATTGAATTGTGTACCACCTTAAATGGGTGATGTCTGATATGTGGATTATATCTCAGGAAAGCTATTAGTAAATAAATAAATACATAAAATCATGTTGTTTGGCCCAAATTGTATGGATAACAAATGTATACATGTATATACTAGCAGGAAAAACAAACAAAACAACCCTGGTATATTAACAATGTTTGTCTCTAGGTTGTGGCTTTATAGATTTTATTTCCTTTCTGTTTTTCTGCATGTTCCACACTTTCTACTCTATAAATGTGTGTTACTTTTACAATCAGAAAAATTAATTGTACTTAAGAAATGGCGGGTGGCACAAGCTACAAGTCAGCTGCGCGCGCTACGGCCTGAAGGAGGGCACCCCCATCCCCAGGACGAGGCCCTAACGCCCTGAGACTGTGTTCGGAGCCGGGAGGTGACTGAAGGTAAAGGCCCCCGATCCCGCGGGATAAGCGCCCCTGAAGCCTGCTCTCCCCGCCCCACGCGGGGCCGCTCCGGACAGCGACCCTCAGGCCTCCAGAGCGGTGAGACAATCTCGCGGTTTGAGCGCGGGGGCGCCGGGACCGGACCAGAGGCGGAAGGACCCTCTCCTGCTTCCCCAGAAGACTCTGCCTTACTCCAGCCTGTCGTTACGCGACTGCCCGCGCCCTCAAGATAGGACACCGAGCGCTGCCCAGCCCGGCACCTCCCTCCCCTCCCCGCTCCGCCCTGCGGGCTCCCTGCGGCGGCCCCCCTAGCGCCGGCCCCCCACACCCCCCCCCGCCAGCGGACAACAGCCAGGTTCGGCTGCGTAGACAAGGTCAGGCCTCCTCGAAGCCGCCTAGCTGGCGTAGACAGAACAGGAAACCGAACACCACTCCCACCTGAAGGCCAAGATCTCGCGGGAACACCCACCTGCGCTCATCCTTCGGCGTCCTCGCAGCCTTCCAACCTTGGCCCGCCCCATGGTGCTCCAGACCAATGGGCGTTGGCGGCGGCGCGTCCTAGGAGCGCGCGGCGCGGCAGCATCAGTTGGGCGGCTGCAGCTGTTGAGGTCGGAGTGCGGTGGTGGCGCTCACCATGGTACAGCCGGGCGGGCGGGAGGCCTGGAGGCCGTGTCCCGGGCAGATGGGTGGGGGCCGGGTCTGAAAGGATGCCAGAAGAGCCTCGTGTGGGCGTCCGCTCCCCGATCGCGCGGCCAGAGCAGAGGCTGAAAAGGAGAAACTGCGAAGGCGGCGTTCTCGGCCGTGGAGCCACAGTTCCCACGAGTAACAACGTCTGAGTCCGAGAGCCACAGCAGTCAGCTTGCCTCGGCACGTTGTCTCTGGGCTTAGGGGAGGCGGGCAGTCCAGGCTGCAGTGGTCGGGCTGCCCGGTGCATGGACTGTGGGCACAGCGGGCAGGGCCGGCCTCCGGGGGTGGCGGGGGGCCGTGCTGGGGAAGGAGGTCATCTGCTGAGAAGGGGACACAGGACTTGGTCTGGAGGAACTTTCAGAGAGGAAATAGAGCCGAGTATAGAAATATAAACAAACTTCAGCAATCCAGGCAAGGTCGGCAGTGCGCTCGCTTTCTGTTGACAGCGAGGAATGACATCCCCGAGCACTGCAATTCCTTTCACTGTTAGACAGTCAGATGGACGTGGCCTTACAAACCACGGAGCTCCCCAGCCGCATTTTGTAAATGAAGACATTGGGGTATTTCTTCGGATCACAGAGCTGGCTCTGATCACACTGGGGCTGAGAGAGTAGAAGGACACAACAGGCATCCTGTGAAATACAGTGGATCTGAATTCAAAGCGAATAGTGTGCATTTGAAAATGGTGCGGTTGGGCTTCCCTGTTGGCGCAGTGGTTGAGAGTCCGCCTGCCGATGCAGGGGACGCAGGTTCGTGCCCCGGTCCGGGAGGATCCCGCATGCAGCGGGGCGGCTGGGCCCGTGGGCCGTGGCCGCTGCGCCTGCGCGTCCGGAGCCTGTGCTCCGCAACGGGAGAGGCCACGGCGATGAGAGGCCCGCGTACGGAGAAAAAAAAAAAAACCAGAAAATGGTGCGGTTGGGTGGATTTCAAAGGACTTCCGGGGTGCCGATGGAGTCCTCCTCTGGGGAAGTGATTTCGTTGTCATTGGAGATCTTTCCCAAACCGAATGCTTCCCTCTGGGATGATGTTCGGGGATTGCTGCATCAAGCTGGTCTCTCCTGCTCTGAGATTTGGTGCTTGTATAATAGAAAACAGGACTTCAAGTTCTGAGGACTGTATGTAAGTCAGAATTTGGTGTGGGTGGCACACCTCAAATTTCATGTGATCACGTCTGTGTATTTGTAAGGATGATGTGTCTAAAATCAGACATGTGATTAGGGACTAGAGTTAAATTCCCGGCAGGAAAAAAACGGTACATTCAAAATAGATACTCACAGGACAATCTTTAAGAAGATAATATTTATAAAGATACGGGCAGGGTTTAAGGAAACCACCAAAGGATAGTGCAGTATCCCAGCACTTGTGCCATCTGGGAGCCATTAACTACTAGGCTGGAAGAGGTGAGGGGATGGAGTGCTTATGAGAAGCTCAGAGGGTAGGTTTATGACAAGCGCTGACTGCTGACACTCTGTGCCCTTGTAAAGGAACTCAAGCGACCCAAGGCAGCCCGGCAGGGAGGGAGCCAGGGTCAAGCACCCCGACCACACCTTCCTCTAACCTCCAGCTCTTGCTGGTGCCTGACATTGGCTAAAGCAACCAAAAGCCAGGGGGCACAGTCCACATGGGTCAGTCTCCTTGAGCACAGAGCTGGACAGAGAACAGAGGCTAGACCTAGAGGGGCAGATGAAACACACACAGTGACCACCCATGCTTGGGCCACGGTGGCCTCTGTCCCAGTCCACTTTTCCTTTCCCAACTCAATTACCACTTAATCTTATCATTTGGTCAGAACACAATAAAAACTGCTATATTCTTCAGAGAATTACCGTGACTAGCCATAACATGGAGTTTATTATTGACATTATACAGCTTGCAAAATTTTAAATAACCGAATTTTTGTATAGTAGCAAACACTTAGGTTCTGGGGCTAATTCTGGCATTCACTATCAGCTAGATGGTGCAGGGCAAGCCAGTTTTCACAGGGATAAAAGGGTCACATAAGCCTCTGGAAAAGAAAATAAGGTATGAGAAAGCCCCAGACACTCTGAAGCACATACAAACATTTAATTATATTTTGCCTGCCACACAGTAATGGCTGCCTTCAAGACAAGGGGCCTCACATGTATATTCTGGTTCCCAGCGTGAGTGCATCTCTATCCACGTGGGACAGGCGGGGGTCCAGATCGGCAATGCCTGCTGGGAGCTCTACTGCCTTGAACATGGAATTCAGCCCGACGGCCAGATGCCAAGCGACAAAACCATCGGCGGTGGGGATGACTCGTTCAACACGTTCTTATACAGCTGTGGTGGAGCCCTACAACTCCATCCTGACCACGCACACGACCCTGGAGCACTCGGACTGTGCCTTCATGGTGGACAACGAGGCCATCTATGACATCTGCCGGCGCAACCTGGACATCGAGCGGCCCACGTACACCAACCTTAACCGTCTGATCGGGCAGATCGTGTCTTCCATCACGGCCTCCCTGCGCTTTGACGGTGCCCTCAACGTGGACCTGACGGAGTTCCAGACCAACCTGGTGCCCTACCCCCGCATCCACTTCCCCCTGGCCACGTACGCCCCAGTCATCTCGGCCGAGAAGGCCTACCATGAGCAGCTGTCCGTGGCCGAGATCACCAACGCCTGCTTCGAGCCGGCCAACCAGATGGTCAAGTGTGACCCTCGTCACGGCAAGTACATGGCCTGCTGCATGCTGTACAGGGGGGACGTGGTCCCCAAAGACGTCAATGCGGCCATCGCCACCATTAAGACCAAGCGCACCATCCAGTTTGTGGATTGGTGCCCGACTGGGTTCAAGGTAGGCTGGGCAGTAACGCGTGTTCACCTTCCCGCCCACCGCAGATCCTGGGACGGGTGCTGCCCCTTTGTGAAGGGTACCCTGTTCCAGGGCAGCTGCACAGCAGGGAGAACAAGTTTAGTAATTAATTTGCTAGGTGCCTTGATCTTTAGCAAGGACTTTATGTACCCTTATTTCTTACAACCAACCTGTAACACTCATGGGCTACTACTACTACTATCTTACAGTTTAGAGACTGAGGCTGAGACAGCTTTTAGTATCTAACAGCCTCAGGGGCAGCGAGCAATGGAG
The DNA here is from genome assembly GCF_003031525.2 of Neophocaena asiaeorientalis asiaeorientalis. Taxonomy (NCBI): domain Eukaryota; kingdom Metazoa; phylum Chordata; class Mammalia; order Artiodactyla; family Phocoenidae; genus Neophocaena; species Neophocaena asiaeorientalis. The sequence goes on from NW_020175053.1 coordinate 7,059,283, forward strand.
GGAGCTTTCAGGGACGTCTGACTGCAGCATGTCTGTCCTCCACATTTTCCCACTCTTGCTCAAGAAGCCTGTCAGGGTCTATGGTATCATTTTGTGTTAGAAATCATGGTTTTTAGATTTCACATTACTTCAGTCACCAGTTGTCACTGCATTTTAGGTAACATTTATGTTTTTGTAGACAGAATTTTAAATTCATTATGCAGTGTTTTCTGTGGGGCCAAGGGTGGTTCACTGCTGTTACTCCAAACCAGACTCGGAACACTGCCTCGCACACAAAATCACACTGATAATTAGGTGGCTCCTTCAACCGTGTTTAGTGTCACGATGAAACGTCTACCCAGAGAAAAGCAACATGTATCTGGAAGCCAAGTAACATGTTAGACCTATTGTGATCACCAGGCTAAGTGCCTCGCCACGCCTGGGATCCTTAACTCTGCCCCCTCTTCTTCATTAAAAGTCCTTGTTCACAATTGATCTTCCACATTAGAAAAAGTGCTAGATCCTGCACTCGTGAGCCCTGATGAGTTCCTGAGGTGTTTGGGGAGTTGCACGTTCCAGGGTCATTGCAGATTGAAAATGAAGAGAAGTAGAAGCAATATGTGTGTCATCCTATTGTCATTTGGAAAGGCCAGAGCTTGCCTCTGACTACAGACAAGTTGTTGCACCCACCTGGCCTCTGTCAGCCCCACTTCAAGACACCCTGGCACAGACCATCTCCGAGGGTGTAAGACCGACAGATGCAAAGTGACTCACAGGAAAGAGTAAAGTCTATAACAGGTTTCACCAATCTGGAAATATTAATTACACCTTCCGTAAGAGGTTTGCAGACCTCAGAGGTTATAGGTGGGGATTGAAACCTTCCATTCTTGACTTCTCCTTTCAGTCACCTCACCATGATCTTCAGAAGGCAAGGACATCCAAGGCAGCCGCAGCTGGGTAGCACTTTGGGGGGTGCTGTGCCCTCTGCCCAGGCTTTCCCTCCTGGCTGAGTCTCTGTGAGCCAGTGGGGAGGCCAGTCTTGTGGGGAGGTACAGGAAGTCACAGCTTCTGTCCCCACAGAGGATAGTTCTCCCTCAGATGGAGCATGTTGAATTCTCATTGCTCTAAGTTCCTTTTTGTCAGTCTGAGTGTGATTTCACCATATGTTCTTTAATAACCATTTGCTCAGGGGCGCACTATTGTCAAGAAGTCTTTCCCATGTTTATGTTTAGTTTTTTCATTATAAATGTGTGTATGTGGCAAAATATTAAAATGACGCAGAAGGCTGAAAAGCTGAAGTCCTCTTCCCCTTCCAGAGCTTTGTCCCTCAAGAGATAGTCTGTGCATATTCACATTACACCTCTTGTTATACGGGTGACGTTGACAGAAAGGGGCCAGCGACATGGGCAAAGAACATTCTTTAAAGGTAGGTGACAGACTCCACTCATGCCGAAGAGAAACGGAAGCTGGCAGCACTCCCACTTGGAGGGGCTGGCTGGCCTGACCTTAGTGCTGTGTGAGAGCACCCCTCTATCAAGTCAGAACCCCCTGTGCCCTTCCCCCTGCTCATCCCAGCTCTTCTGGAGACTGGCTGTGTCCAGCTGCTGCTGACTGCTAGCTGCTCACTAGGGCAGGGAGGGGTCACAGCGTCAGCCCTCTCCCCGTTGTTTGTCCTCCTCCAGCATGATATTCCCTGAGCTGTCAAAGACTCTAGCTGGTGTTTAATACTCTACAGGTATTTTTAAGCATAAATCGAATTAAAGTTGCTTTTCTTTTTAGCAAGTATACAGTATACCTTGGACATATTTATATGCCGGGACAGATTTCTCATTCTTTTCTATGATCATACAGTGTTCTACTGTAGGGAGTGTATGATAATTTAACTAGTTTCCACAAAGGACATTTGTTTCCAGTTTTGCCATTTCAGATGGCGCTTCACAAAGTGAAAATATGAAGTCAACGGATATTAGATGTTGGCATATATTGGTACAAAACAAAGTACCAATTCCTACAGGGCATAATTTAAACTGGGTCCACGGCCCCCGTTTTTAAAAATAACCTACAGGGCTTCCCTGGTGGCGCAGTGGTTGAGAGTCCGCCTGCCGATGCAGGGGACACGGGTTCGTGCCCCGGTCCGGGAAGATCCCACATGCCGCGGAGCGGCTGGGCCCGTGAGCCATGGCCGCTGAGCCTGCGCTCCGCAACGGGAGAGGCCACAGCAGTGAGAGGCCCGCGTACCGCAAAAAAACCCCACAAAAAACAACCTACCTACAATTTCTGAGGCCACAGTATAAACTTCACCATGAAAAATAAATAAATAAAATAAACTTCACCATGTTCCCCTTCTCTGGCAGGTGGGCATCAACTACCAGCCCCCCACGGTGGTCCCAGGGGGAGACCTGGCCAAGGTGCAGCGGGCCGTGTGCATGCTGAGCAACACCACGGCCATCGCCGAGGCCTGGGCCCGCCTGGACCACAAGTTCGACCTCATGTATGCCAAGCGCGCCTTTGTGCACTGGTATGTGGGGGAGGGCATGGAGGAGGGCGAGTTCTCGGAGGCCCGGGAGGACCTGGCAGCGCTGGAGAAAGATTACGAAGAGGTGGGCGTGGACTCGGTGGAAGCAGAGGCCGAGGAAGGGGAAGAGTACTGAATGCGAGGGCGCGGCTATAGGGCCCCTGTCGCCCGACTGTCACGTTACAGATGTGTTTACCTATTAAAGTTTCTGTATTGAGCACAGTCTGCCCTGTGCTGCACTTCGACAAAATTCCCACGCCAGATACTTTCCTTTTCCAAGTGAATTTCTAGGGAAACTATGTTACTCCCGAACAGAAAAGATGCAGCAGGTCCGTACGTCTGTCTCGCTACACAGAGCAGTCAACTGCCGCGTTACCCCCCGAAAAAGGCTTCAGAGTGACGGGCGGAGAACCGGGAAGCGCTCTCCGCCTAAACAACTGGAGTCCTTCGCGCCGGCCAAGGCGCTCCTCGTGGGCCGGAAGTGGGCCGGTTCTGGTCGTCGGAGTCGCGGGCCAGACGCGTTTGCCCCGCCCCGCACGAACACACTCCCGCGCCCCACCCCCGGAGGGACCTGGAACCTCCCGCCCGGCCCAGAAGAGGAACCTCTCCCGCAGGAAGCGTGCGCGCCAGCTCCGCCGGGCTCGTTCCCGTCGTAGGCGGTTCCCGACCCGGGCGGTGTGCGAGATCCCCGCGACCACTCCCTGGGCTCACTCTGCAGTTTCCGGGACCCGCCCCTCGGCGAACGCCGCGCACTTCCGCGTTTCTATGGTACTGACTTCCGCCGCGAGCCAAACCTCGCGATACTTCGGCGGCGCAGCAATGGCGAGACCGTGAGTGCCGCAAGCGGGAGTCTGGAGAACAGGCTGGGACGGGGTTCGGGCGAGATCGAGCCGGGGAAGACCCGCCACTCGGGGGCCGCTTGCAGCGGGGTGGCAGCCAGGGGCGCGAAGCCCCTCCCGGCCCCGACAGCCGCCCGCGACCGAGCTCCCGCCTCTTCCCCAGATGCCGCGTCACTGCTCCGCCGCCGGCTGCTGCACACGGGACACGCGCGAGACGCGCAACCGCGGCATCTCTTTCCACAGGTCAGCGCGCGTGCGCGCCGGCGCGCGGAGGGTCCCCTACGCATGCGCCCGTCCTGCCGCCTCGCGGAGCCACTGCGCACGCGCTTCTGTGGTCGGGGCGGGGCTTGAGTGGGAGGCTGGGTAGGGGAGGAGGGGCGGTCCGCCAGCCCGGGCCAGGTGCTTCGAGTCTCACCTACGTGATGATGTTCAGCGAGTCTCTTTTCTTCTGGAGGCCTCAGCTTCCTTGTCTGTGCGCAGGCAGTGTCAGCGCGAGGTCTGGGGGCGGCATGAGCGGGGCCGGCCTTTCCCGTCGGGCTCACGGGCTTGTGGCCCCGCAGGCTCCCCAAGAAGGACAATCCAAGGCGGGGCTTGTGGCTGGCCAACTGCCAGCGGCTGGACCCCAGCGGCCAGGGCCTGTGGGACCCGGCGTCCGAGTACATCTACTTCTGCTCCAAGCACTTCGAGGAGAATTGCTTTGAACTGGTGGGAATCAGGTGAGCCTCCTGGCAGCTGGCAGTGGACAGGGCCTGGGCAGTGGGGTGGCAGCCGGCCGGTAGGGGGGTCCCTGGAGCAGCAGCCCTGGTTTCTCCAGCTGGGAACCTCAGCTTCCTCTCCCGACAGACCAGGGCAGTGAGACCCACCCCCTAGGGATCACTGTGCCAGAGCGCACTCCCTGCAACCCCAGCCCTCCCTACAAGTGCACAAACGGAATCAGTTCTTTTGGCTGGGCTACCCTGTTCTGGTGGAGCCTTTCCACACTCTTTAACTCTGAGGAGTTTTGCACGGAAGAGATTGGTGGGGGCCTTAACTTGGCATTCCCCAGACTCATTGTTGGCAGGGTGCCTCCCACCTCCCACAGAGCTAACCCAGCAGCTTGCTGGAGTGCTGGAGGGCCTGCTGGCTCCATGCCCTGCGGGTCGGCTTGGGCAGCAGGGATTTGTTCCACCTCATCCAGACCGCTCTCCCTCGCAGTGGGTATCACAGGCTGAAGGAGGGAGCAGTTCCGACGATATTTGAGTCTTTTTCCAAGTTGCGTCGAACAACCAAGACCAAGGGGCACAGTTACCCCCCTAGCCCCCCTGACGTCAGCCGACTCCGGCGATGCAGGAAGCGGTACGTGCTGCAGCGGAGGGGGAGGTGCCCCACTGCACCCCAGGTCTGAGGGACTGGGCTTTAGGGTGCCTGACAGCAGCCTTGCTGGACAGGGTTCTGAGCCCATGGAGTGGGTTCAGGGATGGGGGTTAGATGACCTGGTGAAATGGGGTCGGCGAGCCCTGAGCCTGGCCTGTCAGTCTCTCTCTCTTCCCCCCAGCTGCTCTGAGGGCCAAGGGCCCACAACTCCATTTTGCCCACCTCCACCTGCTGACATCACCTGCTTTCCTGTGGAAGAGGCCTCAGCACCTGCTGCCTTGCCTGCCTCCCCCACCGGGAGGCTGGAGCCTGGCCTCAGCAGCCCCTTCTCAGACCTCCTGGGGCCCCTGGGTGCCCAGGCAGATGAAGCAGGCTGCAGCACCCAGCCTTCACCTGAGCGGGAGCCAGAGCGACAGCCGTCTCCACTGGAGCCGAGGCCCATCTCACCCTCAGCCTACATGCTGCGCCTCCCGCCGCCCGCCGGAGCCTACATCCAGAATGAGCACAGCTACCAGGTGGGCAGCGCCCTGCTCTGGAAGCGGCGGGCTGAGGCTGCACTCGATGCCCTGGACAAGGCCCAGCGCCAGCTGCAGGCCTGCAAGCGGCGGGAGCAGCGGCTGCGGCTGCGGCTGACCAAGCTGCAGCAGGAGCGGGCACGGGAGAAGCGGGCACAGGCCGATGCCCGCCAGACTCTGAAGGAGCACGTGCAGGACTTTGCCATGCAGCTGAGCAGCAGCATGGCCTGAGTGAGGGCCGCCCAGCAGGGCTTCAGCCTCTTTCTCCCTCAGTATCCACCTTGAGAGGATCTGATCTTAGCTGCATCCACCAGCCCTGCCAGATGCCATAATAAAGTGGATTCTAGAAAGAAGCGCTGCTCTCTGGCTCAGCTGGGGGCTGGGGCCCTTCCCCTGGGTACCAGGCCCGTTTCCCCAGATTGGCTGTAGCGCCCAGAGGGCTCAGGCCCTGTAGTCCAAGCCCTTGGCTGTGGAGAGCAGAAAGCCCTCACTGTACAGCTCTGTGTCCGTGTACTGTACAGGGCTCTCTGAGGGGTCGTGTGAGTAGAGGTTCGGGGGCAATACTGGGCACCCTTTCCTTGGTACCTGAAACAGCCTTGACTTAGCCAGCTGGTCTCTGAAGACACCCATGAAACCCAGGCCAGGCTCAGTTCTTTTTCAGGGAAACAACAGGCTTCCGTCCCCAGATCCAATCTGCCCAGCAGTCAGACCTGGCATGAGCTCCAGCTGCTGGTCAGCCCCCCACTCACCACCAGGCCTGTCCCATCTGAAAAACGGACAAGAAAGGCGATTACTGACCTGGGGTTGCTATGCTTGGCAAGTAGTGAGGGCCCCACAGTGACCATTCTGATCCCCAGAGGTCTGGGATGAGGCGTGTGGGGAGCAGAGGGCCAGGCACTTGGGCATCAGTCCTGGTGTCGCCTGTCTTCATTTTCCTTCAGTTCAGCTGGAACGTGGCAGGCCTCCCTGCATCTGTGATCAGCAGCTCCGTGTGTGAGGCACTTAACCACACACTTGATCTCCCTGCTGGGCCTCAGCTACAGCAGCCCCAAGAGCACCGCTGAATCCTTTCTAGTCCTGGAAAAGGCCACACTGTGTTGTGTGGTTTGCTTTGTGGGGCCCTTGGAGTGAAACTTCGTTTATTCACGTTACGCACAGTCAAATGGCCATTACAGGAGGCAGACGCAGAGAGCAGGGTCACAGGTGGTTCCCAAGCCTGCGGGCCGGCCGAGGTGCACCTTGCACAGGCCATTTCCTAGCTTGCTGGGCCTACAGGTGAGCACCCCTTGCCCAAGAATGTCCACCTGGGGCTTCTCAGCAAGGCCTGAGGAGTGGCAGATGCTGCGATTACGTGGGGCACAACTAGAGGCAGGAAACGAGCTCTAAGGCTCAGAAGAGAGAGACTGTGTTTCCCCCAAAGTGGCTTCCTGGCAACCAAGGCAGAAGGGTTCTTGTTCCCAGAAGAGGGGCAGAATGGTGCCTTCCCCACTGGGGTGGACTTGGCACCTTCTGTCGGGACAGGGAAGGACTCAGTGGCCTGTCCTCAGTTTCTCGGAGCCTACAGGGCAGCCCAGGAGCCAGGAGAGCCAGCTCCGGGCCCCCAGGGCTCCCCTCAGGTGGGGAGAGGCCAGAGGCTGGCCTGCATTCCTCCCACCAGCCCTCCCACTACGTGACTGGGGCACCCTGGGTGGGGGTGGAGAGCTGCTGGCATGAACAGAACCAGGCAAGACTGGCTTATCCTGAGCCATCGGGCCACGTGGCCCAGTTTCAGCTCCAGGAGGACGGAGGGCTGGAGCCACCAGTGGGGACTGCACAGTGAGGTTTGGTGCAGGTAGGACTGCTGTGGCTTTAATGGAGGCAAGCCTATGACAATAAATACTTAGAGACAGATGCGGGCCTGGGGCATCTCTGACTTCTCTCTGGAGCAGCCCAGGGCCCCCACGCACACACAGGTGGGTGGGATCCCACAGCCCCTCTGGATGTCTGGCCCAGTCCGCAGTAGCTGACCCTGCAGGCTGGGAGCTGACCTTAGGGCCCTTCACACCTCAAAATTCAACTGGAGTTGGACTCCATCTACCCAAGTTCTGGGTGGCAGGAGGAAACCCTTACACCAACCTTGATGAGGGTCTGGGGGTGCTGTGCGGCCCCCACGTTGAGGGGTCTTGGCAACATGACCCAGTGGCTGGATGCACAAGCCATGCTGGGTCCCTGCTGTGTAGGGGGCCCAAAGCCAGCTCCCTGGTGGGCTCATCTCCCTCACTGGGCCCTGGCCAGGCCCCTGCCTCCTCCTGCAGTGTCCTCACCACTAAGCCCTGGCTTCCCACCCACACCTCCACCCTGGGAGAGGGTGCCGGCCAGGATCCCGCTTCACCGTCTGCTTCCTGTGGGACCTGTGTCCTCAGCAGTGAGATGGGGCATTTGGAGTCCCCCACTCAGCTCCCTTCGGAGGCCCTGGGCACACGACCCCTCAGCCGCAGGCCCGAACGTGGCCAGCACAGTCTTTGCAGTGGGCGAGGCAGGGTGGGCAGCACCACGTGGGCCCTCATATGTCGGCACCCAGCTCTGCGCACTGCTTGTCTGAGATGTGGGAGGCCAGGGAGTCAATGATGTCCAGCAGTAGCTGCTGGCTCAGCGAGCGCAGCGTGGGCAGCTTGGAGACCTGCGGAGGCAACCAAAGGCCAGAAGGATGGAGCCGTGTTCTTGCCAGGGCCAGGTGGCCGAGGAGTCTTCTGGGGACTTGACCAACGAGTACGGGGTGAGGATCAGCCAGTGGGTGGACAGCTCTGCCCGGTTATCCCCAGAACCCACTGCGGCACAAGGCGGCCAGGGCCCCTCCCACCTGGCCCAGGCCACCGCCAAGGGGAGTATGTCCTGCAGACGGGGCAGGCAGCGCACTGGGTGGGAGGGCCCTGACCTTGGTGAACTGGTGCACGATGATGTGGAGGCAGTGCCGCTTCATGTCCAGCGCCTGCGTCTTGTCTGCTGCCTCCAGAATCTGGAACGGCAGGTTCCCTGAGGCACTGCCCCTGCCCCGTACACCGCGCAGGCACAGAGGCCCAGGGCCAGGGCAGCTACCTGCAGCACGTTCTGCACCGTCACATTCATCTCCAGGTTCTGCTTGCAGTACGCCTGCAGCCGGTTGTTGTAAAAGCCGTAGTAGTAGGGCGCCGCGAACAGGTAGCTGAGGGCTGGTTAAGGAGCTGTGGGCCAAGAAAGCCTTCCTCCCACCCAGCTGCCCTCTTCCCGCTGGGGAGCCACCAGGGACGGAGAAGCCCTGAACCAGGGCTGCTGCCTCTTGCTCAGGTCAAGGGGGGCCCACCCACCACAACAGCCAGGCTCCCATCCAGGCAGAGCCTCTACATGGGCTTTGAACCACTCAGGTGTCCAAAGTTCCATTCAGGATCCAAAGAAAACCACAGGTTCCTCTCCCCAGGAAAGTACCCACATGCCCATCTGCTGAAACATCCACGGCTTCACAGAGCCCTGAAGGGCATCCTGGCCTCCCATGTTCAGACCCCCACAGACATGACCTGGCCAGGAATCACCCCACACGGAGCCATGACCCCTTCCTCTGAACCCACCCGTCTCTCCTGACTGCAAACCTCTCTGAGCCAGCCAACCGACTGTTCCAGAGAACCCGGAAGGGACTGGACACTAAGAAGTCCTCAGGAAATCGCTTGGCCAGGCCAAGCCAGCAGGGCCCAAAGCTGTCCTGGGAATGACCCGGGAGCCCCAGAGGTGAGGATGCAGCGAGTCCTCGGGCGGCATGTTGACCTCGCCGTAGTAGATGTAGCGCAGCATGGACTCAAAGGCCTGCCTGCTGGGCACCATCTCCCCAATGGAGATGTTCACCTGGCCGTCCTCGGGCATGAAGGACCGGAACATGGCCTCAAAGTAGCTGCAAACGGTGGGCCGGCCCTTAGCAAGTCAGCCAGTGGCCCAGCTGCCCACCCACCCATCCGCCCACGAGACACACCCCACCCACCTGGAGCGGGCTGCCAGAATGGCCTTGTGGGCTGGCCGCGGGTGCCCATCCAGCAGCAGCGTGATGTCACAGAACTCTGCGCCCGCCCCCTCCAGGTATGCCTTCATGTCCTGAATCAGAGACGTGCCTGGGGGTGTAGAGGGGGCCTGAGCCAGAGGGCGGCTTCTGACTCAGGATGCAGGACCCCAGGGCACTGCCTCCTGTGCATCTGCCCGTGTTGCCCCCCTGAACGAAACTCCCAGATCAGAGGCCTTACTCTGGCCCTTGAGGCTCTGTACCCCCAGAGTCTGACCTTCTCCCGGACTCGGCCCCCTGCGCTCTCTCCTGCCCCAGTGCTGGCGCCCCCTCAGCTGTGTCACCTGGATCCCATGGCCGAGGCAGCACAGGCCCCAGGGCCAGAGGGTGAAAGAGTCTGTGAGGTCCCTTCCTGGCTGGGTAGGGATGGGACAGGGAGGCACCAAGCGTCTGAGGGCTGTGCCCACCCCTCACCAGGCCCAGATGTGGGCCCACCTAGAAGAGAAGCTGGGCAACTAATTGTGGGACCCTCAGCTCGTTGCTCGCTGCAGACCCTCATGCCTGGCGTCCCAGTCAGGGCAGCACTCGCTGGACAGGGCCCATGTTCCCCCAGGAATAGTCCTGGGAGATGCCACCCTGGCACCCAGCCCGCTGAGCAGGTCTCTGCCTTGCCCGAGCCTGAGCCACCTGCGGTAGGACCCTGTGCCCAAGGTGGCTGTGCCCTGTCCACCACTCTCGGGGACCAGGTGGGTCCCTACCGATGTCCACGGGCTGGTCCGAGGGGGCGCGGGGAGGCGGCTGCTGCTTCCGCCGCACAATCTCCACGATCAGAGGAGATGAGAGGCGCTCGAACTCCTTCATCATGATCACCTGGTTGAAGTGGGACTCCTTCACCACGAAGTTCAGGCAGTGCTCCTGGACAGACAGGCCGCAGGCCACTGGGTCAGGCCTCACCGGGCCTACCACAGCAGGTGGGGAGGGGGCACAGGCTGCCACGGCCCCCACCCCGCACCTTGAGCTGGCCCAGTTGCAGCCGGGCAGCGCTCTCACACACGACCAGCACGTTCTGCAGGTCCACCGAGGCCTCGATGTACTGACGACACAACTGCTCTAGGCGGCACAGCTGGAAGCCCAGTGCCAACTTGTACACGTCCATGATGAGCAGCACGTCCTCCACGTGGCCTGCGCCCAAGAACCCCTGAGCCTCTGGGGGGGGTTTGGGGGGGGTGCCCGGGCTCCCTCCGCAACGAGGTGGCTCAGCCACAGGTGGGGTGAAGCCTCGGAGACCCCGGCCACCCCCTGCCAGGGTGGCCACACCCCATCCCGTTCCCTCCCGCCCACGGCGCAGGCCGACCTTTCCGCGGGTACTTGATCTTGTCTGTGTAGAGGAACTGCATGAGCACCTCGAAGGGCCGTGCCTCGGCCTCGCGGATAGCCACACGCAGCAGGGGTGGCCGGGCCCCACCCGCGGCCCCAGCGGGGCCCTCCCTGAGTGCCGGGGCCACCTCCTCCTCCAGCTTCTGTGGGCAGAGGAAGGGGCGCTCAAGAACACCCCACGGAAGCCTCTGCCCAGGCGGCGGGCGGCCCTCACCTGGGTCAGCCGCTCCCGCGCCTGCACGATCTTCCTGCGGAGCCAGCGGCTGCGTGCCGTGACGATGGCCACGTGGCCCTGCACGCATTCTTCCTTCTGCCGGAAGAGGGACACCTTGGTGGAGGGCGGGGGACCCTCACCCTGGGGGCGGGGGCCGCCAGCGGGCACAGAAGGGCAACCCACCTCACCCAGCACGAACTCCACGTCGCAGAACTGACGGCTCTCCCACAGCCGCCCATAGTCCTCGTGCAGCGTGCACTTGGGGTAACAGGAGAACTGCAGGCAGAGACCACGCTGCTGGACAGGTCCGCCCAGCCAGCCCCCCACAGGCTCTGCGGGGGGCCACGCGGCCCCCCCGCCCCGGCCCCTCCCGCACTCAGGTTCCAGAGTACCCGGGCCCAACCGCCCGACCCCTCAGAGGGGTTGCCGGCCCACCAAGTGCAGCCTCGGCTCTAGCGCCAGACAAGCCCCGCCCCCGCAAAGCCCCGCCCCCAGGGGCTCGGTTTCCATTTTCCGCCTCAGGCCGGCAGCGTGGGCTGCCCCACCTGGAACCTGTACATCTCCCCGCTGCGGATATTGTTGTCCACGGTGCCCCCGAAGATGTACATGGCGTCGGAGATCACGGCAGCCGCGTGGAAGAGCCTTCCGCTGGGCAGCTGGAGGGGAAAGGACAGGGCGGGGTCTCCAGCAGCAGGGCTGGCTGAGGCCTGGCCGCGGCCAGGCTCTAAGCAAGGAGGGCACCGCTGGCCTGGAAGGAGGGGCCACAGGGCAGGACCCCCAACCCCCCCACCCCGCACAACCATGCGGGGGGGCGGGGGGAGGCGGGGCCTGTGTGGGCCCACAGACAGGACAGGACCTGTGGCCCCACCAGGTGGCAGAGGGTGCTGGGTGTCATGTGCTGCACCCATGTGGCCCGTCCACCAGGGCATGGGCTCCCGGCCTCGCCTCACGTGCTGTGTAAGCCCTGAGCCTTGGCCTCTTCAGCACAGGACCAGCTTCAGGGCGTGAGGGGTGGGCATGAGGGTGCCGGCCCTCACCTCTGAGGCTGGCAGGGTGGGCTGCCTGGTGGTGCTACTGCCAAAGTCCAGGCCGAACACATCCCGGGACTTCTTGCAGCTGCCCCGCTCCTCGGAGCCCAGGGCAGGTGCCTCCTCGGAAGCAGATGCTCGCTCGGGCATTTCAGCTCCACTGACCTGGGGGAGACAGGCAGGTGCACGGCCCCTCAGCAAGGGCCGGACAGGTGGCCAGAGACCACTGCTGTCCCCGCCTGGGGTGGGGATGGGTGATGTGGGGACAGTGTGGGGGGAAAGTGACAGGATGAGGGTGCTCCCAGCACAGCCAAGATGGGAGCCTGGCTGCGGTCAAGGCATGCATCCCGGGAGAACATCCCCAGCACAGCGCCAATGCTGGGCCATGAAGTGTTAGCCCATAGGTGGTAAGATGGAGAACAGGCCAGAGGGGCCCAGGCCGGGGTCGGGCCAGGGCAATGTCCAGGACTGAGGGCCCCAGGTGTCCCAGCCTTGCTCCTGCTGGCTGTCTGGAGCCCCTGGCCCTGGGCCCGCCCACCTGTGGACCAGCAGCACTCACCTCACTGTCCGAGCTGGGCTGAATGACCTCCCAGGTCTGGAAGTCCACGTCGTAGCAGTGCAGCTCGTTGGGGAGTGTGTTGTCAGCTGCGCCCCCAAACACGTAAAGGTGGCGGTCAAAGGCCACCATGGTGTGCCCGTAGCGCCGCTGCGGGGGCGGCGGAGAGCCCCGGAGCAGGTGCTCGGTGGGGATGCGTGTCCACCTGTGATGTGTGTTCACGCTGCATGTGAACCAGCGATGGGGTGGGGGTTCGTGCTCCCCTGCAGCCTCCACCCGGGCTCTGAGCCCCCCACCCCATTTCATCCTGGCACCAGCACTGCCTGGCTCCTCGCAGCCCATCATGGGGTCCTGTCTCACCCTTGTCCCCCAACATAGAGCAGGCAGCAGGGGCAGGGCAGGAGGGTGGCACCTGCCCGGCGAGGCAGCTGCTGGAAGGGGTGGCTGGCTGTCTTCACACTGGGACAAGGAGGGAGGCCACCTAGGCCCCAGGATGCTGGGCTGCAGCCACCCCCCGAGGGGCCTGCGGGGTCTCAGGTCCAGGCTGCGTAAGGGCCCTCACGGCCCCGCTCCCAAGGTGCTGGCTGTGTGTGGAGCCCACACAGGCAGCCCTGGGCACTGGTGTGGTGTGCTAACGGGGGCCCCACCAGCAGGGCACTCACGTCTTGTTCTTGAACTCGAACTGGAAGAGATTGTTGGTTATCTTGGCCCCGCTCTGGCCTGAGAAGACAAACATCCTGTCCCTGCAGACGGCCGCTGGGAAGTTGCAGCAGGAGGGCGGGATCTCGCCGCTCTGGGCCACCTGCGTGGTTGGGGAAGCCATGAGCCCTTCTCCTGGTGTGGGGCCGACCCGCTGAGCTAGGGCTACATTCACTCCTGAACCTTCCGTGAGTGAGGGGTCATGGGTCCATTTTTGTGGAACAGCTTAAAGCCCCCATATGAATGGGCCCAGTTTTGAACAGTTGGGGCTGAAGTCTTCACTACAGGTGAGACAGGGCAGTGGTTAGACACACTGCCCAGGACCCCGACAGTAGCCGCCCCCACTGTGTTCAGAGAAGGGTGGATCAGCCCCAAACTGCACCAGTCACAGGCTCAGAGCCCGTAGTCATTGGGTAACCACCGCGGGGACTGTGAGAGGGCTGGGCCGGATGTCAGGAGGGCCTGGCGAGGCCAGGAACAAAGCGGCCTCCCTGGCCCCAGCCCCTCACCTCCTCCCAGCACGTTAGATCCCGGTCCTGGAGGCCGATGGTCCACATGTCGTTCAACCTGCATTAGGACAGAGGGGTCGGGACCCCACAGCTGGGCTGGCGGTCAGCGTGGGCCTGGGCCCAGCCAGGAGGGAAGGCTCCAGGAGGACAACGCACCAAGGGGGCTTCTGACCAGGGGACTATGGAGTGGCCTCGGGGTAGGGGCTTCGGCTGCACTGAATCCCTGCTGGGCCGGGCCCCCTGGAGCCAGGAGAGGCCCTCACAGAAGCCACCACTAACCCTGCAGCACTTGGGGCTTCGGTAACACTGAATTCCTGGGGAATGATCGTGTGCTGTTTTTGTAATCAGAAAAATACAGCAAAGCCAATGTTCTACAACAAGGAGGAAAGGGCCCATGACACAGGCAGGCACCTCTGCTGCCCTCCATGGGGCGGCGGGCCGGGTCTGAGCCCTGCCGCTGCCACCCTCCTGCTCACTCAGGTCACTGCTCACCGTGGGACCGAGTATCCTCACCCCAGCCATTCGAGGGGCCACCACCCGACCCCTGGCTCTGATGACACCCAGCTATGGCCTCGGGGCTGTGGAGCCAGCACATCCTCGACCAGCTGCACAGACATGGGTGGGCTCGCCACCCCCTCAGTTGCCCCAGGGGGCTTCAGGGATGCCAGAACTTCTGTCCCCTGTGAGGGTTGGGCAGGGGCTCCACTCAGTGGCCCTCGTCCTGCCCATCTTCCTGTTCTCCCAGCCCTGTCTACACACCCACCCTCCTGAGAAACCCCCAGCTCGAATCCCCCCTCCCCAGCGCAGGAAGGCTGCTCTGTACCTTGGTGCACTTCCGGGCTGCCACCTACCTGGCATTGCCGTCATAGCCGGCAAAGATCCACAGCTTGTCACTGTACACTGTGGCGCCATGGGCTGACCTAGCGACTGGCAACCTGGGGCAGGAGGAGGGGGTGAGCAGGGAAGCCGCCCCGTGCAGATCTGAGCCTCATGGCCCCATGAGGCCAGGGCCACAGCCTACGAGTGCCGCCGCTGCTGGGCCCTGGGGCTGCTGTGCCCACACCTGGTGACCGGAGCTCTGGGGACTTCAGCTGGGCCACTGGGAATAAGGGACCGTGGCAGAGGCTGAACTCATGAGGCTGGGGCAGCTGGACAAGGATTCACATGTTCAAGGGCACAGAGCCCCTTCCCAGCTCCCACCCAATATCAAAGGGGTGCGTGCAAAACAGGGCCAGAGAAGTGCCATCCACAGTACACTTATCCCTTCTACCCTCTGGAAGGAGGGTATCTAAGAGCCGGGGGAGGCGCAAACAGGAGCGACTGGCAGTTAATGCCCATCATCTGTAATTCTACAGAGCTGATCCAGGCCCGCTGCCCCCCGAGACCCAGCACGGCAGCCTGCACAACCCCAAAGGTCTCAGCAAAGTCTCTCACCGTCCTTCAATTTTCCACTCCGTCCACTGGCCAGTTGCAAACTTGTACTCAAACAGGTCATTTTTATTCTTCAAGTTGGAATTGGAATAAATGTCCCCAGTGTAGCCCCCTGTAAAGGGAGTGAGAAGCCATCACATCCAAAGGCAGCAACTCAGTCATCAAACCCAGGGGGTTGGGGCAGGATCTAGCCTCAGTTAAAATGTACTCTGGGACCCCTCTGACCCTTGGGGGCACCTCCTGCCTGCCTGCCCCTGCTCGAGGCTCTGGTGACAGAGGAGCAGAATCCCGTGTCCTGCCCCTGGTTGGGGGACACCAGCCTGGCCACAGAGGCAGATGGTTCCACCCCCAGGAGATCAGGACGGTCAGGGAAAGGGGCCCATGAGAGGGCCTCAACCCAGCCCAGGAACTCAGAGGACAGTACACAGAGAGGCTGGCCAAGCACAGCACATGGTCGAGGCTTGATGGGAGGAGGGCCGCTCACCAAAGACGAACATGCTGCTGCCATAGACGACGGCCGAGTGGTGGTAGCGGGGAGCAGGAGGGGTCCCAGTGGTGAAGGCCCTGGTGGGAAAGAAGGGGCAGTGGGTGTCGGCAGGGGGCAGCCCCCCTCACCCCCAAACTTCTTTTTGCTTTTGTATTTTGAGGGTAATACCTGTCTCGTTATAGAAACCTTAAAATATTGCCAATAAAGAAAACCCCAAAAAACAGCACTAAAACATATGTATAATTCCTTTGCCAGAAACCACCATCCACACCTTGAGCGTGCCTCCCCACCACCTTTCCCAGGCATATTTATGTGTCTGAGTAATTGTTTTAAATGGATCATGTGGTAGATGTCCTTGCTACTCTGGAACCATCCACACCTGCATCCCCACAACTGCACCATATCCGGCAGCATGGGTGGTCCACACATCTTATTTATTGAATTAAAAACCGGTTTATACTGCTTTCCTGGGGCTGCTCCTTTTCAGAGTGTTATACTTAAGCAATTTTTAACAAAGAATTATAAAGTCTTGAGAGTGATTTTTAAATTAATCTGTAACTCTTGGACACATTTTACAATCAAGTGTGAGAGAAACAACACACAAACTTCCAAAGCAATCCAGCACCACCCGGGTGTCTGGGCAAGGGGTGATGCCACCTGTTGGGCCACATTCAGCAACTGTGAGTACTGGGCATGGACATCCTCCTCTGTCAAAGCGGGGCAGTGAGACACCCCAACCCAGAGAGCAGCGCCCAGAGCTGCCGCAGAGCCTGGTGCCGAGGGGCTCCTGCACAAGGAGCTGGCACAGCTCAGGAGGAAGCCCAGCACCTCCTAATCCTGGGATCTTTTTCTCTCCTCAGCTGTGAGCTGCTCCCAGTGGGGGCTGGACTGGAGCAGATGGGCACAAATGTGCAGTGCTCAGAGATGACAGGTGTCATGCCCAAGGCCACACAGCTGGGAAGGGAAGCCAGGACCTACAGGCTGCCCACTGCCTGTGTGGGGTCTCCTGCCAGAGGATGGGCCCCACAGGGCAGGGAGGGCAGGGGAGCCACTGCTGCCAGCCCCTGGGCGGCACCCTGCAGCAGCAGAGACCATCCTGGAACGCCCCATCAGCTCATGGTCCCCCTGTCGGCTCCAGGAGACAGGCCTGGTGACTGAAGAGCTCTCCTGAGGCAGAATCGAAGGACCCACAGCTGGATCAAATAGATCCCCTTAAATAACAGGATCCAGAAAAACCAATCTCAGCTACAGATCAGAAAAGAAAGCCAGGAAATAGAGGGGATCACTAAGAGCAGTCCTGGGCACTGTCATCTCCTCCTCGAAGCTTCTCTAGCTCTCCATGAGCAGGACCTGGCTGGCAGTCAGGCCCCGGTGGTGCTCCGTGTCTAGAGAAAAACAGGGCTGGAACTGGGGACACCCACCTGCACCAGGAGCAGTCCTTCACGTCGAAACGAAGGAGGTCGTTGAGCATCGTCTTCCTGAAAGACAGCCAGGGACCCGGGAGATGGACACTGTGCCCGGGGGTGGGGGCAGCTGTTTGGGGGACTCAGCCAGAGCCAGGCAACCAGCTGATGCCAGAGGGACCAGAGAGGTGACCCCAAAGGAAGCTCCCCAGCTGGTGCAGAACCAGCCTGCCTGGGGTCAGGACTCAAGCATGATCCCAGGCTCCTCACGCCTCACCCCCTGTTCCAGAATCCCCACCCACACGCCCACTTGTGGGCTGCAGCACCCCTTCTCCGAGGCTGCGCCATACGACGCAGACGCTGGCTCACATGTCAGAGGAGGTCCCTTGCCTTCTCTCTCTTCCTGCCACCTCTTTATTGCAAAGCTAATGTAATAACTACATTAAAGATACAATAAAGCAGGGCTTCCCTGGTGGCACAGTGGGTAAGAATCCTCCTGCCAATGCAGGGGACACGGGTTCAAGCCCTGGTCCGGGAAGATCCCACATGCCGTGAAGCAACTAAGCCCGTGTGCCACAACTACTGAAGCCCATGCACCTAAAGCCCGTGCTCTGCAACAAGAGAAGCCACCCAACGAGAAGCCCGTGCACTGCACCGAAGAGTAGCCTCCACTTGCCGCAACTAGAGAGAAGCCCGCGCACAGCAACCAAGACCCAACGCAGCCAAAAATAAAAATAAGTTTAAAAAAAAAGATACAATAAAGCAGAAAGCAAATCCACTGGCCATCCCACCACCTAACAAGACCCGCACGTTGGGGCGTCCCTGGTGGTGCAGTGGTTAAGAATCCGCCTGCCAATGCAGGGGACAGGGGTTTGAGCCCTGGTCCAGGAAGATCCCACATGCCGCGGAGCAACTAAGCCCGTGCACCACAACTACTGAACCTGCGTGCCTAGAGTCCGTGCTCCACAACAAGAGAAGCCACCGCAATGAGAAGCCCGTGCACCACAACTACTGAACCTGCGTGCCTAGAGTCCGTGCTCCACAACAAGAGAAGCCACCGCAATGAGAAGCCCGTGCACCACAACGAAGAGTAGCCCCCGCTAGCCACAATTAGAGAAAATCCACACACAGCAACGAAGACCCAACGCATCCAAAAATAAATTAATTTAAAAAAAAAAGACCCGCACATTACCACCCAGCCCTTATCAGTAAGAGGGAGAAGGGCGTCCACCCAACAGGAGCCCAGCACCCCAGCCTCCTCATTTAGCCTCCGCCTCCAGGAAACAGCCTGGGAGACCAAAGGGCCTGCCTGAGGCCACGGAGCCAGGGGGCTGGGGCTGGGAAGCACAGGCATGACTGTAGTCCCTCCCCTTTCTCATTTGTACCCCCCACCCAGCTACATGAGCACCTTTGTAGCCAGTCTGTACAAAGTTGCAACTAGAATGAGACAAATTCCTATCCTGTTTCTTAGTGTCACATTGTACAGAAAATGTTTCTGCTTCTCGCTACACAGTTGTCACTCAAACTCCACCTGCTACAGAACACTCCAGGGGGATGTCCCCACCCGCTGCCCTGCGCTGGACACCAGGCCTTTTCTGGTTCAGGGGATTCTCATTAAGGCTGCAGTAAACATCTGTGGGCAGATGCCTCTTCCTCATTTTATTCCTTCAAGTGACAAACATTTATTGAATTGTCTGGGTGCTGGAATACAGGTCCAGCCCTGGCCAAGGAGACAGACATGAAACATCTGTGTGCCTGGGGGCCAATGGAGCCAGTAAGAGGTGCAGAAGGGGAGGAGGCGCTGCTGGCTGGTCCGGTTAGTCCAAGGGGTGGGGGAATGCCTCACTCACAGGAGATTTAGAGGAGGGGCAGGAAGGGTGGGAAGCAGGGAACAGCCAGCGAAAGGGGCTAACCAGGAGGATGCTTGGTGCAATCAGAACACCGCAAGGCAGAGGTGTCACCCAGTGCAGCACAGACAGAGGCAGGGGAGCCGTGGGTGCAGACGCGGGCAGGGCCTCACAAACTGCCAGGAGGGCTTGCATTTTTACTCAGAGGGAACCATCCCAGGGTTATGACTCAAGAAGGAACACACTAGCTGGCTGCACATGGGGAGAGAGACTGAGGAAGACAGGCTGGAAGCCAGGGGCCACGCCCAAGAGACCCTTCTACCCAGTCTGAAGGTCCCCGTGGGGGCTTGCCCACTCTGTCAGCCCCAGGTCAGCTCCTCCAGGGAATCCTGCAGGACCATGGCTGCAGCACCAATCAGAGGCCAGCCCTGCCTGGGCTACAAGCCAGAGCCTATGGTTGAGAGGCAGGGACAGGACTCAAGGGCAGGATGAGTTGTGTGCCAACACCACACCCTCAGCACAGGGACACCTCTGTCCTCAGCCTCTCACAGCGCTATGCTCACTGACCCTCAGGAGCACCCTGCAAAAGCAGGGCAGAGGCCCACCCGCTTCTACAGAGGAGACCAGGGTGCAGTTGGTGGCTTTAAGCCACCTGCCCCAAACCACAAATCTGTAACCTGAACTGAGCCCTGTCTGTCCAGGAGCCCAACTTCAGCCCCACATCAAGCAGGCTCCCAACCTTCCAGAGCCCTGGTGGGCATCCCTAGCCTCTCCTGAGCACATGAAGGGGTGGACGAGGGACAGAAGCCCAGTGGATGCCGGGCAGCACAGTTCTACACTCTCCTACTGCTGGGTGGTTGCCCACACTGACCCCTCTGCTCGGGACACTCTTCCTCTTTTGCTTGGCTCACTCCTACTCATCTTTCAGGTCATCAGCCCCCCAGGAAGGCTTCCCTGACCAGACCGGACCAGACCAGACCCTGCCTCCTGGTGCAGAACAAGCCTGCCTGCTGTGCCCGCACCCTGCACTTGATGTGGTCCCGCCCTCGCTAAGACAGCTCTTTCCCTCTGGGGTGGTCCAGCTCCTGGGAAAAACACTCCAGGAGAAGGATGCGGCTGCACAAACCAAGGGTTCACCTTGGCCATTATTTCACCAAAGGAAACCAGCCACTGGGAACTGTTCGTGGGATGGAGATGTGCTGTCAGGAAAAGCTGTTTGCTGGGAATGTACAGCAAAATGTGGGAAAACCCTTACAAAAGTGAAAAATGGGGGAAGGAAATAAATCTGTATCCTCCAAACCTCCTCAACTGCCATGTGAGCATGTGGATGAGGCCCAGAGGGAGGTGCAGGGAAGAAGTGCCTGGCAGGGGTGGCAGCCATGGCAAATGTGTTTCTTTCAAGGCTGTGTCCACTCACTCAGAACAAGAGGGACATTTCCGTGTCCTGAGTGTGCTGCAGTGCTGAGGGAGCCTCACTGATTTGGAAGCTGAGGCCGAGTGCTTAGCTAATATCTGGAGAGATGGCAGTGGAGCTGCAGAGACCCAGTCCCCACCACTGTGCTTCTCCCTCCTCAATCCAGACTCACCCGTTGTCTCCACCAAATACATAGATGGCATCTTTATAGGCCACCACTGTGTGCTTGCTGCGCCTGGAAAGAGAGGGGTGGGTGGCGGTCAGGCCAGGACCCTCCTGGGGGCACCCAAGGAATGAGACTTGGCACTGAGGCTGCCACAGAAGTCGGATAACACCTCTCAACTGCCAAGATCGATGGAGACTCCTGAATTCCACCAGTACCCCCAAAGGACTCTGCATGTGGGGACCCCTTACACTCCCACCCCACTACCGAGCACCTGGGGCCCCAGCTCGAGACCCACAAACACAACTTAACTCTAGTACCCTGCCCGGGGCCACCCCGCTCCGGGACTCCCTCGGAAGCCCCTCCCCTGCCGTG
>NW_020175053.1:7079998-7082041 GCF_003031525.2 Neophocaena asiaeorientalis asiaeorientalis
CAAAGTCCACGCTCGGGGCCACCTTGGACCGCGCGCCACCGGCCAGGGCCCCGGTCCCGATCGGGCCGCCCGAGCCACCCGGCCCCGCCATGCCGGGTCCACGCCCGATGGGCCACCGGGTCCGCGGGACGTGCGGCCACCGCCCCGGGCCGCCCCCGAGGGACTACATTTCCCGGCGAGCCCTACACCGACGGCGCCGCACTTCCGGACGGTGGCGCACTCCAGAGCGCCCTCACTTCTGGGCGAGCTTTGGAGTCCTAGTGACTCTGAGGGCCCGACTGTGCAGCGAGCTCCTAGTCTTTCGGAAGCATTCCCCGCGAAGTGCGGGCGCGCTGTACCCCGCTCCAGCGCGCGCGGGTCCCCGGCCGCAGCCCCTCCCGGCCCGCACTTCCCCGGCGCGGCTCCCGGCATGCCCTGTGCGCGTGGCTCGGCCTCGATCGTCCGCCGCGCCAGGGATCCCGGACGGAGGGTTCCGGCCTCGTATTGGCCTCCGCGTGCCGCCCCACCATCCCCTTCCTGCTGTGTCCCCGACCCGGTCCCCGCGTCTCCCCTCGGCGTTCCTTTTGGCTGTGAGGCAGCGTGGCGCAGAGGCTCTGGATTCTCAGTCCTACTCTAGCAGAGCCTCAGCTACTTCACCTGCGAAATGGGCATTCAGGAAGCTCAGGCTGCCATGAGAAGCGTGGGTCTGTCTTGGGACCTGCTCCTCAGTACTGATTGGGCCAACGCCGCCAAACTGCCAAACCCGAGCTGCCTCTGACCTCTGAAGAAGCACTTCCTACCTCAAAACCTTTGCATGTGCTGTCCCCTCTAACTGGAGTGCCCTTCCTTCAAAATCCAGATCCAAGACATTGGTCTGAGGAGCCTTCCCTAACCCCGGGGACAGCAAAGGGGTTGCTCCCTCCTCTGGGCGCTCACAGACCGAACTTCCTTGGTGTGACACTGAGCGTTCTGTGGTCTGTGGTCGTGCCTGTCTCATCATCTTTCTCCCTCATGAGAGTTTGCCCAATTACAGTGGAAGTCACACAGATCTGCAAATGTGTGAGTTTTAATTTTAAGATAATGTCTAATATGTTGCAGGGTCCTACAGGGGACCAGTCCCAATAGAGGAAGAAGAGGCAGGGTCTGTCCCGCCTCCACTGCAAGCCATCAGTGGCACTGGACGTCTTGGGGGCTGAGCATCTCCTGGAGGCCGCTGAGGCCTCTCGGGAGGTGAGCCAGGCAGCCGAAGGCAAGCACTGAGAGGGCTCAGGTTCTGCCCTGGGGGCTCCTGGGGAACTGGAGGTTGGCACCTGCCCCCCAGGCTTGGCCTCTGTCCCTGATGCCCCAACATGCTTGCCCGAGTCCGCTGCGTGCAAGCTCAGGATCCTTTCCCTGTGAGCCAGGACATGTCGCCAGTCCTGCAGGAATGAGGGAGGAGGAGTGAGGGTAGAAGGGAGCAGGTTCCCCTCTGGACACCAAGAGCAGCTAGCCCTTGAAGACAACAGGGAGCTGTGAGAGGCCCTGGTGCCCAGCAGGGATGTGCACTTGGGCAGAGGGGGGAGACCACCAGGCATAAGCTCTGGGCTGAGATGGGAAAGGCTCGGAAGAAGGAGAGAACACACGTACTTGCTGTGCAGCACAAACAGCCTTTGCGAAGGCAAGAGGAAGAGACAGAGAAGGCCGGGGAGAGAGTGTGTCATTCCTGTCCCCCCTTGGTTCTCCGTTTCCAGTCTGAGACCCCCCGCCCCCATCCTGTGGCCTCCAGGCTTTCCTCAGCCCTTGGTGGTGGTGGTGGGGGTTCTGTAGGCCACTGAGTCCATAGGGTGACTCCAAGGAGCACCATGCCAGGATGAGGGTAATGGCTGGTGTCCGGTGTTCTTCAGACCCTGAACAACACCCCACAACTCTGTCAGGATGTCCCCAGGGGCAACACTAGCTGCATTTCCCCATGGTTGTGTTCAACCATGTGCAGTGGGGTGTCCCGGGCTCAGTGACTGCCCAAGCAGTGGGTCTTAACCCTTCCCCGCAGCACTGGTCCTGCCCTGGACACGGCCTCTTTCCCTT
>NW_020175053.1:7082072-7094409 GCF_003031525.2 Neophocaena asiaeorientalis asiaeorientalis
TACCCACCAAGAGCATAAATAACCACCCCTCTCCCAAACCACAACCCTTGCCCCACACCACACCATAGCCCTGGGAGCCTCAGGCTGATTGATGGGGGGCGGGGCCGGGGAGAACACTGGAGGACTGTGGGGGCAGCTAGAACCAGCACCTCGGGGGACTTCTCCCCCCTCCCCAAGGCACCCAGTGCCCACACTCACTCCACCTCCCGCTTCCGGATGGTGCGGCCGGAGGCCAGCACCTCCGCCACCTTAGACACGATGGGATCGTAGTTCATGCTGGCCACGGAGATCACCTCGTCGCCTCTGCAGGGAGAGGTGGCC
Source organism: Neophocaena asiaeorientalis asiaeorientalis (assembly GCF_003031525.2). Lineage (NCBI taxonomy): Eukaryota > Metazoa > Chordata > Mammalia > Artiodactyla > Phocoenidae > Neophocaena > Neophocaena asiaeorientalis. The sequence goes on from NW_020175053.1 coordinate 7,082,394, forward strand.
GAGCCTGAGGACTGCCCAGCAGCAGCCCCTGTCCTTGGAGACCCGAGTCCAGCTGGGGCCCAGGGAGGCTCTCGCTCAGGAATGTCCTGAGCGCCCAGCATGGCTTCTGCTCCTGCAGGACCCCATAGAGGCTCCAGCCTTCCTGCCCAGTGGGGTTCAGGGCTGGAACCTGTTCTGAGATCCCCACTCTCTACCTGTGTCACTTTTCTCGGTGTAAAAGTAGGGTGTCAACACCCCCCTCCAAGAGCTGTCCCCACCTCCTCCCCTTTCCTGGCCGGCCCCTGCCTTGCTGCCTCCAGTGCCACTCGATCCACCATCCAGGGAAGCCCCCTCCTCCGGAGCAGAGCTTCTCCGGGACGAGCCCCCTTCCCGACTGAGTACCCGCTGCTTCCCGCCCCCGCCCCACCCCGTTGCTCTCACTTGGTGTAAAAAGCCACGAACTTCAGCTCGTCCAGATCCCCCTGGATAATGACGTCGTCGAAGCCTTCTCCGTACCCTGCGGGCCGGGAGTAAGGGACTGGGCTTCACGGGGTCCGCGCCCAGTGCCCTTCCAACTCTGCCCTGGACCCCAGGCCCCGCCCCCGCGTCCTTTTAGGGGGTCCTGGCCCCGCCCGCAGGGAGTTCCCTGCTTCCACCTGCGGCCGTCATGGCCCCGCCCCCTGGATGCTTCTAACCCCGCCCTGACGTCCAAGCCCCGCCTCCTCACTCTGCCACACCTGGGCCCTGCCCGCGTCCGGGGCCCCTTGTTACCTGCGTAGCGCAGGCTCTTGCTGAACATGGCGGTCCATAGGTAGGGTACCGTGCTGATCTCCGCCTCCTGCGCCAGCATGTTCTGGGCCGCCACGCGCCCTGAGGGTCCCGGGGTCGTGAGAGCCCCGCCCCGAGCCCTCACCACCCCTCCACTGCCTGCCCCGGCTCTCTGGGGACGCCTGACAGGTGGGGCTATTCCCCCCCACCCCAGAGGTAAATCACTGCCCAACCCACTGTCCACCGCTGCTCGCAGATAATGGGTGCAGAGAGGGACACCAGGCCCAAAGCTGGCCACTAAGATGAAATGCCTGGACTGGGTCTGGAAGGGCTTGGCTTCCCGGGACCATTTCAGATGTGACACAGGCAACTAACCGGACAGGTCAGGTCTGAGGAGGGAGGCGGGCGAATGGGGCACCAGTGTCCAGGGAAGCAGAGCTGACAGCCTCACTCAGAGCCCAAGACAGAATAGGGTGGGTGGCTCCCCAGTTTGGACAAGGCCCCACTGGACCCCTGTATTTGGAGGTCTGTGACAGTCCTTGGACCCTCCCAGTTAAACCTTAATTATACTCAGCTGATGAGTAGCTTTTGGTTCCTTCAAACCTAGCACCAACTTTAGACCTTGGACCCGAGCAGAAATTGGTACCAGGAGTGGGGTTTCAGGCACAGATGCTCAGATAACGTGAAGGCCGAGAGAAGGGAGGAGGGTGCAGCGGGTCTGGCCGTCCTCTCTCCGAGGCAGCTAACTGGCTGTACCTGCGGCTGAGGGGCCCAGACCAAGTGTGCACAGGTACCGCCCAAGGGGAGGGGGAAGGTTGTTCCTCAGAGACCACAGCAGGTCCCCACTGAGCCCAGGTTTCCAGGCCCAGAAGGCCACATCCCAGGGGCCTGCACGAGGCAGCTGGGTTCACAGAGCCAGTCAAGTGGCCCAAAGGGTAGAGTGGGGAGCTGGCCCGGGTTCTACTAAACCCCTCTCTCCCTCCCTGGGTGACTGCACAGGTTGGTGAGGAATTCTGCAGAACATGTGTCTCTGAGGACAAACGGAAAGGAGAGGCTGGCTGGTGGAGGGACCAGCGAGGTGGGGCACTGTGGCTGGTGAAATGGGATGTCGAGAGGGCACTGGACAGAGGTCTGAGATGGGAGGTCTCTGTGAGCCTCCTTGACCACCTGCATGGGGCTGGCTGGACAGGCTGCCACAGAGCCTTGAATGGCTGACCCAGTGAGCAGGACCCAAGGCCAGCAACTGAGGGGGTTGGCCTGGGGAAGGCTGAGACTCTGGGACAGCCTCCCACCCCAAGCTGCTGCAGGGCTGGTGGTACCCTGGGCATGAGCCATCTGCCAGTGTGGGATGTTCACTTTCCGATTGTTCCTCCAGGCCAGGGGGAAGGTCACAGCGTCGCCAGCTGCAAACACGCCCGGGACATTGGTCTGCATCATCTGTGGGGAGGGGACCGGGACTCGTAGGTAGGACTGGCGCCCTGAGCGGGACCTCCCACCACCTCCGGCCCCAGCACACTGCCCGCCCTCCCCACCCAGCCCCACCTTGTTGACAGGGATGAAGCCTCGGGAATCCAGACCTATGCCGCTCTGCCTCAGGAAGCCCGTGGCGGGCACTGCACCTGGCAGGACAGGGGCCACCGTGTCCACTCCCCAGCCTCTCCCTCCTCCTGCCTCACTGCTCTGCACCACCACGCCCTTCACTCCCACAGTCCAGCCCAGACCGATCACCCAGCAGGTGGAACACCCTGTGCCTTCATGTCCTGTCTTCGTTGCCTGGAGCCCCACAGACCTCGGGGCTTCTCATCAGGCCTCAGGTATAGCCTCCTCTGAGAAGCTCTCCATGAAGCCCCTGGTAGGGGTTGGCATGCCAAGCCTCCCCAGCCCATGCTGCCACCTCCCAGCTTTGTCCCTCCCAGGACTGGCACCTCAGCTGGAGCAGGGACTAATTAGAGGCTTTTCTGTGTCCTGCAGCTGCGCAGGGTTACTGGACAGGGGTCATTGGGAGTGTCCTCCATGCCAGGCCAGGCTAAGCTGGTACCATCACCCCCCAACAACCCTGCCAAGGGGGTACGGTTGTGGTCCCCATTTTACAGAAGTGCAAACAGGCTGGGGGAGGAGAAGGGACTGGCCCAAGTTCACTGTCGAGCGTGTGCGGGTGACTATGCTCACTGCCACCGCCTGCCCCCCACTCACCAATGCCCACCACGCAGACGTCAGCCCGCAAGACCTTGCTGCTCTTCAGCACGACCTCCTTCAGCTGCAGAGAGCAGGAGTGAGCAGCTCCCGGGCACAGGGAAAGGGACAGAAAGCGGCGGGGGTTGGAGAAGGGCCCACCTTTCCATCCTGGGCCCGCAGCTCGGACACCTCCGTCTGCATGTAGAACTTGACCCGGTTGCTCTCAAACATCTGCCAGGTGGATGGGTGGGTAGGCAGGGGTGAGAGCCAGGGGGGGCAGGGCGGGTGCCCGGGGCGGTGGGTTCTGAGTGGGGTCTCACCTTCATGAGGGCACGACCAACGCGCTCCCCCAGAAACCTCCTGAAGGGCGTCTCCTCCAGCTCCACCACGGACACTGAGTGGGCCTTCTCAGTCAGGTAGGCGGCCACCTCCATCCCTGGGGCCAGGCGGGGAGGGCTGGCACCCTGCACTTCCCAGGGCCATTGCTGCCCCAGGCCCAGCCCGCACCCCCAGCTGCTCACCCAAGAAGCCGGCTCCCACGACCACAGCGTTGCGGCCCCGGGCCAACCTCACCACGCGGTTGGCGTCCTCGGGCGTCCGGATGGTGAACACATTCTCCACGTCTTTGCCTTTGCAGCTCAGGGTCTTAGGGCTGAGACACGGCAAGAGTCGGGGTGGGGCTCCCGGCACCCCGAGCCCTCCGCATACCGGCAGGGGCGTGGGGACCCCTCACACCTGCTCCCGGGTGCCAGCAGCAGCTTGCTGTACTCCAGCTTGAAGCCATCCTTGAACACGGCCTTCTTGTTCCTTACGTCCACCGTGACCACCTGTGACCCCGCCGGGCAGAGCGAGGCCTCCGGGTCCCGCCCCACGCCCAGCTCCCACGAGGCCCTCTGCGAGGCTCTGCCACCTGGATGAACCTTCCTCCCTTTCCTGGCAACCTCTCCTGACCCTTTAAGTTTCAGGCACCACCTCCCCCTCAAAGCCCTCCTAATGCTCCCAAGTCCCAGCCCTGAGCAGACGGTCCGTGGCCCCACACACTGGGGCCCATGACCCCCTAGGCCTGGAACACCCCTGGTGCCTGGGCAGCAGGGCCAGGAGGGCAGAGCATACCCATACTTCCAGGGGCCTCACGCCCTTCACGGTGCCCATGAAGCCTTCCCCAGGCCTGTTCCCCAGCATTGTCCATACCTGGGCCTCAGTGAGCACCTCGATGCCATGGGCTCGGAAGAACTCCTTGGGCCTCAGGGCCAGCTGCTCCAGCTGTGCATCCAGAGACTGCAGGAGACGCCGGCTTGAGACAGGACCCTGCACCCCCAGGCTCCCACCCCTCTGCAGGCCCGGCCCCACCTGGCCAGTGACCAGGTGGCCACTGACCCATTATAACCAAGGACCAGGGCCTCGGGGTCTTGGGGGCTGGCAGCCTCAGTCACACAGGAGCTACAGGACAGAGCTCGACAAACCAGATCTTTCAGGGGCACTGAAGATGGGCCTGGCACGAACAGAGAGGGCAGCTGGCCAGACCCCCAAGGGGCGGCAAGCAAGGGTCCCAGTGGACCTAACTGTGCCCAGTGGGACATGGCTCTGGCCCTGCCTGGCCCCGCTCACGCTCACCCACCTTGCTAAGCTTGGGCCGGTCGTAGGGAAGGTGCCGGTCCAGAGTGCACAGGACGATCCTGTCTGAGAAGCCCTCCTGCCGCAGCGTCTCTGCACACACCAGACCAGCTGCGCCTGAGTGGAGGGGACAGTGGGTCAGGAGCCCCCCATCCCCCACCCCACCCTGCACCTCACAACCCACCACCAACCTGCGCCCACGATGAGCACGTTGGTGCTGCTGCTGTGGCCGGCGCTTGGAGAGATGCACGTGGCCATCACCTTGGTCCTTCGCTGTAGCTGCAGGGCCTGGGGGTGGCCAGCGAGTTGGGGGCAGCTGGAAGCTGGGGTCATTGCCAGGCTCCCTGTGCCCATCCCAGCAGGCCAGGTCCTGCTGCTCCAGTGCCACCTCATCCCCACCACAGCCCTTCACTCTGCTCCCCAGCCACACCCGCTAGGCTCCCTCCCACCACAGGGTCCATGCACATGCTGTTTTCTGGGCCCAGAGGCCCTTCTCACCTCTCTCTTTTGCCTGAGCCCCAAGGCCCCCCCCTCACCTGCTTGCTGGCCCGGACGTACACCTTCTCCTTCTCAATCTTCACCTGCAAGGGCTGTGTTGTTCAGGGCTGGGCTTTGGGGTGCTCCAGACCCTGCACCCCCAGGCTCCCACCCCATTGCATGCCTGGCCCCACCTGGAACTTGTGCAGACTGTCCAGGCCAGGGAAGTCCTCCAGGTCTCCGGTGCTGATGTTGAAGCAGGCGCCATGCCAGGGGCAGCGCACCCGTCCACGGGACAGCACTCCTGGGAGGGGGCAGTGCTGGGCTGGGCCACCAGCAAGAGCTCCTCTCCAAGGACCCCTGTATCCAGCACCACTGGCCCTTCCCCACGGCCCAGGACACGCCACTAATAGACGGGGGCCTGGGGCCCAGTGGAGCGGGGGCTGAGCTTCCCTTGTGATGGGGGAGCCGCCAAGCCCCTGTCGGGGAGGTCCCACCCTGCCCCCGTGGGCACCGACAGCTCACCTTTCACCAGGGGCGCACCATAGTGCGGACACTTGTGGCCCAGGGCATGGAACTCCCCGTTGTCTTTCACCAGCAACACCTTCCCCCAGCCCAGCTCCACTTCCCGCATCCTGGGAGGGGAGGGCCTGCCCTCAGAGGTCAGAGGTCGGAGAGCAGCCCCAGACCAGCAGGAGCCACAGAGGTGGTGGCCCCGATGGAGCCAGTCATGGGTCCCTTCTAGGCCTCCCAGCTGTCTTCCCACCTCAGCCTCCCACCCCCTCCCAGGCCCAGCACCCACTGGCCGTTCTCCAGGTCTTTGATGTGGCAGACAGCAGCCTCCAGGCAGTCCTGGGCACCAGGGTAGGGGTGGGGGGCGGGCAGGCGTTCCTCTGCATGGAAATGGCGGGCTGTGCCGTTGCCCTGGTAGGCCCGGGGGCTGCCCTTCCCGCCAGCGGACAGCTCCTCCTTGCCCCGGTCCTTCTCGGGCAGCACCACCTCGATCTTGAGCTCCACTGTGGGTGAGCAGGGGGGATGGCGGTGAGCCCCTAGCCCGGCCCACCCCATGAGCTCTGAGTGCGGGTTCTCCCCGGGCCTCCAGAAAGCCATCTATCTGCACCACCAGCAAAAGGCAGAGCCAGGGTGCGGGGGGGTGGGGGGTGAGGGGGGCCCTGGGCGAGCTTAAATTGATTTCTGCGTGTTCTCTTTTCCCCTACCAGAATTAGTGAGGGGGCACAACAAAGTTTATTCAACCCTGAAGCGACCCTTTCTCCAGGAATCCATGTGGAGGTGAGAACTCAGTGCTGGAGCCTTGCTGACCTTGAGGGAGTGGCCCCCATAGAGGACTGCGTCATCCCTGAGGACTCAGGGGCACGTTTGGGGCCTGAGAAACAGTGTGTCCAAAGCTGGACGCAGCCCAGTGCATGGCCTGTGAATCTGGGTAACGGGGGAATCGAGGGTTCCAGAGATTTGAAATTTTTTCAAAATTAAAAAAAAAAAAGTGTATGCAGCATAATTGCAACTTTAGATAGCTGCTCTCGCCAGTTTGAGAATCCTTCATTATTTGCCAGGCGCTGGGGGCAGGGGCCTTGGGGGTGAACCCCAACTGGGTGGTGCATGCAGAGGGCACAGCGCCACCCTCACTAGTGGGGCCTCCTCTGGGGGGAGTTAGTGAGATTATCATTTTCTTCTTTATACTTCTCCGCATTTTCCAAATTCCCTACCACGTGCCTGGGGTATTTTTCTAATTAGAAGGGAACAATAAACAGAATTTTTAGCAGTGATAATCCGGCCTCCTGGGCTGCTGCTGCAAGGAGCGTGGAAGCTGAGCCGGGGGCACAGCGTGGGCCAGGGCCGAGGCCTGGGCAGGAGACCCCCTCCCAACTCCCGAGGCCCCTGAGCCTCCAGGCCCCTCCCCCACAGACCTGACCCTCCAGAAACAAAGAACCCGGCTCACAGCTCCGGGCCTTAGCCCCTGCAGTTCCCTTGGCCTGGGCTGCTGTCCTGCCCTTCCCGGCTGGGGCTGGGCTCACGCCTGCCCATCCTCTCCCTCAGCCTGGTCTGGCCCCTCATCCTTCCTGTCCTAGCCCCCCTCCCCCCACCGCCGCTTCCCCTAAGGCTCAGGCAGCAAGAGACAGGGCTGAAGGTGGCTCCCTGATTCCAGCTGGGCAGGAAGGGCCCAGGAACACATCACGCTGAGGCTGTTGTGTCAGGTGGGGGGTTATGGGTGGGGTGGGTTTTTTCCTTCATTTTCCACACTTTATGTAATGGTGTTAGAATGTTTTCAGAAGAATTAGAGAGACAGCTCACAGGAGCAGCCTGGCAGGGGCCCAGAGGACAGCCAAGCCAGGCTGTTTTCATCCTCTACCTCCTTCCAGAAGGCCCTGAGGTGCTCGCTGGTGTAGTCTAATGGGGGAAGACGTCAGGTCAGGAGCCTCAGGAGCTGTGGTGGATCCTTTAGACCCTTTCGGCAGACACCTTCATTATAAAATGGAGAGAACAGTGCCTACCTCTTCTGGGACAGTAGATACTGAAGGAAATAATAAATGTAACTCAGAGTAGATGCTCAATAGGTGAAGTTGGGTAGCTGTGTTTTATTGGTTAGCTCCGAGCCTCCTGGCTGCCATGACAAAGAGGGAAAGCCTTTAGGTAGCACCAGTGGCCTAATAAAAGGCAGGTGACCAGATGCCAAGAGACCTGCACTACCTCCTAGTTCTGAGCTTACAAAGGACTGGCCTGGAACACTTCCTGAGGAACATGGGGCCCCTGGAGCACAGGGCACACAGAGGGGGCTCAGGAAGACTGTTCTAACATGCTCTAAGCCACAGGAGCCAGTGAGGTGGAAAGTGAGGAATTTGCAGAAGCCTCTTCTGCTCGTTCTGGTCTCCCTGTGGTCCCTCCTGACTCTCACTGAACTGTCATGGCCAGAATGCTCTCACTCCCACACGATGATATTCCCCAAGCCTCACCCCAGACCTGCCACCATGGGCACCGGGGGCCCAAGCTCCTGCTCTCCTGCCACAGCCCACAGGAAGCCCAGCCCCCCAGAGAGGGGATAACACCCTGTAAGTGCATCCTACGTGCCAGGCCCATGCCAAGCACACTAGCCTGCACAGGGGCACAACTGTTAGTCCCATTTCACATATGAGTACACAGAGGCTCAGAGAGGTGAAGTCACCTGCCCAAGGCCAAATAGCCAGGAACAGGCAGGGCTGGATTTGGGCTCAAGAGCCCAAATTCTTAGCACTGTCCCTGGTGTGGTAGGAGTGACCAGCCCTATACCAGGGGTCCTGGGGCCGGGGGTCCTGGGGCTTGGGGTCTGAGGCAGACCAGCCCTTTGGGGTCCTTTAAAGGAACCTACAGGTGGCATCTTCTGCCAGGGCCTCCTGTCAGCTCTGCAGTCCTACAGGAGCCTGATATGGGGCAGCCAGCATCCTCCTGTCTGCTTCTGATGGGAGAGAGTTGGGGTCAAGACAAGGGACATCATTTGCCCGAGGGCTGGGTGTCCGCAGCATGGGAGTCATGGGGCAGGCGCAGGTGGGTCCCTCTGCCTGGCAGGGCATCGCAGGTCTCCTGTTGCCCGCAAGTTCTCCCTCAGACCCAGGAAAAGGAGAAAAGGCTCATGGGCTCCAAGGTAATGGAGCTGATGGGTATCAGGTAAGGGGAGCTGGGGCGAGCTGGCCAGCGATCCCTGGGTGCACTACAGAGGCCTCTCTCAGCCTTGGTTTCTTCATCTGGGTCAGGCCTGCACACCCCTGCCTTCCGGGTGTCGTGAGGAGGGAAGAGGGAAAGTGGGGGCTGGAGGGAGAGCCAGCACACAAGGGTCTCCGTGGAGAGCAGACCTAGGCATCCCCCAGCACCCTGCCCGCCCCCCAGCCCTGGGCTGGGACTGCTTGGGCCAGCCAGGGTGGGGATTTCCTCTACAAATGGGGAAGTGTGTCCAGAGAGGCCCAGGAGGCGGCCCAAGGTCACATGGGGTCAGAAGAGGTGAAAAGGGCTAGGACATGTCCACTCCACCTCATAGCAATTTTGAGAGGTCAGGCTTATTTTTTAGGGGTAGAAGGTGAGGCTCAGAGGGGTATCTTGCATGCCTTTGGTCATGCAGTGGCTGAGGATGTCCCCGGAGCCCCCTTCCCCAGCGCTGAGGGAGATGCTCCTCTTTCCGACCCAGCAGCAGGAGGAACCCTCCCTTCCCCTTTCCGAGAAAGATTCCGCTGTTATTCCCACCACCAGCACCCTAAGCCCCAAATAAAGAGGGCTCCAGCCCCCCCCACTCCTGCCCACAGCGTTAACATTCGGCTGCAGCCCAGCCTGACCTACTTCGGAGGCAGGGGGAGGGGCAGGAGGAAGGTGGCAGGAAGAGGGAGGGAGGGAGCCAGCGACAGAGGGAGGGGGAAGGGAAAGGGTGAGAAGAGAGGAGGTACCTGGCTTGGGCTTGGAGAAGCAGCCACCCATGGTGAGTGGCCCGAAGATGGGTGGGGGGCAGGCACACAGGCGGCTGGCTGTGGAAGGCCTAGGGTGCCCCCTGGGGGGCTGGACCCCCCAAGACCCTTAGAGATGCTGGAGCTGCCATCCCAGCTGGAGCTGCCTGCAGGGAGACAGGAGCATCTATGGGGACCAGGGCTTTGATGAGGGCTGTGGGTAGAGACACAGAGAGACACGAGTGGGGGCGCTTCTCAAAGAGGCTGCGTTGGAGCTGGGAACCCTCATGCGTAGGGGAGCCCAGAGGAATGGCACCTGGCACCATGGACGGCACCTCCCTTCCAGGCCCCCAGGCTCAGCACCCTCACTCTCCTCCCCCTTTGCCTGGGCCCCTCTGCCCCAACCTCAGCCACATTTTAGGCCCAGGAAATCCTCCCCGATTTCTGCTGCCCCCTCAAAATCCTGAAGCCTGGAGCCCTGGGACCCTCCATTCTCCAGGGAGGCCACCATGCCTGGGGTCAGACCCAGGTCACCTTGGCAGACCAGAGCCTTCCTGGTACTCGGGGGTTTCTCCCTCCTCAATGGGGCAACATTTAGTTCTCCCCCCAGCTCCCACCCTGGTGGGCAGCCCTGGATACCCACCTCTCCAAGGGCAGCCACTGCTTCTTGCTCCCAGCCCAGCAGTGGACCGAGGCTGCCCGGCCCTGGAAGGCAGGGCAAGGGGGCAGGGGTCCAGGAGGCGGCCCAGCCTCCCCCCCTCCCCCCAGTGTGAGCTGTGGCCAGGAGGGGATGGGGGCGGGGCTGGGCCAGTCCATTGGTCCCCAGGGAAACCCAGCTCCATGTGAACAGAAGTGGGCGGCCAGCCTGGGCCTGGTGGGGTTGGAGGAAAGGGAGGCCAGGCACACAGCTCCGGCTCCCTCCCCTCCCCTGCTCTTCCCCAAAGCCCCTGATGTTGAGGTCATGCCCAACAGTAGATGGAGAAACTGAGGGGCCAAGGGATTGCCAAGATCAAGCAGCAGGTAGGGGCAACCAGGTGGTGTCCCACCTCCCTCCCACCTTAGTTACTTCCAAGACAGACAGGGACCCAGAAGCCCCTGTATCACCCTGCAAGCCATGGGGCTGGGGGAGGGGTCACCCCATCAACAAAGAGGTCCCTGCAGCCAAGGAGCCCTCAAGGCCACAGCGTGAGCCTTCCTTAACATGCAGCTTACAGACTGGACTTTGGAAGGCCCAGGACAAAGGTGTAGCTGCCTTGTTTACACTGACCTCCCCACAGTCCACCCCACTGTTATCCCTGCGGCTTCCTCCAGAAGTTTTTCCTGGAGTTTAAGTGGATGAGGCCCACTCGGTTTTGCCCAGATCCCAGCAAGGGCCCTGGGTGGGTGCTTAAGAGCAAGGGGGCTGAGAACCAGATGAAAAGGTTGGGGAGGGACTGTCTACTGCCCAGCACCTGGTCTCGCCTGCCCTAGAGGGCCGTCACAGGTGAGGAGGAAGTGGCACCTGAAGGCCACTTGGGTATACCCATGCTCTTTCCCCCACTCATTGCCAAGGCAGGTCCGTAAAACTGGGCCACCACCTGCCCACCTGCCCCCTACCTGGGCACAAGGCCCCTCCACAGATCCTGGCTTTCCCTCTGGCTCAGCCCTGCCCACCTCCTTCCTGCCTGGCCTCAGGCCTCACCTACTGGGCCACAGATCCCAGAAAAGGTGGGACCTCAACTTGCCACCAGGTGCCTGTCGAGGCTGTTCCCTCCCTTCCCAGGTGCCCAGGTGTTCAGACCTTCCAGGGCCTTGGGCGTGGAAAGAGATTTGCTGGGCACGGAACCTTCTCCAGGTCTACTGTGTGCCAGGCTGGCGTGTAGCCCTCCTACCTCCTGCAGGCCCAGACGCCCCCACCCAAGGCAAAGGTCCTCACCAGGGGCATGGCGAGAGGGCACCCCAAGTTTTGGCAGAGTGCTATCCCTTGTCCACAAACTGCCCAATGCAAAAAGTTGTAACAGTCCCCGAGTGCTGACCACTTACAGGAGCCTGCGTCCTGTCCCCCGGGACCAGCCCTAGGGCCCCTTCTGGTGCAGGCTCCCCACTCCTCCGGGTCCCACGCTCCGCCAGGGATCCCGTGGGCCCTTCCCACACCCACCCGAGGGACTCCTGCTCAGCTCGGCCCCCAGTGGCTTCCAGTTTCCTGGGACAGCATCTGAGCTCCACAGCCGGCCCTCAAGTTCGGGGTGGGGGTGGGGGGCTGTGGCCCGCACCTCCTCCCCAACGGGGCTAGAGGCAAACCTCCTGCTTTGCATGTGCAGCCCGTCTCCCTGGGAAGTCCTTCCAGCTGCCTTCCCGCTCCCTCGGGCCGGGTCCCCCCACCGGACCGGCAGCCCAGGAAGGGGATCAGCACACAGCGGGGCCCCGAGGCGGCGAGCGGGCGGCACGTCAGGAGAGCGAGGGCGCTCTGCCTGGCCTGCCCCCTCCCCGGTGAGGCCCCCAATCCCCGACGAGTCGGCCGGACCCGCGGGCTCACCTGCGCTCGGCGCGGACCTCCGCTCTGGAGCCGCCGGGGCTGCGGCGGGGCGGGCGGGGCAGGCGGG
>NW_020175053.1:7094476-7104897 GCF_003031525.2 Neophocaena asiaeorientalis asiaeorientalis
GCGCAGGTAGGAGCGGCCCGGGTCGGGATGCGAGGCTGTGGGAGGCAGCGGGGCCCTCTGGCCCTGGACGCCGGGCGGAATCTGGGTCCCCAGCATCCTCGCGACCCCCGCGGGGCGCCAGGCTGGGCCGCGCGCCGGGTCTCAGTGTTTTTCTTCTTCTTTCTTTCCTAAGTCTTGGAACCAGGGGCAGGCGGGCAGCGAGCGTGGGGGCAGGTGAATCACCCGCAGAAACCTCCCAAACCGCGCCTGACTGCCTGACGCCTTGATTGCTTTGAGGGTTCAGCTCCGTCCTTCCGTCCACTCTCCCCACATCAAAACGTTCTACTTTATATTTTATGACATTTTCTCTTTCCCACATGTCATTATACCGGGAGAACTTCCTGGGTCCCCATAAATCATGGCCCACCCTGGTGGGTGTTGTGTCCCCTCCTCCACGAAGCCCTACCCTGAGGCGCCTCCCCAGACTGGATCTGGCCCTGCTGTTCCAGCTCCCGGCCCCTCCCAGGATTTTACCGTGTTGACTCTCCAGACTCTGCCTTGTGGTCAGGCAGGGCTTGTCCCTCCAGCAGACTGGGACTCATGACTGTGTGGGAAATGAATGAAGGGCACGTTCCAGGGAAGTGGTGTCTCATCTGTCACTAAGCACATGGGGCCATTGGGCCCGACATCAGCCACTAACTGTTGTCTCCTTCAGTGGCTGGTGTCGTGCCCTCTTTTTTGCCATCTCCCCCCTTTCTGGGCCTCGCTCCCTTCTGGTTAGGATGCCAGGCTGACCGGCCTCTGAGGCAGTCCCTCTTTATGCCCCAGGCTGCCCAGGGGGGCAAGCACATCTCCCCTCATTTTACAGATGGGGAAGCTCGGGGAGGCTGCGTGGCGCCCAGGGGCAGGAGCAGGGCCTGAATGGGTCACACTCATCCACCCCTCAGTCCACCCCTCGGGGTGGCCAACTGCCACAGGAGAGGCCCCGTCACTGGGTAGAAGGTGTCGCTTGGCCTTGTGCCCTTGGCCTCCAGTCAGCCTGCCCCTACTCCATCCACACTCTGCTGACCTTGCAGCCCTGCCCCTCACCCCACAGCCCCCAGCCAGGAAAACACTGTGCCCTGTAAAGAAACGTGGCTGTGGCTTTATGTGCATTTATTCCTTTGCTCTTCACAGCAGCCTGAGGTGGAAGGTCCTCTGTGTCATCTCCATTTTACAGATGTGGAAGCTGAGGTTCAGAGAGGTTAGGGACTCCCCAAGGCCACGCTGCTGGTGAGTGGCAGAGACGTGGGTCCTGGCTGGCTGGCTGTGCTGGGCTTACAAAGCGGAGCTTGGGAGAGAGAGCGGGGAGGCCTGTCAGGCTCGGCCAAGGCTGCCACGTCTCCAGTGCAGATTTTGAGTCCTGATCTGTGACCTTTTTGTCAGTGAGCCCTTTCTGCCCCGGATTCCCCAAGAATCTGGGGATAACTGCAGTGCCTCCAGCTGGAGATCCTCCAGGACACCAGGACAGGTTCAGAGGCAGCACAGGACACAGGATGTGGGGTGGGGGCTGCTGAGCATGGGATGCCAGAGATGGCATTGAGGGGACAGGTCAGTGTGGGGGGCTGTAAGGAGGCCAACGACCTGGGTCGATGCCCTGCATGGGGCGAGACCATTGTGGCCGCCTCCACCCTGCGGATGGACTCGAGGCTCTGGCTGCCCCATGGTGGGGCAGAAATGACCAGATCTTCATGGAGCAAAAGCTGAAACAGAAGGTAGGTGGGTGGCCTCACCAAAGCCCCGGGCTCGAAGGTGGTGCATGTGGACACCGGGACCCGGGGAGACTTAGGATGCCTCCAAGTCTTGGGCAGCCTGAGGTCCTGATCTTGCCCCGAGGATGATTCTGGCAACATGGTAGCGTTCATCCCAGTGGCCTTGACAATACACAGACCCAGCAGATACCCCAAAGGCCAAGGTGTGAGAAGCAGGTGAAGGGGTGATCCCTGGGCCCCCCAGCATGCAAGCCTGTCCCTGTCTTCCTCACACCCACCCCACTCCTCTCAGCCTAGGGTCTCCAAGCTCTGACGTGCAGGGCTGTCCTTTTTAAGGCCACAAAGTGAGAGACCAGCAACGTCTAACATTGGGATTGACTCTAGCGCCCCCTGGAGGCCTACCTGAGAGTCCACAGGGCCCACCTGAGCCTTGGGGTTCAGAGGGCAGAGAGTGGACTCTTCCCTGGGGACTTAGGTGGATTTCCAGATGGGGAGACCTCGATTTGATTAACTGGTCCCCAGGAAATGCTGGGGGGTCTGATATAGCACAGCCAGCATCCTAGCTGAGGCTGGCTGTGTTGAGGGGCAAGATAGGCAGGAATGGTGCCCTCAGCTACCCCGAGACTTATTCTTATGGAGGCAGACGCTGGGGGATCCCCAGGCTGGGGAGCCTTGGCTAAGCCCATCCCCATCGCTCCACTCCCGGCCTCACCCCTGACTCCCTGGCTTGCTCTGGTTGCTACAGCCCAGCCTCCCTGCCCACATCCCAGGTGGGTCTACACAACCTGACTGCCATGTCTCAGCACCCCCAGGGTCCTCGGAGGCTCTCTGACCCCGTGAAGCCGGCTCCCACCAGCCTCTTTCAGCCCAGCCTCGACCCTCCCCAAGTTGCTGGTTTGTCATGAGTCCTGTCTTGTCTCCGGGCTCAGGGTTGACCAGTTCTAGTTCCAGTCCCCATGGAGGGAGGGAAGGTCAGAAGGCTTTCCTAGGAGGTGGCAGGAGCCGAGGACAGATGAGCCCTTTGGAGTTCAGCAGAGAGAAGGGCGTCCAGGCAGGAGAAGTGTGTGGCAAAGACAAGGAGGTATGATGGCCAGTTCTGGGGACTCAGAATGTGTCAGTCCAGTCTGGCTCAAGTGCTGGGCTCTGGGCAGCAGCCTGGCATGGAGGCATCTCATAGGCCAGGGAGGAGTGGGCTAGGGGTTTTCATCACATGTGTCTTTGGGGAAAAAATACCAGCAACTAGGACTGGCACTGGACAGGGGGCAGGGGGGCCGGGAGGCACCTGGGTCAAGGACTGGACCAGAGTCAGCCCAGGAGCTGGAAGGTGGGCCCTACCCCTGCAGCCCTTAGTTAGACCTGAGGATTTCCTATCGTCAAAACATTGGGGGAACTCCCTGGCAGTCCAGTGATTAGTAGGACTTGGCACTTTCACTGCCAGGACCCGGTTCAATCCCTGGTCAGGGAACTAAGATCCCGCAAGCCACTTGGTACAGCCAAACACAACAAAAAAACCCCACTGGCAAAAACTTCCACAGCCAGGACAGACAGATGGGCTAGTATAAGGTGCCTCAGCCACATAGTAGAATACTGTTTAGCCATAAACAAGGTATCTACAGAGTGTTTGTAAAAATGTTATATTTTCATATATTATACATCACTGGCGAAAGTGTAAATTGAGGCAATCCCTGTAAGAGGGCAATTTAGCGACAGCTCTGAAAACTGCCAGTGCCCAGAGCCTTTGACCCAGCAATCCCAGTCAGAGGAACTCACTTTAATGCATCTGCCCACCTGAGATTGGAAAGGACCTACATGCCCATCAATACCCGAGGTGGTTACCTGAGTAACAGCACATCCACCTCAAGGAACACGACACAGTGATGGAAGAGAACAGAGGCTCAGCTCTAAACAGACTGGGAGAATAAAGCAGGGCGCAGAACAGTAAGTGATCTATGCTGCCTTTCTGTAGAGAAAACATTAAAAAAGAGTACTTACAGATATATTTACTTGTATGTTGTAGAGTAACTCTGGAAAATACAATAATAAACAGGCAACAGGGAGACTGGGATGTGGAGTCGACAGGGTGGGTGGCCTTTCTCCAGACACAGGGCTTCTGAATACTGTGCCCTATGGGTGTTTTCCCTCTAACCTCAATGCCAAAGCCGAACTCTCCCAACTCCTCGGAGGGCCGGCAGGGGCTTGGTCCCCCTGCTCCTGGCCCTGCCCTCCACACAGCTACTGGGCGGACCACCCGATCCACTGGCCAGCTTTGGCCACTGGGCAGCTCTGGGAGCCCACCCCAAGGGCTCCCCTTCCCGACCCCTCCCTCGGACCTCTAAGTTTGAATAGTGGGAGCCCTGGGGCTGTCTCTGGCACGTGGGCCTGGAGGGTGTAGCTGAGTCCCCTCCCCCTGCCCCCGTTTCAGTGCCAGGCTGCAAGGCACAGGCTACCTTGGGCTACAAGCCTGGGAGCCTGGGGAGAGTGCGATGGTGTCCCCAGGGCAAAAGGCGTGGGCAGGGGATGCCCCCCAATCTCTGCAGCCCCCCGTTGGACACAGGCCTCAACCTCCTGCCAGGGAGCCATGAGCAGGGCCAGGGCTTGAAGGGTGGGTCACTCCAGGCCAGGATGCAAAGACGCTGTGGGGTGTCAAGACCTGGGCCCTGACACACACCCAGTGGGGAGGCAGCTTCACTTCCCAGGGGTTCCCATCACAGAGGAATCCAGCCCAGCGTTGCTGAGCAAAATTTAACTTTCCAAGCAGAAAGTACTCTTCAAAGGCGTCTCTGAGGCCTTCCTTCTTCCAGGACGAGTGGACCATTTGGAATCTCTCAAGCTTTCCAGCAACACAGCTCGAGATGATCCAGGTTGCACCTTCCTGGAGGTTCTACCACGACGACACTTGGGCCTCTCTTGGCACACAAATAGGTGCGGGACAGCACTGGCTGGGGGGTGGCAGGGAAATCAGCGGGACCCCCAACACCTCCAGTTGAAGGTCCCGGAGCCTGTCAGGAGGGCCACAGACAGGAACAGAGGATTTAAGAAAGGCAGGTGAGTCTCATGCCCTGACCAGGGACAAGGCTGCTCCGAAACTTATGCTTCAGACAAGGCGCCCATTAGAGGGAGGACACCCAAGTTCCCTGGAGGATGCCGGACCTGGAACTGCCACCCCGCCCCCAGGAGGCCAGGGTGTGAGTGGTGCTGGTGCCAAGCCCCACCCCTCCACTCAGTCCACAGCAGCAGGGCTGGGCAGGGCAACTTGCAGAAGCACCAGGTGGCCACTGCTTCACAGGTGTCCGGGCAGGTGCTTAACTGCTGGGGGGGCTGAGGGGGGGCGAGGGCCTCCAAGGCAGCACTGAGGAGACACCAAAACACGAAAGCCGCTGCCACCGCCGGCTGATGCAAGTTTTATTGAGACAATGTACAAACAGGCCATGGAAACAAGGGTCTGATGCCGGGACCAGTAACGTAAAATGGAATACAAAAATAAAAAGGCACTGATCTGTTAAGAAAAGACACTCCATGTATTCTAAGAATATAAGTCATTTAATACTGTTAATTTTATAGCACAAAATAAAACAAGCTATGATCCCCAAAAATAATTTTAAAAGCTTACACATAAAATATTATTGCCTGAAGTTTATGATCTTTAAGTTACAGGTCAAAAGAGTTTTGTGTTGTGTTGTTGTCATTTTAAAACACACAGTGAAGACCGTCAAGAAGCAAGGCCACTGTTCCTCCCGCAGAGACCACGACCCTGTCTCAGAGGACTGTCCTTCCACTCCGTGAGAGCACACGCCCAGCTCGGGGCCACTGGCTGCAGCCACAGGGACACAGGCCTCCGGTCCCAGAGGGTGGAGGCTGAGGGCGAGCTCGGTGGTGTCTCGGGTTCGGTGTGAAAACAATCAGGATTCACTCATTTTAAGAGGTTAATGAACATAATATTATTAAAGGATTAAATTATAAACACCTGGCACAAAAACACCATCCCTTTTCAAAAATAAAATGTTCACATTCCTCTGAGCAAACTTAACAAGAGCAGTGGCCGCCGGTCCCGGCCCGCCTTGTGTGTAAACAGCTGGAGAAGGGAGTCAGCACAGGCCAGATGCTCAGGCTCAGGAGGGAGCAGCTGGCCCTCTCTCCTCAGGTTCCTGACCATGAGCACAGAAGGGGTCTTATCTGGGTGACAAAGTCGTCGAAGGGCAGTCCATCCACATGTCCTTCTCTTCATTAGCTGTGTCCCCGGGCAGCAACACCGGGCAGAGGTGACAGGGACAACTCCCTTTCCAGGATAAGTACATTTTTAATCAAACTGTCAATTCCTTTAGCATATAATTTGTTCTCTTCCCCAGTGAGCTACTTTAACATCCACACATTTTCTTAAGTGACACACAGTAGAGCAGAGCAAGTAGCAATAATGGACAGTCCTAAGAGGAAGCCTGCCCAGGAGGGAAGTCCATGCCTCTGGAAGATTTGAGTCGCTTTCTGAAGCACAGTCTTCCCAGACCCCTGGGGAGCCCAGGCCCAAAGCCAAGGTAGTGGGCTGTTTCTTATATATTTAGTGTGGAAAAAAAAGAATTACCCTGGCTGATTAAAAAACTAATAAGGTTCTAAGTCAAAAAGGTACTACTTTCGGCACACATCTCCAGTTCAGAGCTCAAGGCTCACCTAATTTGGGGCTCTGAATCTCTGGGGCAGCCCTGGAGACATGCACCTGGGCTGACGGACTGAACAGATGCCTTCTGAAGTAAACCTACATTTGCAGGTGTTCTGATTCTGAAGTGATCCCCGTGAGGTGGGTCACGCTGTTTACTGGTCAGCAGACATGCCTGGAAGGAAACCTTGCTTTCCAAAAGGCCATATACTTCTTGTACTTGAGCCAACTACTGGCATCCAAAGGTGCCCAGCCTCTCGGCTAAATGTGGTTTAACAAGGCCTTAGGGTGTGTGCTCTCTTTGGACAAGGCACACGTCCCCCTCTTCTGTGAGAGACCCCCTTGGGTACTGGGTTACAGGCCACAGGGCAGGCATCATCCCCAGGTAGAGGGCAGGGGCCCAGCCACACACGTGCCACTCGCCGTGGGGCTAAGCTGGGCCTGGACCCAGAACAAGAGGTGACTGCAACTCAGGCACCTTGGGAGCAAGAGGTGGCCACAGCTCTCACTGATCAGGAAGAGCCCACAAAGAAGCCTTTTCCAGGAAAACCACAGAGAGACAGGGCTATGTGAGCACCCTCAAGAGTCTTTAATATGATGGTTACCTACCTGATGGAACATTTGATTAAAGAGAAATTGAAACATGTGGCCTTGCTGGTTCTGACCAGAATAACTGCTCGAAACCTCAAAACCCAAGACCCCTGGGAGCCAGGGCCGAGGCTACAGCAGATGCTCAGGGAGGACAGTTACTTATCAGGCTGAGACCACACCCCCAGGGCTGCTGGACGCATTCTCAGCTGAGGCCTGTCTTCAGCAGGGTCCAGAAGGGCGGGCACACTGAACTGCACAAAGGTTCCAGAATTCTAGTCGGCCGTGTGCTATAGACGTGGCATCGGTCACACACTGGTACCAGCTGACTCGTATGAACAGGCCTCTTTTAGCCAACAGGGAAAACTTAACATCAAATAAGTAATGGTTAATGATGCATTTCATTAGACATCAAATGCATCAACCAAGGCCCAGAGCTTACACTTTCTTGCTGGACAGCAGTGTGGACACAAGAACCATGGAGCCAGCATTAGCAGCACCATCTCTCTTGGGCAGCCTGGGGAGCTTGCTGGGGCAGGGAGAACTGGGCCTCAGTGAGTGGAATTTAACGATTCCTTAGTGAATTCAACGACTTTTTAAGGAAACTTGGGTCCTATACTTTCAAGGGGTGCATTCACTGAAAGCCTGGACAGGAAGCCAGCAAACAAGGTGAATCACACCACCCCCTGGCCCCCGGCTCTGATGCCTGCAGGGACGTCGTCGTCCAAGAGGCTGTGCACGCAGCTTGGAAGCCCACATCTGCTGGGTGGTGGTGGTGGTGGCTGTTTGCTATCTGGCAACACAAGGTACCACCGGCAACCAAGACAGTACAGGCCTCTGCCTCAGGGCTCTTTTTCTTGTGCTCCTGCGGTGACAGCGGCTTCAGAGGCACGTGCCATCCCTCGTCTCACCACAAAAGCTAACCTGCTACTTAAAAACCTGTTCAGAACACACCAGTCTAATTAATTAAGTCTTCTAAAACCAAACCAAACAACAAGAGGGAAAAAAAAAAAAGAAAAGCCTGACGTGGGGAGTTTAGGGCAGAATTCCCTCTCCTGAAGGGTCCACTTCCTCTGCTCTTCACAGAAAACCACGCCGGCGATGGCACCACCCATGGCTCCCAGTGGCAAGGCCTTGCTGTGGGCCCGAGCTCCCCTGGGACCCTGGGTCAGCCCAGGGACAGGCGGGGCGCTGGCCGGAAGGGAGCCCTGTCCTCGGCACCTCCTCTCACCTGTGTGCCTCCACCAGTGTTTCCAGTTTATGATCCAAAGAATTCTAAAATCAGCTACTCTTTGACAACACGACTATGATACAAATGCCGGGGCAGCCACTGTGAGCATTCCAATGTGTGGGAGGCTGCCCGCTGCAGAAGCTGGACGTTGGCAGCGCGTGTGACCTGCCCGAGAGGACGCTTCCCCGCTTGAAGGAGGCGTGTGGGGCAGGACGATGAAGCAGCAGGCACAGGGCAGCAGCATCACTCGTTTTCATCCGGGTTCTGAGGGTCGATGATTTTGACGTGCGTGAAGGGGAAGAGCCCTTTGCGCCCGTTCACCTCACCTTCCCACTGGCCGTTTATGTTCATCCTTGTGACTTTCACGATGTCACCCACCTGTAAGGGGGAGAAAGAAGACGAAGTCAGCGTTTTCTCTGAAAACTAAATCACACATGCTATTCCACTGAAAGGAACCAACACATTTTCTTCTTAGGACTCTCATTTTTCTCAGTGCTTAGACCTAAAATCATGCCGTGGGCTTCCCTGGTGGTGCAGTGGTTAAGAATCCGCCTGCCAATGCAGGGGACACAGGTTCGATCCCTGGTCCAGGAAGATTCCACACGCTGCAGAGCAACTAAGCCCGTGCGCCACAACTACTGAGCCTGTGCTCTAAAGCCCACGAGCCACAACTACTGAAGCCCACGCGTCTAGAGCCTGTGCTCCGCAACAAGAGAAGCCACCGCGATAAGAAGCCCGCACACTGCAAGGAAGACCCAACGCAGCCAAAAATAAATAAAATAAATTTATTAAAAAAAAAAGAAAAAGAATCTGCCTGCCAATGCACGGGACATGGGTTCCAGCCCTGGTCCAGGAAGATCCCACATGCCATGGAGCAACTAAGCCCATGTGCCACGACTACTGAGCCTGAGCTCTGTAGCCCGCGAGCCACAACTACTGAGCCAGCACACTGCAACCACTGAAGCCCGTGTGCCTAGAGCCCGTGCTCCACAACAAGAGAAGCCACCACAACCAGAAGCCCGTGCACCACAATGAAAAGTAGCCCCTGCTCGCCGCAACTAGAGAAAGCCTGCGCGCAGCAACGAAGACCCAATGCAGACAAAAATTAAATAAAATCAGGCCGTGCCAAAGACACAAGGTGCTACCAGCAAGCCAGGGTGCTTCTGCTCAGCTGTGAGAACGTGCTCTGAGGCAGCCTTTTCCCCCCAGATTGGCTACTAACTCCAACGGCACAGAATGAACACCTGACTCTGAGAACGGTTCAACTCACGCAAAAAGTGCATTAAAAGAAACAAAGCGGGACTTCCCTGCTGGCGCAGTGGTTGGGAGTCCGCCTGCCGATGCAGGGGACGTGAGTTTGTGCCCCAGTCCGGGAGGATCCCTCATGCTGCGGAGCGGCTGGGCCCATGGGCCACGGCCGCTGAGCCTGTGCTCCGCAACGGGAGAGGCCACAACAGTGAAAGGTCCGCGTACCGCAAAAAAAAAAAAAAAGAAACAAAGCCATCTCCACCCTTTTTCACGGGAAGGAGCTTCTACCGCCAAGAACACCCTGTCCGCTGCCTCCCCTGCAGCAGCGTCTCCCACCGGCCAGTCTCGGGGGAAGGAAGCCCAGCTCAGAGAACCTTTTCAAACCAACCTTCAGCTTCAGGGTGGTAGGAATCCTACCTACGGCCAGAGGACAGGCACCAGCCAGGGGCTGCTTTGCTCATCAAGGGGAGGCAGCAATTTTGACCTGGGTGTGGTTTTCAAATTGTCTGCAGACCCTGAGCTCTGAGGAGGTGCTTTAAACTCCAACAGATGTCAGACTGGGACTTCAATCTTGTAAATGTGTATTTTATAAAAGTTATAATCAGAAGCAGTCAAGCGCGTTCCTGCCCCATTACTCCATGCTGCCCTGCTGGCTGCTGCTCATGTGCTTTCCTTGGAACGAAGCTTCTGTCCCATGTGTCTGATGGAAGGCCCCCGAGAATAGCAAGGTAAAGGGCAAAACACACCTCTCACTGCACGCAACAAAGTACACTCAAAAGTGAGCTGGTTGGGCTTCCCTGGTGGCGCAGTGGTTGAGAGTCCGCCTGCCGATGCAGGGGACACGGGTTCGTGCCCCGGTCCGGGAAGATCCCACATGCCGCGGAGCAGCTGGGCCCGTGAGCCATGGCCGCTGAGCCTGCGCGTCCGGAGCCTGTGCTCCGCAACGGGAGAGGCCACAACAGTGAGAGGCCCGTGT
>NW_020175053.1:7104945-7108653 GCF_003031525.2 Neophocaena asiaeorientalis asiaeorientalis
AAAAAAAAAAAAAAAAAAAAAAAAAGTGAGCTGGTTGAGGGGGGTTAACACAAGATGGTATCTACCATTCACGTTATTTCCAATGTTTTCTGCCCATTGTAAAAGTCGACCACCCCCCCAACTGCCTTCTTAATCCTTGTAAATCTCAATTTACAAAACACCTTTATATTAAAAAACTTTTAATCTGACATCTATGGGGTTCCATGCAGTATTTCATTTTGGAAAAGGCATCTTCTGCTAAAGCTGCTGGGCTAGAGAGCTGACTGCTGGCCCGGAGTGACCAAGGGCCCCGGAGGCGCCCGGGGCCCCAGGCAGAGCCACACCTGCCCTTCCTGGCTCCCAGGTGTTCAGGTTACAGGGCCAGCGACTGCACTCTTAAAACCAAACTCCAGGCTCTAAGACGGCTCCTGGTCTACACAAGACGAGCCATTTGTATGGAAGCACCAGGACATCACTCGGCTCACGGGGGTGGGAGACGCGGTGCTTATTAGGTGATGCCGGTGCGAAACAGAGGACTGAACACTGTGCCCGTGCCCACCCAGTCTGTCCAGGTGGTGATTTCATCCTGACTTGTGCACGAAATCGAAGGCTCAGGCTGGGGAAGAGCTGGGGACGGAGAAGGAAACACACCGCCAGCAGCTGCTGTGGGGGCCAGAGTTCGATTCAGCAGACGCTGCGCGTCAGCAGCTTGGCTGTGTGGCCGCCTTTTCAGAGGGTTCTTGCTGCAGGGCTCAGCCTTGATCCTCCACACATTCCACCCTCCTGTAAGGTAGGCTGGAGCAGGGGGGCCAGGGCAGCACAGCCCAGCTGCACGAGGACCCCCTGGCTCCCCAGCCACTCTCTGCCCTAACGTCGCATCCCTGCCCTGAGGTCTCCCCCACACCCGGCACTGCTGACTTCATCAACCCACTTGCTCACCGGGATGCTCGAACCAGCACACCAACTGCTTAACTCCCCAAACCTACTGTGGTCACACTTACATGGACAACAGCGCTATTACCAAATGGAACCTCTTGCCTTGTGGAGACCGGCTTACTTGGGAGTACTTGCCAAAATGACAACGGAAAAGAGTGTTATCCCCTGAGGCTCCCTGGTTAGAACACAGTATAAATTCAGTTTAAATTTTAAAAAATGGGGGGGGAGGGTCCCTAAGTTCCCAGTCTGAATTCTGACTCAAACTCCTCTTATTTAGGAAAACTACAAATTCAACTTTACTGTAATACAGCTTGTAGAGTTAGTCCAGTAATTAAGAATTAGATTTTATATAATGACGTCGCAAGACAAAAATAAATGCACTATAGTATTCAGATTTTTGTAGCCAAGTACTAGATACGTATATGAGAAAAACAAGGCGTAAAAAGCTAACTACACATATTTATAAATTAAATTATTATATTTATTTTCAAACTTATGTCATCACTCAACTTTAACACCTTAAGTTGGTGGAACAATTAAAATTTGAAGGTTAACAACTGGTAATTCTATTTTAAGACTTGTATTAAAAATTAAGTTGTAAAATACTTCAGTGGAAAAAAAAATTACAACTGAAAAGACATGTTTTCTCTTGTTTTGCCTTAAAAGGAAATAAAAATTTGGGGGGGGGGGCTTCCCTGGTGGCGCAGTGGTTGAGAGTCCGCCTGCCGATGCAGGGGACGCGGGTTCGTGCCCCGGTCTGGGAAGATCCCACATGCCGCGGAGCGGCTGGGCCTGTGGGCCATGGCCGCTGAGCCTGCGCGTCCAGAGCCTGTGCTCCGCAACGGGAGAGGCCACAACGGTGAGAGGCCCGCGTACTGCAAAAAAAAAAAAAAAAAAATTGGGGGGAAAGAATAAACTAATTTAATATAAGAGTTAAGTTTTTAAATGTCTTTAGTAGACTTCTAAAATACAGATTGTTTTAAGATTAGTGCTTAGAGTTCAAGTATTGCTCCCTTTCTCCAAGTAACAATGTTTTTATTCATAGGTGGCAGGAAGAGAAATGTCTTTCTTATTCATAACTAGGATATCACACCAACGATTCTGATAATTAAGAATAAATTCATGTTCTTTGAAGTGTACCAAAGATTTAGCTCTGTAATTTGTATATTCTTTTCCTACCGTACAGAAGTCATAAAAGAGGAAAACTCTGATTATGACCACATTGCTATCTCTAGTGAAGATATTTGCCAGATCGGATCCAAGGAAACCTCTACTGCAGATGGAACCTTGAGCTGCAGTGGAGACTGTGCAGAAATCACAAAGCTGAAGATCAAAGGGAGCTGAAGTCAATGGGGATCTGCAGTCATGACTTGTGTCCAATCTGTCTTATTCCATTAAAAAAAATATTTAAGCACAAACTTAAGACATGAGATGAAACTCATTTAACACAAAAATTAAGATGGGGCCTATGTGAGCATAGAGAATCCTCTGCAGGCAGGAGCTGCTGGGATACTACAAACCCAGGCCCTGCAGCCACCCCCACCCCTACCTCCCCCAGACCCTTGGCCTCCTCACGTCTCCACTGCAGGAACCAGCTGTCTCGTGCCTGGAGCACAATAAGGCCACCAATGTGGGGAGCCTCACTGGCACATTCTCTCTCCAACATATGAGAGCATGTTCTTTCCTTATTTCCTTTTCAGCTAAGAAAATGATTACCTGTCTTTATTTTTTAAATAATGAAATAGGAAAGAAATGAAAATTCATGGATATAAAACTACTGACACCATTACAAAATGACTTACGGAAAATACAATATAATCAATGTACTGAAATAAGTATAAGAAAAGGCAAGGACATGAGACTTCCCTGGTGGCACAGTGGTTAAGAATCCACCTGCCAATGCAGGCGACACGGGTTCCAGTCCTGGTCCAGGAAGATCCCACATGCTGCAGAGCAACTAAGACCGCGTGCCACAACTACCGAGCCTGCACTCTAGAGCCCGCGAGCCACAACTACTGAAGCCGTGCGCCTAGAGCCTGTGCTCCGCAACAAGAAGCCACTGCAGTGAGAAGCCCGCGCACTGCAATGAAGAGTAGCACCCTCTCACCACAACTAGAGAAAGCACGCATGCAGCAAGACCCGATGCAGCCAAAAATAAATTTAAAAATTTTCCAAAAAAAGCAAGAAAGAAAAGGCAAGGACAAATAAGAGGGTGTGTGAGTGCATGCCTGTAAAGAAGATGTGGTGAGCAAAGGGGAGAGGGACCAGGTGAGCTAACGCCCAGGTGGACGCTGTGGTGCAAAGGGATGATGGCCTGAGGGTCCCTGGGCAGTCTGTAGGCAGGCCTGCACTCAGAGCCAGATCAGACTCTGACAATGATGTTTTTTAAAAAAAAAGACTAAGGCCAGAATAGCTCAGACTAAAAAGAAACAAATATAATGCAGTTTTGGCTGATAGGTGCTGTTGGCAGATGTCAGGATCAACGGCTTCTCCCCAAGACTGAAGTTTTTGTTTGCTCCACTCATTTGACATCCTACAAAAAATACTCTGGGAATTCTGTCTTTTATCTATGCTTTTCTATCTTCACCTGGACTCTGGATGCCCAGAGTGCATATATTTTGCCTCAAGTTTGTAATCTTAGCCTGCCTTATCTGATGTTTGATAAATGTGCAAGAAAAAATCTCACTTTCCTGAAAACCTGGCCCCAGCAGCCCTCTCCCACATCCTGGTTGAGCTTATTCCTCCAGTCCGAGGGCCAGGAACACGCTGAGACCTCTTGCTAATGCCCCCTCC
>NW_020175053.1:7108986-7131548 GCF_003031525.2 Neophocaena asiaeorientalis asiaeorientalis
CTACCAGCCCAGCCACCTTCCATCCCCTGCCACCCTTGCCATTCAGCCCAGCTCCCAACCCTTCCTCTCCCCCAGCCTGGCCCCCACCTACCACCAAGGAACTCCTGGGGCCCAGGTCAATGGCCCCGGGCCAGTCCCCTCCCGCTGATGCCGAGGCACCTGAAGCAGGAGACTTCACCTCCCTCTTGCTCTGCTGCCCCTCTGCCCCATGGGGGCTCCATTCTGCTCGTCCTCGTCCCCGTCCCCCACCCCCACACAGCACTCTCAGAAGGAGGAGGCTGGTCTCGCTCATTTCGCATTCCATGTCACAGGGCTCTTGTAAGCTTTCCAGGGAAGTCTGCAGAATCAGGGAAAAGAAAAAACGACAGGCTGCTGTCCGCAAGTGCTAGAGACAGATGGCCAAGTAAGCAGCAAGGTTCTGAGGACAGAAGTGACAGGCACAAGGGCCTAAGGACAGCAGAAGACAGACCTTTTGAAAACATAAAGATAATTAGGTCACTGCTCTGCCTCTGAACCCCCAACACCATTTATTTGCACAAGAGCACCATCCAAACTCCGGTCTCCAAGGCTCTGCCTCCTCTGGTCCCCAACTCTTCCTATCTCTGACCCTCACCCCAATCACAGTGGCTTCCTTTCAGTTTCTCAAACCTGCCACGGTCTTGCCCAGAGATGGGCTGTATGACAGATATAGGGACGTGATGTACTGGAAGTGCGACCACACGACTGCACAGCGTAAGATGTTAAAAACCATGTTCCAGGCTACTGCCCAGCACCATCAAGCTTGTCCTAAGAAACCTTGGATCTCTGCTCTGCTTCCACAACTGAAGGAACATAAGCAACCCTGACCAAAGTCAAACACACCTTAAGGACAATCCCAGCTCCCATAAACGGCCTTATAAAGCTGCACACGCCGCCACTGAGAGCAGGAAGGGCTCTGGGCGGCCGCCACTGGAGATGGGCTGGATTCTGTACTGTGTACTCAGGACACACCTGAAACTAAGATCTAAGATCTACAACAGCGGGAGGTAAGCAGTCTCTGCTTAAAGCAGGTTTAGGATGGCACCATGCGGTGACTCACGCTATGACCTTTGGAGTGGGGCAGGGCTGGACCGATGTCCTGGTTCTGCCACTTTTAGGGCTACATTACTGTGACAAACTGTTCAAGTTGTCCAAGTCTCCGTTTTCTTTTGACTTCGGAAGGTTCTTGCAATAATTAAAGGAAGTACTAAATGGAAGTGTTAACCACAACACCCAGCGAAGTAAACAGTAGCTGCTATTGGCATAGAGATTCCTGAGTAGACCCAGTCCCCACCCCACGATCATGCCCCCGACCAGCTGTCACTGTCCTCTGGCTGGTACCGGGGAGAACTGGAACCAGCAATGGAGAAGCACTATACTGAAGTGGGTTTTCAACCCTGTCAGTAACAAGGGTCCTCTCCAAACCGACAGGGGATGGGAAGGATGCCTGTTAGAGAGAGGAGATGAGGGGAAGGCCTGGAGACTCGAAGTCTGATACGTCACTGTGAAGGGTCCCAAGCAACGAGGAAGACCATGGGAGGATGCAAAGGAAGGTGCCAGAACATCCCACCCGCACCTCTGCCAATTCACTCCTGACTCTGACGGTCTTCACAGGATACCTTCTGCTAATTCTGCCTAATCAGTTCAGTGAGATGTGCTGCACATCGACTGCAGCTCCTACCCTCTTCACTGTGAGACAGACAATAAATAACCCACTGTCTAGACGTGGCAGACACTCAGCAAATGTCTGTTAGATGATAAAAACAGTGCAAAAAGCGAGTGGCTGAAAAGCAGTATTGAGTCCATGTTGCAGAGCACAGGAGCGAGGACGAGGCCTTCGCCTGAGGGACCCTGAGTAGCAGAGCGCGGCTGGGTGCAGCCCAGGAGGGTAGAAGGGCTGGGAGACTTCTGATGGCCACCTGACCATTAATGCCACACTCTGGCCTTGCAGGAGCCCTCACAAGTCAAAACACAGCCCGTCACTCCTTGTGCTGTTTTCTACCTCAGTTGAAGGCCCCCTTCCACGGGTCCGAGCCCCAGAACACCACACATGGGACGGGGCTGGCTGTGGACTGGCTTCTTCCACGGCTTGACCACACAGCCCCTCGGGTCCAGGGCCCAGCATGGTTGGGAGCTCTCAGTGCTGGTCCGGTGCCCTTCCTTGGGCTTCATGGTAGAAGGGCTGAGCCGAAAGCAGCACTCACTTTGGAAGGCAGATAAATCTTGAAGTGGTTGGGTACCAACTCAGCTCAAGGACCAATGTGAGCCTGGAAGGCGTGGCCAACCCAATCAACAGATCGAGAAGACATTCCTTACGTCCTTATGTCCTTTACTGTCACCCTGTGACAGTCCTCCTCATGATAAGAACTGCCAGCGCACTGGGGTTTGCTTCAACTCTAAGATGGAGCACACACTAGCAGGCTCCGTTCTGTGTGAGGCTGACACGAGGGGTAGGAAGAGGGAGACGCCAAGAGGATACTTCCTGATGTGGCCATGGTCTCCTGGAGCCCTACCTGTCCCGAGTGTGAACAGGAGCTCTGGAAATTACTCTGCCGCCTGTCTTCTGGCACCTGATTCAAAGAGCAGTCCTCCTTGCAGGAGGCCCCAGCACTGGCTGCCACAGCAGCTTTCTGCTTCCCCAGTCAGGCGCCATAAAAACAAGATCAGGAGTGCAATGGGTTACACTGGAGTCAGAAGTCCTAACTTCGGTGACAGGAATGGGTCTCAGATATTAAAGATCCTCAAAGTATATGCAGAACTATATGTAAATACATTAATATATGTTGTTTTTCTGGAGAAAGAGTCCACAGCTTTCATCAGATTCTCAAAGGGGTCCGTAACCCCAAAAAGATATAAAACAAAGCAAAAACCCACGTGCTACAATCACCAGGCAGCTTTCATCCTGCCGTTTGTGGCTTTCATTCGTTCACTCATTTAACGCATGCTGAACATCCATGTGCCAGGCCTGGAAGGACACAAGACAGAAAGAAGCAGACAGCCCACCTGCCCTCATGGAGCTGCCTGGGCCCTTTGCCTGCTCTAACACCGCCCCATGTGCTCTGGGCACCTGCACCTGAATCAAACCCTCCATGTCCATGTGCCCTGAGCAGCCATCAAGTGGCCTCATGTACCCTCACCTACAACCGGATGCTACTGACTGGTGCTTTTTTTTTTTAAATGAATTTATTTATTTATTTTATTTTTGGCTGCGTTGGGTCTTGGTTGCTGTGTGCGAGCTTTCCTTAGTTGCAGTGAGCGGGGGCTACTTGTCGTTGTGGTGCACGGCCTCATTGCAGTGGATTCTACTGTTGCAGAGCACGGGCTTCAGTAGTTGTGGCTCGTGGGCTCTAGAGTGCAGGCTTCGTTGCTCCGTGGCATGTGGGATCTTCCCAGACCAGGGCTCAAACCCGTGTCCCCTGCATTGGCAGGTGGATTCTTAACCACTGCGTCACAAGGGAAGCCCTACTGACTGGTTTTTAATATTGAAGACTCAGTCTCTTTAAAATTGCCATTATCCTTCAGGGTATTAACTTGGTTCAAGAGGGCTACTTACTGGTTAACATTTCTTATGAAAACACAGGGGTTTTATTTTAGGATGAGTCAGGGGTTAAAGGTATGCCATGGTGCAAGAGAAGGTGGGCTATGGAAAGGAAGAAGTAAAACCATCTCCATTCACAGATGACCTGATCCTATATGTAGAAAGATTCCAGAAGAAAGCTATTAGAGCTAATAAAACTCAGCCAATTTGCAGGGTACAAGATCAACACACAGTATCAGTTGTGTTTCTATACACCAGCAGTGAGCAAATAAGAATGTAATTCCAGGGAACTCCCTGGTGGTCCAGTGGTTAGGACTTGGCGCTTTCACTGTCGTGCCAGGTTCAATCCTTGTTGGGGAACTGAGATCCCGCAAGCTGCGCAGCGCAGCCAAAAAAAAAAAAGAATGCAATTCCATTTACGATAGCATCTAAAAGAATAGAGTAACGGAATAAATTTAACCAAGGTGACAGACTTGTACACCAAAAATTACAAAACACTGCTAAAAGAAATTAAAGAAGACTTAAATAAATGGAAAGACATCCAGTGTTCGTGGATAGGAAGACAATATTTTCAAGATGTCAACACTACCCAAAGTCATCTACAAATTCAACACAATTTCTATCAAAATTCTAACAGCTTTTCTTCCCCCCAGAAATGGAAAGGCTGATCCTCAAATTCATATAGAACTGCAAGGCATGCTGAATAGCCAAAACAATCTTGAAAAAGAAGAACAAAGTTGGAGAACTCATATTTCCTGACTTCAAACCCACTACACAAAGCTATGGAAATCAAAACAGTGTGGTCTTGGCACACAGACAGACATATGGATCGATGGAATAGAATTGAGAGTTCATAAATAAACTCATACATCTCTGGCCAACTGATTATTATTATTTTTTGCCACATCTTGTGGCTTGTGGGATCTTACTTCTCCGACCAGGGATGGAATCCATGACCCCTGCAATGGAAGCACGAAGTCCTAACCACTGGACCACCAGGGAATTCCCTGGCCAACTGATTTTTGAAAAGGGCGCCAAGTCCATTCAATGGGGAAAGAACAATTTCTTCAACAAATGGTACTGGTACGACTGGATTTTCTACCTGCAAAGAAAGAATTTGGACGCCCATGTCAATCCATATACAAAAATTAACTCAAAATGGATACACGACCTGAATGTAAAAGCTAAAACCATAAAACTCTTAGAAGAAAACATGGGGGTAAATCTTCATGACCCTGAATTTGGCAATGGATTCTTAGATATGACATCAAAAGCACAAGCAGCAAAAGATAAAATAGATAAGATGAACTTCATCAAAATCAACAACGTGCATTAAAGTATACTGACAAGAAAGTACAAAGACAACCTACAGAACGGAAAAAAGTATTTAAAAATCATACCTCTGATAAGAGTTTAATATCCAAAATATATGAAAAACTCCTAAAACTCAACAACAAAAACCAAACAACACAATTTTAAAACAGGCAAAAATAAAATAAAATTAAATTAAAATTAAAATGGGCAAAGCTCTTGAACATTTTCCTAAAGAAGATATAAAAATGGCCAAGAGGCACAGGAAAAGACACTTAACATAATTAGTAATTACAGAAGTGCAAATCAAAACCACAAGATGCCACTTTATAGCCAGTAGGATGGCTATAAATTTTAAAAAGAAGGAAAATAACAGGTGTTGATGAGGATGTGGAGAACTGTGGATTGCTTGTGGGATTGTAAAATGGTGCAGCCACTGTGGAAACAGTTTAGTTGGCCTCAAAAGTTAAAGAGCTACCCAGCAATTCCACTGTTAGGCATATACCCTAGAGAACTGAAAACAGGTATTCAAACAAAAACATGTACATAAATGTTCGTAACACTATCCTCAATAACCAAAAGGTAGAAATAACTCTAATGACCATTACCTAATGAATGGATAAACAAAATGTGGTCTCTATCCATACAATGGAATTTTACTTAGCTATAAAAAGAATGAAGATACTTGCTATAACATGGATGAACCTTAAAACATTATGCTCTGTGAAATAAGCCCAATCCAAAGGACAAATATTTTATGATTCCATTTATTATATGAGGTATCTAGAATAGGCAAATTCATACAGATAGAAGGTAGACTAGAGGTTACCAGGGCCTCAGGAGAGGAGGGTAGGGAGTTACTGCTTAATGGTTATAGTTTGGGGTGAGGAAAAAGTTTTGGAAACAGTGCTGATAACTGCACAACACTGTGAATGCAATTAATGCCACTGAATTGAACGCTTAAAAAGGGCAAATTCTGTTATGCACATTTCATCACAATTTTAAAAAAATGAATAATTTAACATGCCAAAGACCACTAAGTTGTACACTTTAAATGGGTAAATTGTATGATATGTGAATTTTATCTCAATAAAGCTGTTTAAAGAAAGACTGTGTGGGCTGAGTCCTAGCTCTACCACATACCAACTATGAGACTGTCAACAAATTAAACAAACCTCAAGTTCTAAGTGCATAAAATGGGGCAGCTATGAGGATCAACTAAAATATTCTCTGCGAAGCCCTAGCTGATGGTTCTCCTTACACAGTAGCTATTACCACGTATGGAAAACTGAGGTTAGCTTAATGACCAGGCTGGGACTGGCCTTGTCTGAACCACACTAGGGCCCCAATTTCACAGTACTCTCACTCAATTTACATAGTAAGAAAGAGGAACAAAACCCTTTTAAGAATATTCTCTAATTCACAATCCAATAAGAATATGATATGCTAGAAAAAAAAAATGTTACCTTAGGTACAGAATTCCTAAAACTGGATGCTGTTAAGGACAAGTGACACATCAACGACAGAAGGATGGAGAAGGAGCCCGGCAGCCCTGATGAAAGTCCTTAAGAAGGTGGGTGTGAGCTTGTGGGCATCTCTGACAAGCCTTGGTGAGGAGGGGAATCGCTGAGACAGAGCAGCCCCCTCACGCTGGGAGGCAATGCCTCTGACCCTTACAGACCTCCACATGCAGACCCGACATCACTGTGGGCATAGAGTTCCAGCCACAGGAACTCACAGCTGATCCAGGAGAGCAGAAAAACACAATCAGCACTGAGGAAACCTAGATTTGCCTTGTAGATAACTTCCTCTCAGTAAGTAGAAGCAGTGATGAAGAAACTGCTAACGCGAACACTTAATTCTAACCAATGAAGCAAAACCAACTTGTGGAAGCAGAAATCTGGGAATTCTAGGCCAGTCAGTGAAGGAAGAAGTACCATGGGTCTTAGGAAGGTCAATTCAAAAGATTCAGACCAGATGCAACTCAATGTCTAGGGGTTTTCAAAATGGGGAGTAGACACCCAAGAAATGTAAACACCACAATCGCAGATGACCCCAATGGGAGTGAAGAGCAGGTTTCTTGAGCATGCTGGTGAGCTCACAGAAAAAATATGCACCACAGATGAAAGGATGGCCTCATGCTGATAAGGACAGATATCCAAGTGCTGACCAAACACACTGGCAAACAGGACCAGTCCAGTGCTGGTCATCTGCCACAGAGAATTACATCACAGAACACTTGCAGGCTTAAGAAGGGTCAAGTCTCTTGGTTTTTGTTCTAACAGGGATAATGGCAAATTCTATGAAACGCAAAAGGTGAGCTTGAGATCAAACCTGGACAAAATTCTGGATGCAATTAGCAGACAGATGGTTTATGAGCATTTAGAATGGGAAATAGGGTCTCTAGAAGGCAGCATGGGCTCAGTCAGGAACAAGTCACACCAGACCAGCCTCACTGTCCTTTTTTAGATATCAGACATGGATCAGGAGAGGCTGCAGAGAAGGATCTGGATCGTGCATTTATGAAATGTGCAGATAACATGAAACCGAGGGGGTGATCAATATGCTACACGATGTAATCAGGATTTTAAAAGACCAGAAGCATACAGGTGGGTAAGACCGAAAAAACCAAAACCAACAAACAAAAACCTCAAGAGGGACAACTGCAGGGGTCCACACTGAGCGAGGCTGGTACAGGACAGGGATGAGGCAGCTGGTTTCTCCCTGGTGGGAGCAGAGACCATGTCATGAGACTGTGTCCCAGGCTCCACAAAGACGGGCCCTCTGCGTTGCTCCCCGCTGCACTCCCCACTCCTACAGCCACATCCAGGCACTCAGGAAACCTCTGCTGAAGAAGGGAATGTTTGTGGGGGTGTCCATGGTGAGGGTGAGGTAGGAGCTGAGGCATCAGGAAGACAGAGCTAAGGACCACCCCACTTGCCCTCCTCGACTCTCTCGATCCATCCCCACTCCCTTCACACCTCACCTGCAGCCCCTACCCCACTTCACGACCGTTCCCTTAGCCCACACCACGGGGCACTGCTCCGTGAGGCTCCATTCAGACTCCTGGCTGTGCGTGCTCAGAGCTAAGTACAACTCTGAAGGTGCTAACAAATTTCTGCCCTTTTCTAGTCAGGAAAGTATACTGGAATATGAGTATAGGAGACTGATATTATTATAGGGAGACTCAAGCATTTGCTCTAAATTACTTAAAAATTAATCAATAAAAAGGTAAACTGCCCACCTGCAAACTTCAGAACCTCTAACAGCTGTGAGAAACTGGCGATTTCATGCCTCAATGAAGGCCACAAGAAAACTGTTCACCTCCTCAGCTTTGCTCTCTGCTGATATGGTCACAGCTCGCGTCCAAGCTTTTGTCTTTTGCCCAACACACCCAACACTCTCAATGACCTTCAGCTACACAGTGGTGTTCTCTTGTTCCTGCAAGCTCTTCCTTCTGCCAGGAATGCCTCCCCCCACTTCACCCAGCTAACTTCTAGTCATCCTTCAAAACTCAGTTCAAGGGTCACCTCCTGCAGGAAGCCTTCCCAGACCAACACCCACCCACATTCCCATCTCCTACCTCCATCTCTGCTCCCACCTATTCTGTGTTATCAGATCACTTACCACACTGCTGGTTTCTGCCTCTAATCTTTCATTAGGTGGCAAGCTCTTTGGTGGCAGGACCCTACAAGGCACCCCTCACAGGTTGGATGCATGAATGGATGATTAACAAACAAACATCAACTCTCAGAGCCAGGGTGCCTTTTAGGCTTAGAGAATTTGAGAAACGTGCCCAAGATCACACCAGGAACAGCTGGGACTCGAATGCGGGCCGCTGTGTCAGAGGACACAACTTGGACTGCAGGTTATTTTGTAATGACCACAGCACCCCTGCTCCAAACATTCTCTTCTGCCAACGATCTACCTTTGGAAAGGCCTTCGCCACTCCCCACCACCTGAGAACACCCCTGCTTCCCAGGAGCCCTTCCAGCCCTGCTCCACCAAGGGCACGGGAGGCTCCCCTTTCAAACCAAATCCCAAGGATAAACTCGTTTCCTAAAAAGAGGTAAGCAAGAGAGCAAAGTGTCTAAACAAAGACCTCTCTTAAAATATCTCTTCGCGTGCAGGAATGTTCTTTCAAAACTCAAGTTTTATGAAAAAACCTTGTGAACTAACTCAGGAAGTAAAGTTCACCTGAACCATCCTCACTTTGTAACACCATCTCAAGGGGAATAACGAAGCTTCAATTACTGGCACATTTTCTCCTACTTGTCTCACCTTTCTTATTTTAATTTTAATACTTTTCCTGGTAACCTAATTGCAACAGTCCCAAGAGGGGAGTGTTTTTAACAAGATCCGACAGGCATCAGTTTTAGAAGATAACATAATTCACAGACATACTTATTTACGGCATAGCTGAAAGTCTCATTTAAACACACAGCACAGGAAATACCATGAAGTGGAATTTAGCAAAGGTCTATTTCTTGGGTCCACGAACACTCTAATTACCTAAGGCAGCCTTTCACGAGGCTGACATGGCTGGGCTGGTGTCACGAGGAGGCTCAGGTGTGGAGACCTGTCTCTGGGGCCTGAGGCTAGAAGAGCAGTATTAACAATGAGAAGATGGGTTATCTTCAAATATGCTTCACGAACCAGGCTCCTTCTCCTCACCCCGGCCTCCCTAAGGCACCCACCTATGTATCCACTCCCCAAGCTCTGAGTGATCCCCTCTACAACCCCCTGTGCACACTCCAAAGAACAAACATGGGAGACAGGGATTTCTAAACCGCACATCTTAGAGCCAGAAGTCAACACACAGGCATCCTAAAGGGCGTGAGGCTTTAAATCCTGGCTCAGGTAAGAACCCACTTCCTGACTTCCTTTACAGGGCTTGGAATTCTGACTGGGAGCCTGGACCCCCAGGATCTCACCCTGGTGTGCCAACCGTCAGCTGCATAACACAACTCTAAATCCTAGCTCCCTACTCCCATGAGGAGACCAGAGATGTGGAAGTGCTCCCAGAGCCTGAAACCACTAAGCAAACTGGAAGGTATTTAGAGCCCAGAACCCCCCAAGTTATTTCAGGGTGCTGAGGTGTGTACCGTGCAGGGGCAGCTCTGTGTGGGGATGAGAAGGCCAGCAGGCCTACTCAGCCAGGCCTCCATCTGTGGAGGGAGCCTCTCTGGTTCCCTTCCTGTTGTGAAGTATAAAAGCACCGGGTCCTCCCCAGCCCCGGTCCCCGCCTCAGATGCTCTTTCCTTAGAGCTAACATGAGAGGGAGAAGTAACCTCAGACTCTGAACCAAACCTCCAGGTGTAGTTCACATGGGTATTACTCTTGGTCCAAATAAACCTGAGGATAACCAGTGAAAAAAAACACACAAAAATCACAGCTCCCTTTGAATCTGAGGGCAGGCTGCTCGGAAGCAACAGGCCCCATGACTTCATCCTCTTGCCATGCACCTGGGCTGCCTCCCAGCTCTGCCCTACTGTGACCTCGGAGTGAACACACACAGAACAAGCAATAACTTAATCTCAGTTTCTCTAACACACATGTGATGTAATGATACTAAGAAAGAGTATAAAACCGTACTCATAATGATACTTACATTGCAATGTGTGATTCACAAACCATTTTCACAAGTTATCAATAAATGACAGAGCTGGGGAACTGTGGTACCAAATCCCATATTCTAATACAATAATATTTAGGGCCCACCTCACTTATGTAATTTATATAAATTTATACATCAGTAAAAAAATAACACACAAAAATATATGGGACCATTCTTCTAAAAATATGCATTTTTAGGGAATTCCCTGGCAGTCCAGTGGTTAGGACTCCGTGCTTCCACTGCCTAGGGCATGGGTTCAATTCCTGGTCGGGGAACTGAGATCCCCGCAAGCCATGGCCAAAGAGAACAAAAACTGAGTGTCAAAGGACCCAAAGAACCAGCCTTAGTAGATTTTACCTCTAATGCCAGGGCGGTCTTGTCATAAGCACAGGGCACTCTTTTCTGAATTGCTTTTGCAAAGACAGGTCCATTTTGTGTGGATGGCAAAGGGCTGACTGCTGTCCCAGGAGTGCTGGAAACTGCAGGCAGAGGAGCCGTGGTCTGAGGCTGAGCATACGCGTGAGCAGGTTCTGGGATCCCGTAACTGTTGGAATTCCTATTCCCATGCTTTCCGTGTGGCGAGGACCTCACAAGCTTTTCCACATAAGGGACGGGAATCATCCCCACCCGGCCATCCTTGTTCCGGGCACTCCACCACTGTTCTTCCGGCTTCTCTATTATCACCAGGATCTCACCCTTTTTAAAGGGCAGGTCTTCGGCATCATTCCCAAGAAAATCATAGAGAGTTCGTACATATTCCAGATTTTCTTCTGCTGTAGGCAGGCTGGGTGCTGATACAGATCCCATTGGTGGGCTCGGATACCTTCAGAGAGAGAGAAAATTAAGAGAAAAATCTTACTCTATGCCAGTGTTTGTCAAACTTTTAAAATAAACCAATTAACTCAATAACAAATTATTTCCCTCTCCATATTCTCAGTCATTAAGAAG
Source organism: Neophocaena asiaeorientalis asiaeorientalis (assembly GCF_003031525.2). Taxonomy (NCBI): domain Eukaryota; kingdom Metazoa; phylum Chordata; class Mammalia; order Artiodactyla; family Phocoenidae; genus Neophocaena; species Neophocaena asiaeorientalis. The sequence continues at coordinate 7,120,419 of NW_020175053.1, forward strand.
GTCCTGTCACACTGTTTTACCCTCTGTAGTTTGTAAAGCAATCGAAGTTAACATCCTGAATATTAACGTTAGATGCACAGCACCCCTCCCACATATCTCTGTTTCATAGGAAGCTTTTGTTTACACATACAGATACCTGGTCTGAATTTTTTAAATTATTTTTAAATCCTCAGTAAGTTCAGCTGCCTCCTTCCTTAGGCCCATCACAACCACCACATACTCTTCCTTCTGGTCCTAATCTAGGGTGTGCACCCTGCACACTTCCCCGGGCACCCAGAGAGATGACAAAGGCCTCTGTGCCCCTCAAAATATAAAAACCAGAAAAGGGAGTATATACTTGCATTATAATTTAAAAAAAAACACCCATACTGCACCTTGTACAGGAATCATCATTTGAGCCTCAAAACGAAAACGTGAAAATTTTCACGGAAAAGCTCAGACGCAAGAGCTCTCACCTAAGCATCACACCCCTGGCCACCCGCTCTCGGAGCCCCCCTGTGAGTCTGCCCCGCACACCCGGAACCACCTAGAGGCGGTTAGAAAAGCACTGTCCCGGGCTTCCCTGGTGGCACAGTGGTTAAGAATCCGCCTGCCAATGCAGGAGACACAGGTTCGAGCCCTGGTCCAGGAAGATCCCACGTGCTGTGGAGCAACTAAGTGCATGCGCCACAGCTACTGAGCCTGCGCGCCTAGAGCTCGTGCTCCGCGAAGCCACCGCAATGAGAAGCCTGTGCACCGCAACGAAGAGTAGCCCCTGCTCTCTGCAACTAGAGAAAGTCCATGTGCACAGCAACAAAGACCCAACACAGCCAAAAATAAATAAATAAATTTTTTTTAAAAAAGGAAAGAAAAGCACTGTCTCCCTTCTCTTCAGCAACACCCCATCTGGAATGCCCCCTTCTGCAAGAGAAGTACAGAGGTCTCTCTTCACCTAAGAAGTGTTCTGGAAAGTTGCGAATACATGAAGTTTTGGGAAAACCTATTTTGCTGTTAGCATTTCCTCCCCTTAACTTTTTTGAAGCACATAATCTACACCAGAGTAACTTCACCCAGAGTCTCCACCTCTTTAGGGGGTGACGCCTGTAGAGTCATCACCAAGGCTGGTTCTGGAGCAGCCTGAGGGAGAATGCTGGGATAGGGCCTATGCCTGCCTAACCACTGACTACAGTTGTTTTGTCTTCCAGTAGATCATGGCCATTCCCTCTTTTTCCCCCAATTAATGACCTAAAAAGTTGTTTCACATAACAACATGATCTCCTAAGTTGAAGCACTTTAATTAAAAAAAAAAGTTTCTTTTTAAAAAAGTGTTGCCATGTTACAACGTTCAGCAAAATAAAGGAAAACAAAAGAGAAAAAAATCCCACAGTTCCTGCCCCAAGGTAGCTACAGTTCTCCTTCCCTCCTCCCTCCCTCCCTCCCATCCGCCCACTTTGCGGCTTGCTTTCTTTTTTTAAAAACATCTTTATTGGAGTATAAATGCTTTACAATGGTGTGTTAGTTTCTGCTTTATAACAAAGTGAATCAGTTATACATATACATATGTTCCCATATCTCTTCCCTCTTGCGTCTCCCTCCCTCCCACCCTCCCTATCCCACCCCTCTAGGTAGTCACAAACCACCTAGCTGATCTCCCTGTGCTATGCGGCTGCTTCCCACTAGCTAGCTATTTTACGTTTGGTAGTGTATATATGTCCATGCCACTCTCTCACTTTGTCACAGCTTACCCTTCCCCCTCCGCATATCCTCAAGTCCATGCTCTAGTAGGTCTGTGTCTTTATTCCCGTCTTACCCCTAGGTACTTCATGACCCTTTTTTCCCCCCTAAGATTCCATATATATGTATTAGCATACAGTATTTGTTTCATTCTCTTTCTGAGTTACTTCACTCTGTATGACAGATTCTAGGTCCATCCACCTCACTACAAATAACTCAATTTCGTTTCTTTTTATGGCTGAGTAATATTCCATTGTATATATGTGCCACATCTTCTTTATCCATTCATCTGTTGATGGACACTTAGGTTGCTTCCATGTACGGCTTTCTTTCTTAAGAGTCCCACATACAGGACTTCCCTGGTGGCGCAGTGGTTAAGAATCTGCCTGCCAATGCAGGGGACACGGGTTCGAGCCTTGGTCCAGGAAGATGCCACATGCCACAAAGCAAATAAGCCCGTGAGCCACAACTACTGAGCCCGTGTGCCACAACTACTGAAGTCTGCGCCTAGAGCCTGTGCTCTGCAAGAAGAGAAGCCACCGCAATGAGAACCCCGCTTGCCGCAACTAGAGAAAGCCCACGCGCAGCAACGAAGACCCAATGCAGCCAAAAATAAATAAATAAATTTATTTTTTTTTAAAAAAGAGTCCCATGTATGCATGCCAGGGGCAGTTTTTCTGCGTTTCCCCACTATACTGCTCTTGCTTCATTTGGTGAGCCTGCTGCAAACAAGCATCCCTGTGTTTCTGAAGGGTTCTTCTTTCTCTCTGTTACCATCTTCACATACTCTTTTGAATTTAATTTCTCTGCACTGTATTTCTTGTAAAGCCTAGATTCCTGGATTAAAGAACAGGAACGTTTTCACGGCCCTTGGTACATTTTGCCACACTACTCTCCAAAAGTCTGTCTTTGTAATTTGGCAAAACTTACATCTTTTTAATGTAAATGACCAGCTTCACAGTAGTCAGGATATCTTGGTGGTTGGAAGAGTGATTTAAAACCTCAAAGGCCTTATTACTTATTAACAACCTGACAACAAAGGGGCAGACTGCTTACTATCAGTGTATCTAAAAAAGAGTGAGCAGGAACAGCAAAACAAAGAAAAGGCTGACACTTATACCTCCATTGGGGACTGCCTGCAGTCTTGGCAGACAGTAAATTATTGAATCCCCACAGCAATCCTGGGAGGTACGATGCCTTCCACTTGGATTTGCACAAAGCAGTGTCCTCACTCACAGCCTCTCAGCTTGCCAGCCGCAGGGACAACCCGTGGGTCTTTCAGGTGTCTGAGAATTAACGCTGTGCGTGAAACACCCACAACAGTTCCTGACCGGCACTAAGCACCCCATCAGCTCCTCACCCCCCACCCCTGAACCTAATTCAAGGGCCACGGAGATTCTGTGAGAGTTTGGGTCACACTAAACAAAACTCAGATACTTCACCAAGAGCACACTTGGTTCCACTGCAGACGCCTTCAAGGGTTATTTTACTGTTTATACAGTTAAAAGTTAAAAGCAGTTCCACAGACCGTGAGAACACTAGTACAGCTTCAGTAGGGATTAACACTAATGACATCCATTTACCCAGGTACCCACTGGCCTTATTATGTACTAAGAACTTGGGGGACAAACAATGAATTAAAACCAAGTTCCTGCTCTCCAAAGACTGCAAACTTAGTAGCGACAGAGACTGGAAGGCAAATGAGAGCACCAAGTGTCATTCATGTGTCCCACAGAAGTTGACGGGGTCAAGTTCTGCTAAGGGTCAGAACAGGCAAGGGGATGGTGCAGAAAAAGCCAAAGACTAGCCCCCTTTAAAGCTGAAAGATTTCGTGGAAGACAGGCTTACGCGTTCTGATTCTACATCAGAAGACTTAAGAGGCCCAAAGGTTCAAACGCTCCCTTCCCAGCTTCCCCACAGCTCGTGGGGCTGGCTGGTTCCCACAAGCAAGGCCAGAAGCGGGCTGGCCGGCACACATTTGAGGCTTGCTGGCTACATATGGCCTTTGTCAGATAGTCTTCTTTTCATATAACCCTTAAAAAAGTAATGACCATTCTCGGCTCCAGTACACTATACAAAAACTATCTGTGAGTCCGGCCAAGGGGTCCACAAACTATGGCCTGCAGGCCACCGGCCCACCAGCTGGTTTTACAAATAAGGTTTGAGTAGAATCCAGCCAGGCCCATGCGCTCATGGGCTGTCTGTGGCTGCTTCCGCAGTACGAGGGCAGAGCTGAGTGGCTGGGATGGGGACAACAGGGCCCACAAAGCTTAAAGTGCTGAACAGCTAGCCCTTCACCGTGAGTTCGCTGAGGCCTGGTCTAGATAGCCGAGGCGGAGCTGGGGAGGGTGCTCATGCAGACCTGATAAGAGGGAGGACAGCTTACACTTTTTCCACCACTTCACTGCTACAGTGACCTGGAGCTCCTTTCCTGATTCGGCACACGCACAGACATCCCTAAATATGACAGGAAATCAACCTCCCAGCCACACCCCTGACAAATTCAAAGCCCTCCACTTCCCATTTTCTCAAACTCGTGTATTCATCAAAATCCCCTGCAAATTACACATTAGTCCCACTGCAGAGATGAAAGCATGATGATGCCAGGTCAGAAATACTTAACATATTAGAACCCACTGCCCAAAGAAATAGGAAACATAAAACTGGAACAACTCATTGTTTCTCAATTGTTTCGCAATTTGTTCCTTCATCAGGACTGTAAATAGCATTCAACACACACACAGTTTCCCGAGCCCATCAAGCACACCAGACCCATGCTTCTTCTTCTCCCTCTCCCTCTCCCGCCAGCTCTGGAAGAGAAGCCGCTCCTCATCGAATGACAATGAATCTCCCTCCTCCTTTGGTTAAAAGCATTCTCAGCTGCATGTATAAATCACAGATATAACATTTTATTTAAACTTCAGCTTTAATGCCTTCTATGCTTACAATCACCTTATTCCTGTTAAGGAAGCAATACAATCAACTTCTGGCAGGAGAGAGTTTCAAAGGTCCTGTTCTAGTTGTTTTGTTTTGTTTTTTTTGCGGTATGTGGGTCTCTCACTGTTGCGGCCTCTCCCGCTGCGGAGCGCAGGCTCCGGACGCACAGGCTCAGCGGTCATGGCCCACAGACCCAGCCGCTTCGTGGCACGTGGGATCTTCCCGGACTGGGGCACGAACCCATGTCCCCTGCATCGGCAGGCGGACTCTCAACCACTGCGCCACCAGGGAAGCTCCCTGTTCTAGTTTTTAAAGGGGGTAACATGGATATGGAAGATTTTCCTTATTATATACATGTATACACATACTCTTGTGTATGTATGAAAAATTTCACAATAAAAAGTTGGAAAACAAAACAGATGGTAAAAGAATCAATTCCAAGAAGACTGGCTAAGTACCCGTCTGCTCAAAGTGCTTCCAGCGCTTCTTATCCCTCGGTGGCCCTGAGCACGGAGGACTCTCCCTCCATCCCTGGCTTCGCACCTTCACCAATGGCTCTCAGTCTTCAGGGGCGCCTGCCTCTGCACCTCCGCCTCTGCACCTCCATCCACAGCTTCTCTGCCTCTGCTCATTCTGCGGATTCCACCAAAGCTTAGACCCAAATCTGTATATTTGGCCCCCAACCCTCTTCTCGTTAACAAACCCATCAGATTGCTGAACCCCGCCTGGCTTCCCTGTTGAAAACCATCGACCCCCTCCTCCCATCCCTCCTCTCCATTCTCTCAGAGGCACCATTCAATCATCCCTGATGCCACAGCTCTCCACTCACCTACAGGCAACTGCCCAGAGATGGCTGTCATCGGCTTCCACCTTATATTCCCAACACAAGAGATCTCAGTTCAGCTTCTCACAATCCCTTCCCCTGTAACAGCCCTTAATTAACCCCACTCCAGACTCTCACCACCCTGCCCACACCAGTTTCTAAAAAATAAAACTGACCATGACAGTTCTCTTCTTAAAAACTTTAGAGGGCTCCCACTACTAAACTCATGTACAAAGCACAGAGGCCCTTCACAGTTCAGCATTCTTAACTTCCTAGCTCGCGGCCCCTCACTCACATGAACCACACCTGTGCCTTTCCCAGCACCTCTTCTACCTCATACACTTGTTGTCATCCTTCAAGAACCAGTTCATGTGAAGTCAGAAAGAGAAAAACAAATACCGTATGCTAACACATATATATGAATCTAAAAAAAAAAAAAAGGTTCTAATGAACCTAGGGACAGAACAGGAATAAAGATGCAGATGTACAGAATGGACTTGAGGACATGGTGAGGGTGAAGGGTAAGCTGGGACGAAGTGAGAGAGTAGCACTGACATACATACACTACCAAATGTAAAATAGCTAGTGGGAAGCAGCCACATAGCACTAGGAGATCAGCTTGGTCCTTTGTGACCACCTAGAGTGGTGGGATAGGGAAGGAAGGAGGGAGACACAAGAGGGAGGGGATATGGGGATATATGTATACATATAGCTGATTAACTCTGTTACACAGCAGAAACTAACACAACATTGTAAAGCAATTATACTCCAATAAAGATTAAAAAAAAAAAAGAACCAGTTCATAGAGCACCTTCCCTTTCAGGCCCTGCATGACCCTTTAGTTGACCATCCTTGCTTTTAAGCTCCCATGGTATTCTATTTTCATTTGTTCAGTATACTGAGCTTCTCAAAAGCTAGGGCCGTGGTTTACTTCCATTATATGACTTGAGTCTAGCATTGGGCTTTGGGATACAGTAGGCCTCAATATATTGAAATTCCTGCTAAAATTAAAATGCCCAAGACACAGGGGAGCATTTCCCCTAAGCCTGGGTTAAATCTGTTCCACAGACAAGGAGATCCCGTGCCACCAGGTTTGCTGTCCAAGCCTCTTCGCCTCACCACCGCAGAGCTCACACTCGGCTGTGCTGTCGTTCCCCACCAGCTGCACATGCCTGATGGTCCCACCTTACTCCTTGTGACCTTAACTCCGACTCCAGGATAATCACCACTGCCCCCTTTCACTTATTAGAAAGAACTAAAATATTTTAGCCTGAAGGAACCTTAGCACCTTAGAACCTAGTCCAACTGTTCAGATCAAGAGCAGAAATCTTAGATAAAAAGTTCTCTGAATTTGAGTCTTAAACAAGAGAAAGGTCACAAAGCAAATGGCTATCAGCACTTTACTTGCCATGGGAACACAATTCTCACCTGGGCGAGACTCCATTCCCAGCGTAATGACGTTTATGGATACCATCTAAATTGAACTTAGGTGATTTAAACTATTGGTAAGAAGAAACTCAAAGGTTTATCCACAGTGTCCAATTCTATGCTAATCAAAATCACTGTTAATCCTTCTCCCCTACTCCTAATTACAAAAGTCCAAAAGTTCCCTTAAATATTCAGACAGGGGCCGTGGGGGGAGGCATGGCCATGCTACCTGGGGTACCCTCCGGTCCCCCACGGTGTAGCCTCTGTGGCACACGTGTGAGGGTCCCCTCAGGATGCTCAGGTTAGGCTGCGCATCCTTTCTCCGCCCTCCCACAGCTACTGTCTGTTTCAGATGACATGAATTTGGCCTTTTAAATAAAGTCTCAGTAACCAGGAAGCTCCTCAAGAGCATGACAGGGACTGCTGAGTCAATGTTAGTTCCATATTACCAGCACATGCAATGAGCAATGTCTGCTGAGTAAAAAACAGGGTTTTCTCTATGGGTCAACTTGCCTCAGTTTTTCAACTTTTACTTCTCATGATTTTTCTCCCAGCCATCATATAGCTACATAAGCTAGAACTGGAAAATTTTATAAGCAAAGCAAGCTACGCAAAACACACTTTCAATTTTCTAAACCGTAGGAAAATGTATTTCACAGCTAAACAAAATCCACTCAGAAACCTGAAACACTCTGTTGTTAAACTGGAAATAGCCTCTATTAAAACAGAAACAAAAAAACCAGTAGCGCCTACCTGAATACTAACTATAACCTAATAAATGGAATCTTAAAAGTGTTTATACTCAAATAAAATGGAGGTGAAAACCACAAGTTTTCTGTTTATCAAATGATTTTTAATATAAAAATTACACCCATATGCAGAAAAAGAATCCTTTAGGGTCATTCAAAAATCAAAAGCCACTGATATACCTTTCGTGTTTAAATTTAAAATCTAAGACAGAAATGAATACCACAGACAAACTCAAAAGACAATAAGATAACCCAGAGAACAGACAGCTACAAATATACCAAGTCATCTTTGTCTCTTCCTTTCTCTTCCCCATCATCCCCCCTCCCACCAGCAACTTATTTTCAAACCACAGCCATCACTCAGTCTACATAATGTCTCTATGATGGACGGATGGGCGACTCATCAGTCACCATCGTTCTGACCTGGATTGCAGTAACAGCCTCAGGTCACTTCCTGGCTTCAAACCCCTTCCATGGCACCCAATTTCCTGCCTTTGACCATTACCTGTCCAAACTCTTCTAGATCTGCATCTCAGAGCCACACTCACATCACATTGCTGTCTTTCCCAACCCAGAACTTTGCATAAGCTCTCTCCCTCCTCGCCCAAGCCTTGCTCCTCCTCCCTTCTGCAGTTTCACGCTTTCTCTGACCTCACCAGCTCAGGTAAGTCCCTTCTACTAGATCCTCTCAGCCTAGATTGATTTCCTTCATAGCATTCACAAATCTTGTAGTATTTTATTTTTCTACTTTTCTGTCTGTCTCCTCCACTAAAATCTAAGTTCCATGACAAAGAAAGCATGTCTGTCACCCCTCTTTCCCAGTACCTATCACTGGAACATAATTCTCCTGTAATATTTGAATAAAAATATAAAATTAAAAGTTAAGGAACATTCCAATAAAAAAGATCAGACTAGCACAAAACAAGCACCAGTCCTTAAATTCTGAGGAAGTCATACAGTTGTGACCTTTCACTAAGCAAAACAGACCCCCCAAAAGAACTATTAGCCAAGGGGCATGAAACTCTGGCTTCAGAAGCTCAGTTTTGAGGCCTAAAAAAGCTAAACCACTTTATTTATCCTGTCTGGGGTGTGAAAATGCATCGCCCTGATTTCTGCATTTGGCCAAGGTTTGCCTGGTGTAGTCTCCTACAGTAGGTAACACATCAACCAAATCCTCAGGAGAGGCAATCCAGATTTATTGTGACAAAGTAAATCCAGCCAGGATCTGATTCAACCAGCACTGTGACAGCCCTTGGAGACAGCAGGGAAAAGGAAAAACTAAACTACAGCAGAATGCCTGGGGCAGAGGGCACAGAGGGGAAACAATCAAGGCTGAACTCAAGGGGGTCAGGTAAAGGCCCCAGCACCACAGGGAGGATTTCCGCAGGTGAGGAACCGGTGGAGGGAGGTGCTCCACGGAGGGCCAGCAGTCGAACGAAGGCCCGCAGGTGTGCATGGGCGTGCAGGGCTGGCTCCCGGGAAGGAGGATGAGAGGGGTGAGGGCAGGCACCACACTCACAAAGTTACAAGGGCACCTGGGAAGACGCCCGAAGGGGAAGTTTGGGGTCGTTTCTGCGGGAAGCCGCTGCAGCACAATCCTTTTTCTCCACCCAGAAGGGGATCTAGTTATTCACTCACAGCTGCACTATAGTACCTGTCACCTCAAAGTGCACACACCTGGCACACAACATGGCATGCTAAATGCCTAAAATTAATGATATAATTCACCTCCACAAGCTAGGTAAGTAATTTACTTAAACGTATTTAATATCTCATTACTGTGGGTTCTAAGAGTCTCTCCAATCCCTTATATTGGAATTACATGTGCTGAAAGTTGACTCCAGTCACCAGTATCTTCCGGGACCTGGAGGTTTCACCAATCAGATTCTTTTTCGTGTCTAGGTCTTCGTTATACACTATCTGATTTATAATCACTTTCTCACCAGTTTTTAAAATCCATTTAGTTCTGCAGTTAACCTCAAAGTCATTCCACTGTCATGCTGTTCCTTCTCTATCTCTATTCCACAGAAGCAACGCTGAGGCGTCCAGTGGGTGCTCCTTAATTAATATAATACCTTTTAGTGTTTAGAGCTCAGAGTAGAATCCTGTCAGAAAATCTGTAAAGTCAGAAACATCTCATCCTGAAAAATCTGTCCTTTTTAAACAAATGTTTAAGAAATCAACTGGGCAGTGAAATACCTTTTACTTTTAAAATTCTAGGCAATCTCTTCAGCTCAAATTTGGCGTAATTTAAATAAAAGAAACCTCTAGCAAAATACTGATTAAGGCAAATAATCAAATGAAAAGAGGATGCCTAATGATCGGTGTCACTCTGGGTTAACTTTAAAATAGATACTAAGTCATTAAACTTAACACAAAAAGTACATCTGAAATTCAAGTAAGATAGAATTAAGATGAGTGTCATTCAAAAAAATTCCCTTAGTAACATTCTAGCCTCATTCCTCCTCGGAATTTAACCAAATGGATTTCCAGTCTATGGATGGTCCAGCTTGGGGGGAAACTGTTAAAAAAAAAAAAAGTCTTCGTTGAAGCCAACGCACCTTCTTTTACAATTTTTGTAATTAATGTATTATAAAATAGATGCCTAGGTTATTTCAAACTTGGCACCAGGGTATCAATATATAGTTCTGATATTTCACAGTTAAAGGTATTTGTTTCTAAACGCTAAAGCATTTTCATCTGCCCAGTGTTCCAAAAGCTGCAGTCCAGGAGGTCTTAACCTGGATGGAGTTCAAAAACCTTGAAAGGTGTGCAAACTCGTGTGTGCTTGCGGGGGGGGGGAGGGTAAGCTAGCTTCAGAGTCTCAATCCGTGGCCCAAAAAGGGTTTCAAAAACAACAACAAAATTCTGCTTTAGTAGGGTAATTAAACCAAGAACGTAACGAAGGCAAAAAGCGTCCATTTTCAACTAGGCACCCGCAACTCAACACATTTAAGAGGCACCCCTTCATCAACAATGACCCAGATCCTGACACTGCCTTCGGTTCGGAATGCCCTCCGGAAAGTAACCCGGTTCCGAAAAGGGGGCCACGGGTCCAGCCCCGACCCCCGCCCGCACACGCCCTCCGCGCACCTGGGCGCCGGCTCGATGAGCGTGGTGGTGTCCAGGTAGTGGATCTTGTAGAACTCCAGCAGGGCCGGCAGATGGTCGAACTCCTGGTCCCCGATCTTGAAGCGGCGGTTGGGCAGCGAGTTGATGATGTAGTGAGACACCCGCGAGTTCTCGGACACGGACAGTACGTAGTCCCCGGGGCAGGTGGACGAATCGCGGACCAGGAACACGCCGTGGCGCTGGCCCTGGAGCCGGGTCTGCGCCTCCTGGCGAGACACGGGCCCCATGTACCAGGCCGAGCGGTCCGAGGAGTCGAACCTGGCGGAGGACATGGCGGGCCGGGCGATGGGCCGGGCGGGCCGGGGCTGCTCTGCCTGCGCTGGACGCTCCGCCCGAACCGTCTGCGGG